>NC_082706.1:70376896-70699118 GCF_030144855.1 Hypanus sabinus
TCCCAGTACACTACCACAAAATCTGAAACATCCCACTACACTACCACGGAATCTGAAACATCCCACTACACTACCAGAGAATCTAAAACATCCCACTACACTACCACAGAATCTGTAACATCCCAGTACACTACCACAAAATCTGAAACATCCCACTACACTACCACAGAATCTGAAACATCCCACTACACTACCAGAGAATCTAAAACATCCCACTACTCTACCACAGAATCTGTAACATCCCAGTACACTACCACAAAATCTGAAACATCCCACTACTCTACCACAGAATCTGTAACATCACAGTACACTACCACAGAATCTGAAACATCCACTACACTACCACGGAATCTGGAACATCCCACTACACTACCACGGAATCTGAAACATCCCACTACACTACCACAGAATCTGGAACATCCCAGTACACTACCACAGAATCTGAAACATCCCACTATACTACCACAGAATCTGTAACATCCCACTACACTACCACAGAATCTGGAACATCCCAGTACAGTACCACAGAATCTGTAACATCCCACAACACTACCACAGAATCTGTAACATCCCACTACACTACCACAGAATCTGAAACATCCCACTACACTACCACAGAATCTGGAACATCCCAGTACAGTACCACAGAATCTGAAACATCCCAATACACTAACACGGAATGTGACACACCCAATACACTACCACGGAATCTGTAACATCACAGTACACTACCACGTATTCTGACACATCCCAATACACTGCCACGGAATCTATAACATCCCACTACACTACCACAGAATCTGAAACTTCCCACTACACTACCATGGAATTTGAAACATCCCTGTACTCTACCACAGAATCTGAAACATCCCCACTCACAGAATCTGAAACATCCCACTACACTACCACAGAATCTGTAACATCCACTACACTACAACGGAATCTGAAACATCCCTGTACACTACCTCGGAATCTGTAACATCCCATTACACTACCACGGAATCTATATCATCCCACTACACTACCACAGAATATGAAACTTCCCACGACTCTACCACGGATCTGTTACATCCCACTACACTTCCTTTGAATCTGTAACATCCCATTACACTACCACGGAATCTGTAACATCCCACTACACTACCCTCGGAATCTGTAACATCCCACTACACTACCACGGAATCTGAAACATCCCACTACACTACCAGAGAATCTGAAACATCCCACTACACTACCACGGAATCTGAAACATCCCACTACACTACCAGAGAATCTGTAACATACCACTACACTAACATGGAATCTGTAACATACCACTACAATACCACGGAATATTGAACATCCCAGTACACTACCACAGAATGTGAAACATCCCACTACACTACCAGAGAATCTGTAACATACCACTACACTAACATGGAATCTGTAACATACCACTACACTACCACGGAATCTGTAACATCCCACTACACTACCACAGAATCTGTAACATCCCACTACAGTACCACAGAATCTGAAACATCCCACTACACTACCACGGAATCTGAAACATCCCACTACATTACCACCGAATCTACATCATCCTACTACACTACTACGGAATCTGTAACATCCCACTACACCACCACGAAATCTGTAACTTCCCAGTACACTACCACCAAATCTGTAACATCCCAGTACACTTCCACAGCATCTGAAACATCCCACTACACTACCACAGGAATCTCTAACATCCCACTACACTACCACAGGAATCTGTAACATCCCACTACACTACCACGGAATCTGTAACATCCCAATACACCACCACAGAAATCTGTAACATCCCACTACACTACCACGGAATCTGAAACATCCCAGTACACTACCATGGAATCTGAAACATCCCACTACACTACCACAGAATCTGGAACATCCCAGTACAGTACCACAGAATCTGTAACATCCCACTACACTACCACGGAATCTGTAACATCCCACTACACTACCACGGAATCTGAAACATCCCTGTACACTACCTCGGAATCTGTAACATCCCATTACACTACCACGGAATCTATATCATCCCACTACACTACCACAGAATATGAAACTTCTTTCTACACTACCACGGAATCTGAAATATCCCACTACGCTCCCACAGAATATGAAACTTCCCACTACACTACCACAGAATCTGTAACATCCCACTACACTACAACGGAATCTGAAACATCCCTGTACACTACCTCGGAATCTGTAACATCCCATTACACTACCACGGAATCTATATCATCCCACTACACTACCACAGAATATGAAACTTCCCACGACTCTACCACGGAATCTGTAACATCCCACTACACTTCCTTTGAATCTGTAACATCCCATTACACTACCACGGAATCTGTAACATCCCACTACACTACCTCGGAATCTGTAACCACCCATTACACTACCACGGAATCTATAACATCCCACTACACTACCAGAGAATCTGAAACGTCCCACTACACTACCACGCAATCTCAAATATCCCACTACACTCTCACAGAATCTGTAACATCCCTGTACAGTACCACAGAATCTGAAACATCCGACTACACTACCACGGAATCTGTAACATCCCACTACACTACAACAGAATCTGTAACATCCCACTACACTACCACAGAATCTGAAACATCACTGTACTCTACCACAGAATCTGAAACAACCCACTACACTACCACGGAATCTGAAACATCCCACTACACTACCACAGAATCTGGAACATCCCAGTACAGTACAACAGAATCTGTAACATCCCACTACACTACCGCAGAATCTGTAACATCCCACTGCACTACCGCAGAATCTGGAACATCCCACTACACTACCGCAGAATCTGGAACATCCCAGTACACTACCACAGAATCTGAAACATCCCACTACACTACCACAGAATCTGAAACATCCCACTACACTACAATGGAATCTGAAACTTCCCTGTACAGTACCACAGAATCTGAAACATCCCAGTACACTACCACAAAATCTGAACAACCCACTACACTACCACGGAATGTGAAACATCCCAGTACACTACCACAAAATCTGAAACAACCCACTACACTACCACGGAATGTGAAACATCCCACGACTCTACCATAGAATCTGTAACATCCCACTACACTACCACGGAATCCGTAACATCCCACTACACTACCACAGAATCTGGAACATCCCAGTACACTACCACAGAATCCGTAACATCCCACTACACTACCACAGAATCTGAAACATCCCACTACACTACCACAGAATCTGGAACATCCCAGTACAGTACCACAGAATCTGAAACATCCCAATACACTAACACGGAATGTGACACATCCCAGTCCACTACCACGTATTCTGACACATCCCAATACACTACCACGGAATCTATAACATCGCACTACTCTACCACAGAATCTGTAACATCCCAGTACACTACCACAAAATCTGAAACATCCCACTACACTACCACGGAATCTGAAACATCCCACTACACTACCAGAGAATCTAAAACATCCCACTACACTACCACAGAATCTGTAACATCCCAGTACACTACCACAAAATCTGAAACATCCCACTACACTACCACGGAATCTGAAACATCCCACTACACTACCAGAGAATCTAAAACATCCCACTACTCTACCACAGAATCTGTAACATCCCAGTACACTACCACAAAATCTGAAACATCCCACTACTCTACCACAGAATCTGTAACATCCCACTACACTACCGCAGAATCTGGAACATCCCACTACACTACGCACAGAATCTGTAACATCCCACTACACTACCACAGAATCTGAAAACATCCCACTACACTAACACTTAATCTGTAACATCCCACTACACTACCACAGAATCTGTAACATCCCCACTACACTACCGCAGAATCTGTAACATCCCACTACACTACCACAGAATCTGTAACATCCCACTACACTACCGCAGAATCTGGAACATCCCACTACACTACCACAGAATCTGTAACATCCCAGTACACTACCACAAAATCTGAAACATCCCACTACTCTACCACAGAATCTGTAACATCCCACTACACTACCACAGAATCTGGAACATCCCACTGCACTACCGCAGAATCTGGAACATCCCACTACACTACCGCAGAATCTGGAACATCCCAGTACAGTACCAGAGAATCTGTAACATCCCACTACACTACCGCAGAATCTGTAACATCCCACTGCACTACCGCAGAATCTGGAACATCCCACTACACTACCGCAGAATCTGGAACATCCCAGTACACTACCACAGAATCTGAAACATCCCACTACACTACCCACAGAATCTGAAACATCCCACTACACTACAATGGAATCTGAAACATCCCTGTACAGTACCACAGAATCTGAAACATCCCAGTACACTACCACAAATCTGAAACAACCCACTACACTACCACGGAATGTGAAACATCCCAGTACACTACCACAAAATCTGAAACAACCACTACACTACCACGGAATCTGAAACATCCCACGACTCTACCATAGAATCTGTAACATCCCACTACACTACCACGGAATCTGAAACATCCCACGACTCTACCATAGAATCTGTAACATCCCACTACACTACCACGGAATCTGAAATATCCCACTACACTCCCACAGAATCTGTAACATCCCTGTACACGTCGCACATAATCTGTAACATTCCACTACACTACCACAGAATCTATAACATCCCACTACACTACCACAGAATCTGAAACTTCCCACTACACTACCACAGAATCCGTAACATCCCACTGCACTACCACAGTATCTGAAACATCCCACTACACTACCACAGAATCTGAAATATCCCACTACACTACCACAGTATCTGAAACATCCCACTACACTACCACGGAATCTGAAATATCCCACTACACTCCCACAGAATCTGTAACATCCCACTACTCAACCCCGGAATCTGAAACATCCCACTACACTACCACAGAATCTGTAACATACCACTACACTACCACAGAATCTGAAACATCCCACTACACTAACACGGAATGTGACACATCCCACTACACTACAACAGAATCTGAAACATCCCTGTACACTACCACAAAATCTGAAACATCCCACTACTCTACCACAGAATCTGTAACATCACAGTACACTACCACAGAATCTGAAACATCCCACTACTCTACCACAGAATCTGTAACATCACAGTACACTACCACAGAATCTGAAACATCCCACTATACTACCACAGAATCTGTAACATCCCACTACACTACCACAGAATCTGGAACATCCCAGTACAGTACCACAGAATCTGTAACATCCCACAACACTACCACAGAATCTGTAACATCCCACTACACTACCACAGAATCTGAAACATCCCACTACACTACCACAGAATCTGGAACATCCCAGTACAGTACACAGAATCTGAAACATCCCAATACACTAACACGGAATGTGACACACCCAATACACTACCACGGAATCTGTAACATCACAGTACACTACCACGTATTCTGACACATCCCAATACACTGCCACGGAATCTATAACATCCCACTACACTACCACAGAATCTGAAACTTCCCACTACAACTACCATGGAATTTGAAACATCCCTGTACTCTACCACAGAATCTGAAACATCCCACTACACTACCACAGAATCTGTAACATCCCACTACACTACAACGGAATCTGAAACATCCCTGTACACTACCTCGGAATCTGTAACATCCCATTACACTACCACTGAATCTATATCATCCCACTACACTACCACAGAATATGAAACTTCCCACGACTCTACCACGGAATCTGTTACATCCCACTACACTTCCTTTGAATCTGTAACATCCCATTACACTACCACGGAATCTATATCATCCCACTACACTACCACAGAATATGAAACTTCCCACGACTCTACCACGGAATCTGTAACATCCCACTACACTTCCTTTGAATCTGTAACATCCCATTACACTACCACGGAATCTGTAACATCCCACTACACTACCTCGGAATCTGTAACCACCCATTACACTACCACGGAATCTATAACATCCCACTACACTACCAGAGAATCTGAAAACGTCCCACTACACTACCACGCAATCTCAAATATCCCACTACACTCTCACAGAATCTGTAACATCCCTGTACAGTACCACAGAATCTGAAACATCCGACTACACTACCACGGAATCTGTAACATCCCACTACACTACCACAGAATCTATAACATCCCACTACACTACCACAGAATCTGAAACATCACTGTACTCTACCACAGAATCTGAAACAACCCACTACACTACCACGGAATCTGAAACATCCCACTACACTACACAGAATCTGGAAACATCCCAGTACAGTACCACAGAATCTGTAACATCCCACTACACTACCACAGAATCTGTAACATCCCACTACACTACCACAGAATCTGTAACATCCCACTACACCACCACAGAATCTGAAACATCCCACTACACTACCACAGAATCTGGAACATCCCAGTACAGTACCACAGAATCTGTAACATCCCACTACACCTACCACGGAATCTGAAACATCCCACTACACTACCACGGAATCTGGAACATCCAGTACACTACCACAGAATCTGAAACATCCCTCTACACTACCGCAGAATCTAGAACATCCCAGTACACTACCACGGAATCTGTAACATCCCACTACACTACCACAGAATCTGGAACATCCCAGTACACTACCACAGAATCCGTAACATCCCACTACACTACCACAGAATCTGGAACATCCCAGTACACTACCACAGAATCCGTAACATCCCACTACACTACCACAGAATCTGAAACATCCCACTACACTACCACAGAATCTGGAACATCCCAGTACAGTACCACAGAATCTGCAACATCCCAATACACTAACACGGAATGTGACACATCCCAGTACACTACCACGTATTCTGACACATCCCAATACACTACCACGGAATCTATAACATCGCACTACTCTACCACAGAATCTGTAACATCCCAGTACACTACCACAAAATCTGAAACATCCCACTACACTACCACGGAATCTGAAACATCCCACTACACTACCAGAGAATCTAAAACATCCCACTACACTACCACAGAATCTGTAACATCCCAGTACACTACCACAAAATCTGAAACATCCCACTACACTACCACAGAATCTGAAACATCCCACTACACTACCAGAGAATCTAAAACATCCCACTACTCTACCACAGAATCTGTAACATCCCAGTACACTACCACAAAATCTGAAACATCCCACTACTCTACCACAGAATCTGTAACATCACAGTACACTACCACAGAATCTGAAACATCCCACTACACTACCACGGAATCTGGAACATCCCACTACACTACCACGGAATCTGAAACATCCCACTACACTACCACAGAATCTGGAACATCCCAGTACACTACCACAGAATCTGAAACATCCCACTATACTACCACAGAATCTGTAACATCCCACTACACTACCACAGAATCTGGAACATCCCAGTACAGTACCACAGAATCTGTAACATCCCACAACACTACCACAGAATCTGTAACATCCCACTACACTACCACAGAATCTGAAACAACCCACTACACTACCACAGAATCTGGAACATCCCAGTACAGTACCACAGAATCTGAAACATCCCAATACACTAACACGGAATGTGACACACCCAATACACTACCACGGAATCTGTAACATCACAGTACACTACCACGTATTCTGACACATCCCAATACACTGCCACGGAATCTATAACATCCCACTACACTACCACAGAATCTGAAACTTCCCACTACACTACCATGGAATTTGAAACATCCCTGTACTCTACCACAGAATCTGAAACATCCCACTACACTACCACAGAATCTGTAACATCCCACTACACTACAACGGAATCTGAAACATCCCTGTACACTACCTCGGAATCTGTAACATCCCATTACACTACCACGGAATCTATATCATCCCACTACACTACCACAGAATATGAAACTTCCCACGACTCTACCACGGAATCTGTTACATCCCACTACACTTCCTTTGAATCTGTAACATCCCATTACACTACCACGGAATCTGTAACATCCCACTACACTACCTCGGAATCTGTAACATCCCACTACACTACCACGGAATCTGAAACATCCCACTACACTACCAGAGAATCTGAAACATCCCACTACACTACCACGGAATCTGAAACATCCCACTACACTACCAGAGAATCTGTAACATACCACTACACTAACATGGAATCTGTAACATACCACTACAATACCACGGAATATTGAACATCCCAGTACACTACCACAGAATGTGAAACATCCCACTACACTACCAGAGAATCTGTAACATACCACTACACTAACATGGAATCTGTAACATACCACTACACTACCACGGAATCTGTAACATCCCACTACACTACCACAGAATCTGTAACATCCCACTACAGTACCACAGAATCTGAAACATCCCACTACACTACCACGGAATCTGAAACATCCCACTACATTACCACCGAATCTACATCATCCTACTACACTACTACGGAATCTGTAACATCCCACTACACCACCACGAAATCTGTAACTTCCCAGTACACTACCACCAAATCTGTAACATCCCAGTACACTTCCACAGCATCTGAAACATCCCACTACACTACCACAGGAATCTCTAACATCCCACTACACTACCACAGGAATCTGTAACATCCCACTACACTACCACGGAATCTGTAACATCCCAATACACCACCACAGAAATCTGTAACATCCCACTACACTACCACGGAATCTGAAACATCCCAGTACACTACCATGGAATCTGAAACATCCCACTACACTACCACAGAATCTGGAACATCCCAGTACAGTACCACAGAATCTGTAACATCCCACTACACTACCACGGAATCTGTAACATCCCACTACACTACCACGGAATCTGAAACATCCCTGTACACTACCTCGGAATCTGTAACATCCCATTACACTACCACGGAATCTATATCATCCCACTACACTACCACAGAATATGAAACTTCTTTCTACACTACCACGGAATCTGAAATATCCCACTACGCTCCCACAGAATATGAAACTTCCCACTACACTACCACAGAATCTGTAACATCCCACTACACTACAACGGAATCTGAAACATCCCTGTACACTACCTCGGAATCTGTAACATCCCATTACACTACCACGGAATCTATATCATCCCACTACACTACCACAGAATATGAAACTTCCCACGACTCTACCACGGAATCTGTAACATCCCACTACACTTCCTTTGAATCTGTAACATCCCATTACACTACCACGGAATCTGTAACATCCCACTACACTACCTCGGAATCTGTAACCACCCATTACACTACCACGGAATCTATAACATCCCACTACACTACCAGAGAATCTGAAACGTCCCACTACACTACCACGCAATCTCAAATATCCCACTACACTCTCACAGAATCTGTAACATCCCTGTACAGTACCACAGAATCTGAAACATCCGACTACACTACCACGGAATCTGTAACATCCCACTACACTACAACAGAATCTGTAACATCCCACTACACTACCACAGAATCTGAAACATCACTGTACTCTACCACAGAATCTGAAACAACCCACTACACTACCACGGAATCTGAAACATCCCACTACACTACCACAGAATCTGGAACATCCCAGTACAGTACCACAGAATCTGTAACATCCCACTACACTACCACAGAATCTGTAACATCCCACTACACTACCACAGAATCTGTAACATCCCACTACACCACCACAGAATCTGAAACATCCCACTACACTACCACAGAATCTGGAACATCCCAGTACAGTACCACAGAATCTGTAACATCCCACTACACTACCACGGAATCTGAAACATCCCACTACACTACCAGAGAATCTAAAACATCCCACTACACTACCACAGAATCTGTAACATCCCAGTACACTACCACAGAATCTGAAACATCCCTCTACACTACCGCAGAATCTGGAACATCCCAGTACACTACCACGGAATCTGTAACATCCCACTACACTACCACAGAATCTGGAACATCCCAGTACACTACCACAGAATCCGTAACATCCCACTACACTACCACAGAATCTGGAACATCCCAGTACACTACCACAGAATCCGTAACATCCCACTACACTACCACAGAATCTGAAACATCCCACTACACTACCACAGAATCTGGAACATCCCAGTACAGTACCACAGAATCTGAAACATCCCAATACACTAACACGGAATGTGACACATCCCAGTACACTACAACGTATTCTGACACATCCCAATACACTACCACGGAATCTATAACATCGCACTACTCTACCACAGAATCTGTAACATCCCAGTACACTACCACAAAATCTGAAACATCCCACTACACTACCACGGAATCTGAAACATCCCACTACACTACCAGAGAATCTAAAACATCCCACTACACTACCACAGAATCTGTAACATCCCAGTACACTACCACAAAATCTGAAACATCCCACTACACTACCACGGAATCTGAAACATCCCACTACACTACCAGAGAATCTAAAACATCCCACTACTCTACCACAGAATCTGTAACATCCCAGTACACTACCACAAAATCTGAAACATCCCACTACTCTACCACAGAATCTGTAACATCCCACTACACTACCGCAGAATCTGGAACATCCCACTACACTACCACAGAATCTGTAACATCCCACTACACTACCACAGAATCTGAAACATCCCACTACACTAACACTTAATCTGTAACATCCCACTACACTACCACAGAATCTGTAACATCCCACTACACTACCGCAGAATCTGTAACATCCCACTACACTACCACAGAATCTGTAACATCCCACTACACTACCGCAGAATCTGGAACATCCCACTACACTACCACAGAATCTGTAACATCCCAGTACACTACCACAAAATCTGAAACATCCCACTACTCTACCACAGAATCTGTAACATCCCACTACACTACCACAGAATCTGGAACATCCCACTGCACTACCGCAGAATCTGGAACATCCCACTACACTACCGCAGAATCTGGAACATCCCAGTACAGTACCAGAGAATCTGTAACATCCCACTACACTACCGCAGAATCTGTAACATCCCACTGCACTACCGCAGAATCTGGAACATCCCACTACACTACCGCAGAATCTGGAACATCCCAGTACACTACCACAGAATCTGAAACATCCCACTACACTACCACAGAATCTGAAACATCCCACTACACTACAATGGAATCTGAAACATCCCTGTACAGTACCACAGAATCTGAAACATCCCAGTACACTACCACAAAATCTGAAACAACCCACTACACTACCACGGAATGTGAAACATCCCAGTACACTACCACAAAATCTGAAACAACCCACTACACTACCACGGAATGTGAAACATCCCACGACTCTACCATAGAATCTGTAACATCCCACTACACTACCACGGAATCTGAAACATCCCACGACTCTACCATAGAATCTGTAACATCCCACTACACTACCACGGAATCTGAAATATCCCACTACACTCCCACAGAATCTGTAACATCCCTGTACAGTACCACATAATCTGTAACATTCCACTACACTACCACAGAATCTATAACATCCCACTACACTACCACAGAATCTGAAACTTCCCACTACACTACCACAGAATCCGTAACATCCCACTGCACTACCACAGTATCTGAAACATCCCACTACACTACCACAGAATCTGAAATATCCCACTACACTACCACAGTATCTGAAACATCCCACTACACTACCACGGAATCTGAAATATCCCACTACACTCCCACAGAATCTGTAACATCCCACTACTCAACCCCGGAATCTGAAACATCCCACTACACTACCACAGAATCTGTAACATACCACTACACTACCACAGAATCTGAAACATCCCATTACACTAACACGGAATGTGACACATCCCACTACACTACAACAGAATCTGAAACATCCCTGTACACTACCACAGAATCTGAAACATCCCACTACACTACCACGGAATCTGAAACATCCCACGACTCTACCATAGAATCTGTAACATCCCAGTACACTACCACCGAATCTGAAACATCCCAGTACACTACCACGGAATCTGAAACATCCCACCACACTACCACGGAATCTGAAACATCCCACGACTCTACCATAGAATCTGTAACATCCCAGTACACTACCACCGAATCTGAAACATCCCAGTGCACTACCACGGAATCTGAAACATCCCACTACACTACCACGGAATCTGAAACATCCCACGACTCTACCATAGAATCTGTAACATCCCACTACACTACCACGGAATCTGTAACATCCCACTACACTACCACGGAATCTGAAACATCCCAGTACACTACCACGGAATCTGTAACATCCCACTACCCTACACGGAATCTGGAACATCCCACTACACCACCACAGATTCTGACACATCCCAGTACACTACCACGGAATATGTAACATCCCACTACAGTACAGCAGAATCTGACACTTCCC
The DNA here is from genome assembly GCF_030144855.1 of Hypanus sabinus. Classification (NCBI taxonomy): domain Eukaryota; kingdom Metazoa; phylum Chordata; class Chondrichthyes; order Myliobatiformes; family Dasyatidae; genus Hypanus; species Hypanus sabinus. The sequence goes on from NC_082706.1 coordinate 70,389,558, forward strand.
AGTACACAACCACGGAATCTGAAACATCCCAGTACACTACCACAGAATCTGTAACATCCCACTACACTACCACGGAATCTGTAACTTCCCAATACACCACCACAGAAATCTGTAACATCCCACTACACTACCACGGAATCTGAAACATCCCAGTACACTACCATGGAATCTGAAACATCCCACTACACTACCACAGAATCTGGAACATCCCAGTACAGTACCACAGAATCTGTAACATCCCACTACACTACCACGGAATCTGTAACATCCCACTACACTACCACGGAATCTGAAACATCCCTGTACACTACCTCGGAATCTGTAACATCCCATTACACTACCAAGGAATCTATATCATCCCACTACACTACCACAGAATATGAAACTTCTTTCTACACTACCACGGAATCTGAAATATCCCACTACGCTCCCACAGAATATGAAACTTCCCACTACACTACCACAGAATCTGTAACATCCCACTACACTACAACGGAATCTGAAACATCCCTGTACACTACCTCGGAATCTGTAACATCCCATTACACTACCACGGAATCTATATCATCCCACTACACTACCACAGAATATGAAACTTCCCACGACTCTACCACGGAATCTGTAACATCCCACTACACTTCCTTTGAATCTGTAACATCCCATTACACTACCACGGAATCTGTAACATCCCACTACACTACCTCGGAATCTGTAACCACCCATTACACTACCACGGAATCTATAACATCCCACTACACTACCAGAGAATCTGAAACGTCCCACTACACTACCACGCAATCTCAAATATCCCACTACACTCTCACAGAATCTGTAACATCCCTGTACAGTACCACAGAATCTGAAACATCCGACTACACTACCACGGAATCTGTAACATCCCACTACACTACCACAGAATCTGTAACATCCCACTACACTACCACAGAATCTGAAACATCACTGTACTCTACCACAGAATCTGAAACAAACCACTACACTACCACGGAATCTGAAACATCCCACTACACTACCACAGAATCTGGAACATCCCAGTACAGTACCACAGAATCTGTAACATCCCACTACACTACCACGGAATCTGAAACATCCCACTACACTACCACAGAATCTGAAACATCCCACTACACTACCACAGAATCTGGAACATCCCACTACACTACCACAGAATCAAGAACATCCCAGTACAGTACCACAGAATCAGTAACATCCCACTACACTACCACGGAATCTGAAACATCCCACTACACTACCAGAGAATCTAAACCATCCCACTACACTACCACAGAATCTGTAACATCCCAGTACACTACCACAGAATCTGAAACATCCCTCTACACTACCGCAGAATCTGGAACATCCCAGTACACTACCACGGAATCTGTAACATCCCACTACACTACCACAGAATCTGGAACATCCCAGTACACTACCACAGAATCCGTAACATCCCACTACACTACCACAGAATCTGGAACATCCCAGTACACTACCACAGAATCCGTAACATCCCACTACACTACCACAGAATCTGAAACATCCCACTACACTACCACAGAATCTGGAACATCCCACTACACTACCACAGAATCTGGAACATCCCAGTACAGTACCACAGAATCTGAAACATCCCAATACACTAACACGGAATGTGACACATCCCAGTACACTACCACGTATTCTGACACATCCCAATACACTACCACGGAATCTATAACATCGCACTACTCTACCACAGAATCTGTAACATCCCAGTACACTACCACAAAATCTGAAACATCCCACTACACTACCACGGAATCTGAAACATCCCACTACACTACCAGAGAATCTAAAACATCCCACTACACTACCACAGAATCTGTAACATCCCAGTACACTACCACAAAATCTGAAACATCCCACTACACTACCACGGAATCTGAAACATCCCACTACACTACCAGAGAATCTAAAACATCCCACTACTCTACCACAGAATCTGTAACATCCCAGTACACTACCACAAAATCTGAAACATCCCACTACTCTACCACAGAATCTGTAACATCCCACTACACTACCGCAGAATCTGGAACATCCCACTACACTACCACAGAATCTGTAACATCCCACTGCACTACCGCAGAATCTGGAACAACCCACTACACTACCGCAGAATCTGGAACATCCCAGTACAGTACCTGAGAATCTGTAACATCCCACTACACTACCGCAGAATCTGTAACATCCCACTGCACTACCGCAGATTCTGGAACATCCCACTACACTACCGCAGAATCTGGAACATCCCACTACACTACCACAGAATCTGAAACATCCCACTACACTACCAGAGAATCTAAAACATCCCACTACACTACCACAGAATCTGTAACATCCCAGTACACTACCACAAAATCTGACACATCCCACTACACTACCACGGAATCTGAAACATCCCACTACACTACCAAAGAAACTAGAACATCCCACTACTCTACCACAAAATCTGAAACATCCCACTACTCTACCACAGAATCTGTAACATCCCACTACACTACCGCAGAATCTGGAACATCCCACTACACTACCACAGAATCTGTAACATCCCAGTACAGTACCAGAGAATCTGTAACATCCCACTACACTACCGCAGAATCTGGAACATCCCACTACACTACCGCAGAATCTGGAACATCCCACTACACTACCGCAGAATCTGGAACATCCCAGTACAGTACCAGAGAATCTGTAACATCCCACAACACTACCACAGAATCTGTAACATCCCACTACACTACCACAGAATCTGAAACATCCCACTACACTACCACAGAATCTGAAACATCCCACTACACTACCACAGAATCTGAAACATCCCTGTACAGTACCACAGAATCTGAAACATCCCAGTACACTACCACAAAATCTGAAACAACCCACTACACTACCACGGAATCTGAAACATCCCACGACTCTACCATAGAATCTGTAACATCCCACTACACTACCACGGAATCTGAAATATCCCACTACACTCCCACAGAATCTGTAACATCCCTGTACAGTACCACATAATCTGTAACATCCCACTACACTACCACAGAATCTATAACATCCCACTACACTACCACAGAATCTGAAACTTCCCACTACACTACCAGAGAATCCGTATCATCCCACTACACTACCACAGTATCTGAAACATCCCACTACACTACCACAGAATCTGAAATATCCCACTACACTACCACAGTATCTGAAACATCCCACTACACTACCACGGAATCTGAAATATCCCACTACACTACCACAGAATCTGTAACATACCACTACACTACCACAGAATCTGAAACATCCCAATGCACTAACACGGAATGTGACACATCCCAATACACTCCCACAGAATCTGTAACATCCCACTACTCAACCCCGGAATCTGAAACATCCCACTACACTACCACAGTATCTGAAACATCCCACTACACTACAAAAGAATCTGAAACATCCCTGTACACTACCAAAGAATCTGAAACATCCCACTACACTACCACGGAATCTGAAACATCCCACGACTCTACCATAGAATCTGTAACATCCCAGTACACTACAACGGAATCTGAAACATCCCACTACACTACCACGGAATCTGAAACATCCCACGACTCTACCATAGAATCTGTAACATCCCAGTACACTACCACCGAATCTGAAACATCCCAGTACACTACCACGGAATCTGTAACATCCCACTACACTACCACAGTATCTGAAACATCCCACTACACTACCACAGAATCTGAAATATCCCACTACACTACCACAGTATCTGAAACATCCCTCTACACTACCACGGAATCTGAAATATCCCACTACACTCCCACAGAATCTGTAACATCCCACTACTCAACCCCGGAATATGAAACATCCCACTACACTACCACAGAATCTGTAACATACCACTACACTACCACAGAATCTGAAACATCCCAATACACTAACACGGAATGTGACACATCCCAATACACTCCCACAGAATCTGTAACATCCAACTACTCAACCCCGGAATCTGAAACATCCCACTACACTACCACAGTATCTGAAACATCCCACTACACTACAACAGAATCTGAAACATCCCTGTACACTACCACAGAATCTGAAACATCCCACTACACTACCACAGAATCTGAAACATCCCACGACTCTACCATAGAATCTGTAACATCCCAGTACACTACCACCGAATCTGAAACATCCCAGTACACTACCACGGAATCTGAAACATCCCACTACACTACCACGGAATCTGAAACATCCCACGACTCTACCATATAATCTGTAACATCCCAGTACACTACCACCGAATCTGAAACATCCCAGTACACTACCACGGAATCTGTAACATCCCACTACACTACCACGGATTCTGAAACATCCCAGTACACTACCACGGAATCTGAAACATCCCACTACACTACCACAGAATCTGGAACATCCCACTACACTACCACGGAATCTGTAACATCCCACTACACTACCACGGAATCTGGAACATCCCACTACACTACCACAGATTCTGACACATCCCAGTACACTACCACGGAATATGTAACATCCCACTACAGTACCGCAGAATCTGACACTTCCCAGTACACTACCACGGAATCTGAAACATCCCAGTACACTACCACAGAATCTGTAACATCCCACTACACTACCACGGAATCTGGAACATCCCACTACACTACCTCGGAATCTGAAACATCCCACTACACTACCACAGAATCTGGAACATCCTAGTACAGTACCACAGAATCTGTAACATCCCAATACACTGCCACAGAATCTGAAACATCCCACTACACTACCACAGAATCTGTAACATCCCACAACACTACCACGGAATCTGAAACATCCCACTACACTACCACAGAATCTGAAACATCCCAGTACACTACCACAGAATCCGTAACATCCCACTACACTACCACAGAATCTGAAACATCCCAGTACACTACCACAGAATCTGGAACATCCCAGTACACTACCACAGAATCTGAAACATCCCACTACACTGCCACAGAATCTGAAACATCCCACTACACTACCACAGAATCTGAAACATCCCACTACACTACCACAGAATCTGAAACATCCCACTACACTACCACAGAATCTGTAACATCCCACAACACTACCACGGAATCTGAAACATCCCACTACACTACCACAGAATCTGAAACATCCCAGTACACTACCACAGAATCTGGAACATCCCAGTACACTACCACGGAATCTGTAACATCACAGTACACTACCACAGAATCTGAAACATCCCACTACACTACCACAGAATCTGAAACATCCCAGTACACTACCACAGAATCTGGAACATCCCAGTACACTACCACAGAATCTGAAACATCCCAGTACACTACCACAGAATCTGGAACATCCCAGTACACTACCACAGAATCTGAAACATCCCACTACACTGCCACAGAATCTGAAACATCCCACTACACTACCACAGAATCTGAAACATCCCACTACACTACCACAGAATCTGAAACATCCCAGTACACTACCACAGAATCTGGAACATCCCAGTACACTACCACGGAATCTGTAACATCACAGTACACTACCACAGAATCTGAAACATCCCACTACACTACCACGGAATCTGGAACATCCCAATACACTACCACGGAATCTGAAACATCCCACTACACTACCACAGAATCTGGAACATCCCAGTACACTACCACAGAATCTGAAACATCCCACTACACTACCACAGAATCTGTAACATCCCACTACACTACCACAGAATCTGGAACATCCCAGTACAGTACCACAGAATCTGTAACATCCCACAACACTACCACAGAATCTGTAACATCCCACTACACTACCACGGAATCTGAAACATCCCACTACACTACCACAGAATCTGGAACATCCCAGTACACTACCACAGAATCTGAAACATCCCACTACACTACCACAGAATCTGTAACATCCCACTACACTACCACAGAATCTGGAACATCCCAGTACAGTACCACAGAATCTGTAACATCCCACAACACTACCACAGAATCTGTAACATCCCACTACACTACCACAGAATCTGAAACATCCCACTACACTACCACAGAATCTGGAACATCCCAGTACAGTACCACAGAATCTGAAACATCCCAATACACTAACACGGAATGTGACACATCCCAGTACACTACCACAGAATCTGGAACATCCCAGTACACTACCACAGAATCTGAAACATCCCACTACACTGCCACAGAATCTGAAACATCCCACTACACTACCACAGAATCTGAAACATCCCACTACACTACCACAGAATCTGAAACATCCCAGTACACTACCACAGAATCTGGAACATCCCAGTACACTACCACGGAATCTGTAACATCACAGTACACTACCACAGAATCTGAAACATCCCACTACACTACCACGGAATCTGGAACATCCCAATACACTACCACGGAATCTGAAACATCCCACTACACTACCACAGAATCTGGAACATCCCAGTACACTACCACAGAATCTGAAACATCCCACTACACTACCACAGAATCTGTAACATCCCACTACACTACCACAGAATCTGGAACATCCCAGTACAGTACCACAGAATCTGTAACATCCCACAACACTACCACAGAATCTGTAACATCCCACTACACTACCACGGAATCTGAAACATCCCACTACACTACCACAGAATCTGGAACATCCCAGTACACTACCACAGAATCTGAAACATCCCACTACACTACCACAGAATCTGTAACATCCCACTACACTACCACAGAATCTGGAACATCCCAGTACAGTACCACAGAATCTGTAACATCCCACAACACTACCACAGAATCTGTAACATCCCACTACACTACCACAGAATCTGAAACATCCCACTACACTACCACAGAATCTGGAACATCCCAGTACAGTACCACAGAATCTGAAACATCCCAATACACTAACACGGAATGTGACACACCCAATACACTACCACGGAATCTGTAACATCACAGTACACTACCACGTATTCTGACACATCCCAATACACTACCACGGAATCTATAACATCCCACTACACTACCACAGAATCTGTAACATCCCACTACACTACAACGGAATCTGAAACATCCCTGTACACTACCTCGGAATCTGTAACATCCCATTACACTACCACGGAATCTATATCATCCCACTACACTACCACAGAATATGAAACTTCCCACGACTCTACCACGGAATCTGTAACATCCCACTACACTTCCTTTGAATCTGTAACATCCCATTACACTACCGCGGAATCTGTAACATCCCACTACACTACCTCGGAATCTGTAACATCCCACTACACTACCACGGAATCTGAAACATCCCACTACACTACCACAGAATCTGAAACAACCCACTACACTACCACGGAATCTGAAACATCCCACTACACTACAACAGAATGTGAAACATCCCACTACACTACCAGAGAATCTGTAACATACCACTACACTAACATGGAATCTGTAACATACCACTACAATACCACGGAATATTGAACATCCCAGTACACTACCACAGAATGTGAAAAAACCCACTACACTACCAGAGTATCTGTAACATACCACTACACTAACATGGAATCTGTAACATACCACTACACTACCACGGAATCTGTAACATCCCACTACACTACCACAGAATCTGTAACATCCCACTACAGTACCACAGAATCTGAAACATCCCACTACACTACCACGGAATCTGAAACATCCCACTACATTACCACCGAATCTACAACATCCTACTACACTACTACGGAATCTGTAACATCCCACTACACCACCACGAAATCTGTAACTTCCCAGTACACTACCACCAAATCTGTAACATCCCAGTACACTTCCACAGCATCTGAAACATCCCACTACACTACCACAGGAATCTCTAACATCCCACTACACTACCACAGGAATCTGTAACATCCCACTACACTACCACGGAATCTGTAACATCCCAATACACCACCACAGAAATCTGTAACATCCCACTACACTACCACGGAATCTGAAACATCCCAGTACACTACCATGGAATCTGAAACATCCCACTACACTACCACAGAATCTGGAACATCCCAGTACAGTACCACAGAATCTGTAACATCCCACTACACTACCACGGAATCTGTAACATCCCACTACACTACCACGGAATCTGAAACATCCCTGTACACTACCTCGGAATCTGTAACATCCCATTACACTACCACGGAATCTATATCATCCCACTACACTACCACAGAATATGAAACTTCTTTCTACACTACCACGGAATCTGAAATATCCCACTACGCTCCCACAGAATATGAAACTTCCCACTACACTACCACAGAATCTGTAACATCCCACTACACTACAACGGAATCTGAAACATCCCTGTACACTACCTCGGAATCTGTAACATCCCATTACACTACCACGGAATCTATATCATCCCACTACACTACCACAGAATATGAAACTTCCCACGACTCTACCACGGAATCTGTAACATCCCACTACACTTCCTTTGAATCTGTAACATCCCATTACACTACCACGGAATCTGTAACATCCCACTACACTTCCTCGGAATCTGTAACCACCCATTACACTACCACGGAATCTATAACATCCCACTACACTACCAGAGAATCTGAAACGTCCCACTACACTACCACGCAATCTCAAATATCCCACTACACTCTCACAGAATCTGTAACATCCCTGTACAGTACCCCAGAATCTGAGACATCCGACTACACTACCACGGAATCTGTAACATCCCACTACACTACCACAGAATCTGTAACATCCCAGTACACTACCACAGAATCTGAAACAACCCACTACACTACCACGGAATCTGAAACATCCCACTACACTACCACAGAATGTGAAACATCCCACTACACTACCAGAGAATCTGTAACATACCACTACACTAACATGGAATCTGTAACATACCACTACAATACCACGGAATATTGAACATCCCAGTACACTACCACAGAATGTGAAAAAACCCACTACACTACAAGAGAATCTGTAACATACCACTACACTAACATGGAATCTGTAACATACCACTACACTACCACGGAATCTGTAACATCCCACTACACTACCACAGAATCTGTAACATCCCACTACAGTACCACAGAATCTGAAACATCCCACTACACTACCACGGAATCTGAAACATCCCACTACATTACCACCGAATCTACAACATCCTACTACACTACTACGGAATCTGTAACATCCCACTACACCACCACGAAATCTGTAACTTCCCAGTACACTACCACCAAATCTGTAACATCCCAGTACACTTCCACAGCATCTGAAACATCCCACTACACTACCACAGGAATCTCTAACATCCCACTACACTACCACAGGAATCTGTAACATCCCACTACACTACCACGGAATCTGTAACATCCCAATACACCACCACAGAAATCTGTAACATCCCACTACACTACCACGGAATCTGAAACATCCCAGTACACTACCATGGAATCTGAAACATCCCACTACACTACCACAGAATCTGGAACATCCCAGTACAGTACCACAGAATCTGTAACATCCCACTACACTACCACGGAATCTGTAACATCCCACTACACTACCACGGAATCTGAAACATCCCTGTACACTACCTCGGAATCTGTAACATCCCATTACACTACCACGGAATCTATATCATCCCACTACACTACCACAGAATATGAAACTTCTTTCTACACTACCACGGAATCTGAAATATCCCACTACGCTCCCACAGAATATGAAACTTCCCACTACACTACCACAGAATCTGTAACATCCCACTACACTACAACGGAATCTGAAACATCCCTGTACACTACCTCGGAATCTGTAACATCCCATTACACTACCACGGAATCTATATCATCCCACTACACTACCACAGAATATGAAACTTCCCACGACTCTACCACGGAATCTGTAACATCCCACTACACTTCCTTTGAATCTGTAACATCCCATTACACTACCACGGAATCTGTAACATCCCACTACACTACCTCGGAATCTGTAACCACCCATTACACTACCACGGAATCTATAACATCCCACTACACTACCAGAGAATCTGAAACGTCCCACTACACTACAACGCAATCTCAAATATCCCACTACACTCTCACAGAATCTGTAACATCCCTGTACAGTACCACAGAATCTGAAACATCCGACTACACTACCACGGAATCTGTAACATCCCACTACACTACCACAGAATCTGTAACATCCCATTACACTACCACAGAATCTGAAACAACCCACTACACTACCACGGAATCTGAAACATCCCACTACACTACCACAGAATGTGAAACATCCCACTACACTACCAGAGAATCTGTAACATACCACTACACTAACATGGAATCTGTAACATACCACTACAATACCACGGAATATTGAACATCCCAGTACACTACCACAGAATGTGAAAAAACCCACTACACTACCAGAGAATCTGTAACATACCACTACACTAACATGGAATCTGTAACATACCACTACACTACCACGGAATCTGTAACATCCCACTACACTACCACAGAATCTGTAACATCCCACTACAGTACCACAGAATCTGAAACATCCCACTACACTACCACGGAATCTGAAACATCCCACTACATTACCACCGAATCTACAACATCCTACTACACTACTACGGAATCTGTAACATCCCACTACACCACCACGAAATCTGTAACTTCCCAGTACACTACCACCAAATCTGTAACATCCCAGTACACTTCCACAGCATCTGAAACATCCCACTACACTACCACAGGAATCTCTAACATCCCACTACACTACCACAGGAATCTGTAACATCCCACTACACTACCACGGAATCTGTAACATCCCAATACACCACCACAGAAATCTGTAACATCCCACTACACTACCACGGAATCTGAAACATCCCAGTACACTACCATGGAATCTGAAACATCCCACTACACTACCACAGAATCTGGAACATCCCAGTACAGTACCACAGAATCTGTAACATCCCACTACACTACCACGGAATCTGTAACATCCCACTACACTACCACGGAATCTGAAACATCCCTGTACACTACCTCGGAATCTGTAACATCCCATTACACTACCACGGAATCTATATCATCCCACTACACTACCACAGAATATGAAACTTCTTTCTACACTACCACGGAATCTGAAATATCCCACTACGCTCCCACAGAATATGAAACTTCCCACTACACTACCACAGAATCTGTAACATCCCACTACACTACAACGGAATCTGAAACATCCCTGTACACTACCTCGGAATCTGTAACATCCCATTACACTACCACGGAATCTATATCATCCCACTACACTACCACAGAATATGAAACTTCCCACGACTCTACCACGGAATCTGTAACATCCCACTACACTTCCTTTGAATCTGTAACATCCCATTACACTACCACGGAATCTGTAACATCCCACTACACTACCTCGGAATCTGTAACCACCCATTACACTACCACGGAATCTATAACATCCCACTACACTACCAGAGAATCTGAAACGTCCCACTACACTACAACGCAATCTCAAATATCCCACTACACTCTCACAGAATCTGTAACATCCCTGTACAGTACCACAGAATCTGAAACATCCGACTACACTACCACGGAATCTGTAACATCCCACTACACTACCACAGAATCTGTAACATCCCATTACACTACCACAGAATCTGAAACATCACTGTACTCTACCACAGAATCTGAAACAACCCACTACACTACCACGGAATCTGAAACATCCCACTACACTACCACAGAATCTGGAACATCCCAGTACAGTACCACAGAATCTGTAACATCCCACTACACTACCACAGAATCTGTAACATCCCACTACACTACCACAGAATCTGTAACATCCCACTACACCACCACAGAATCTGAAACATCCCACTACACTACCACAGAATCTGGAACATCCCAGTACAGTACCACAGAATCTGTAACATCCCACTACACTACCACGGAATCTGAAACATCCCACTACACTACCAGAGAATCTAAAACATCCCACTACACTACCACAGAATCTGTAACATCCCAGTACACTACCACAGAATCTGAAACATCCCTCTACACTACCGCAGAATCTGGAACATCCCAGTACACTACCACGGAATCTGTAACATCCCACTACACTACCACAGAATCTGGAACATCCCAGTACACTACCACAGAATCCGTAACATCCCACTACACTACCACAGAATCTGGAACATCCCAGTACACTACCACAGAATCCGTAACATCCCACTACACTACCACAGAATCTGAAACATCCCACTACACTACCACAGAATCTGGAACATCCCAGTACAGTACCACAGAATCTGAAACATCCCAATACACTAACACGGAATGTGACACATCCCAGTACACTACCACGTATTCTGACACATCCCAATACACTACCACGGAATCTATAACATCGCACTACACTACCACGGAATCTGAAACATCCCACTACACTACCAGAGAATCTAAAACATCCCACTACTCTACCACAGAATCTGTAACATCCCAGTACACTACCACAGAATCTGAAACAACCCACTACACTACCACGGAATCTGAAACATCCCACTACACTACCACAGAATGTGAAACATCCCACTACACTACCAGAGAATCTGTAACATACCACTACACTAACATGGAATCTGTAACATACCACTACAATACCACGGAATATTGAACATCCCAGTACACTACCACAGAATGTGAAAAAACCCACTACACTACCAGAGAATCTGTAACATACCACTACACTAACATGGAATCTGTAACATACCACTACACTACCACGGAATCTGTAACATCCCACTACACTACCACAGAATCTGTAACATCCCACTACAGTACCACAGAATCTGAAACATCCCACTACACTACCACGGAATCTGAAACATCCCACTACATTACCACCGAATCTACAACATCCTACTACACTACTACGGAATCTGTAACATCCCACTACACCACCACGAAATCTGTAACTTCCCAGTACACTACCACCAAATCTGTAACATCCCAGTACACTTCCACAGCATCTGAAACATCCCACTACACTACCACAGGAATCTCTAACATCCCACTACACTACCACAGGAATCTGTAACATCCCACTACACTACCACGGAATCTGTAACATCCCAATACACCACCACAGAAATCTGTAACATCCCACTACACTACCACGGAATCTGAAACATCCCAGTACACTACCATGGAATCTGAAACATCCCACTACACTACCACAGAATCTGGAACATCCCAGTACAGTACCACAGAATCTGTAACATCCCACTACACTACCACGGAATCTGTAACATCCCACTACACTACCACGGAATCTGAAACATCCCTGTACACTACCTCGGAATCTATATCATCCCACTACACTACCACAGAATATGAAACTTCTTTCTACACTACCACGGAATCTGAAATATCCCACTACGCTCCCACAGAATATGAAACTTCCCACTACACTACCACAGAATCTGTAACATCCCACTACACTACAACGGAATCTGAAACATCCCTGTACACTACCTCGGAATCTGTAACATCCCATTACACTACCACGGAATCTATATCATCCCACTACACTACCACAGAATATGAAACTTCCCACGACTCTACCACGGAATCTGTAACATCCCACTACACTTCCTTTGAATCTGTAACATCCCATTACACTACCACGGAATCTGTAACATCCCACTACACTACCTCGGAATCTGTAACCACCCATTACACTACCACGGAATCTATAACATCCCACTACACTACCAGAGAATCTGAAACGTCCCACTACACTACAACGCAATCTCAAATATCCCACTACACTCTCACAGAATCTGTAACATCCCTGTACAGTACCACAGAATCTGAAACATCCGACTACACTACCACGGAATCTGTAACATCCCACTACACTACCACAGAATCTGTAACATCCCATTACACTACCACAGAATCTGAAACATCACTGTACTCTACCACAGAATCTGAAACAACCCACTACACTACCACGGAATCTGAAACATCCCACTACACTACCACAGAATCTGGAACATCCCAGTACAGTACCACAGAATCTGTAACATCCCACTACACTACCACAGAATCTGTAACATCCCACTACACTACCACAGAATCTGTAACATCCCACTACACCACCACAGAATCTGAAACATCCCACTACACTACCACAGAATCTGGAACATCCCAGTACAGTACCACAGAATCTGTAACATCCCACTACACTACCACGGAATCTGAAACATCCCACTACACTACCAGAGAATCTAAAACATCCCACTACACTACCACAGAATCTGTAACATCCCAGTACACTACCACAGAATCTGAAACATCCCTCTACACTACCGCAGAATCTGGAACATCCCAGTACACTACCACGGAATCTGTAACATCCCACTACACTACCACAGAATCTGGAACATCCCAGTACACTACCACAGAATCCGTAACATCCCACTACACTACCACAGAATCTGGAACATCCCAGTACACTACCACAGAATCCGTAACATCCCACTACACTACCACAGAATCTGAAACATCCCACTACACTACCACAGAATCTGGAACATCCCAGTACAGTACCACAGAATCTGAAACATCCCAATATACTAACACGGAATGTGACACATCCCAGTACACTACCACGTATTCTGACACATCCCAATACACTACCACGGAATCTATAACATCGCACTACACTACCACGGAATCTGAAACATCCCACTACACTACCAGAGAATCTAAAACATCCCACTACTCTACCACAGAATCTGTAACATCCCAGTACACTACCACAAAATCTGAAACATCCCACTACTCTACCACAGAATCTGTAACATCCCACTACACTACCGCAGAATCTGGAACATCCCACTACACAACCACAGAATCTGTAACATCCCACTGCACTACCGCAGAATCTGGAACATCCCACTACACTACCGCAGAATCTGGAACATCCCAGTACAGTACCAGAGAATCTGTAACATCCCACTACACTACCACAGTATCTGAAACATCCCACTACACTACCACAGAATCTGAAATATCCCACTACACTACCACAGTATCTGAAACATCCCTCTACACTACCACGGAATCTGAAATATCCCACTACACTCCCACAGAATCTGTAACATCCCACTACTCAACCCCGGAATATGAAACATCCCACTACACTACCACAGAATCTGTAACATACCACTACACTACCACAGAATCTGAAACATCCCAATACACTAACACGGAATGTGACACATCCCAATACACTCCCACAGAATCTGTAACATCCCACTACTCAACCCCGGAATCTGAAACATCCCACTACACTACCACAGTATCTGAAACATCCCACTACACTACAACAGAATCTGAAACATCCCTGTACACTACCACAGAATCTGAAACATCCCACTACACTACCACGGAATCTGAAACATCCCACGACTCTACCATAGAATCTGTAACATCCCAGTACACTACCACCGAATCTGAAACATCCCAGTACACTACCACGGAATCTGAAACATCCCACTACACTACCACGGAATCTGAAACATCCCACGACTCTACCATAGAATCTGTAACATCCCAGTACACTACCACCGAATCTGAAACATCCCAGTACACTACCACGGAATCTGTAACATCCCACTACACTACCACGGATTCTGAAACGTCCCAGTACACTACCACGGAATCTGAAACATCCCACTACACTACCACAGAATCTGGAACATCCCACTACACTACCACGGAATCTGTAACATCCCACTACACTACCACGGAATCTGGAACATCCCACTACACTACCACAGATTCTGACACATCCCAGTACACTACCACGGAATATGTAACATCCCACTACAGTACCGCAGAATCTGACACTTCCCAGTACACTACCACGGAATCTGAAACATCCCAGTACACTACCACAGAATCTGTAACATCCCACTACACTACCACGGAATCTGGAACATCCCACTACACTACCTCGGAATCTGAAACATCCCACTACACTACCACAGAATCTGGAACATCCTAGTACAGTACCACAGAATCTGTAACATCCCAATACACTGCCACAGAATCTGAAACATCCCACTACACTACCACAGAATCTGTAACATCCCACAACACTACCACGGAATCTGAAACATCCCACTACACTACCACAGAATCTGAAACATCCCAGTACACTACCACAGAATCCGTAACATCCCACTACACTACCACAGAATCTGAAACATCCCAGTACACTACCACAGAATCTGGAACATCCCAGTACACTACCACAGAATCTGAAACATCCCACTACACTGCCACAGAATCTGAAACATCCCACTACACTACCACAGAATCTGAAACATCCCACTACACTACCACAGAATCTGAAACATCCCACTACACTACCACAGAATCTGTAACATCCCACAACACTACCACGGAATCTGAAACATCCCACTACACTACCACAGAATCTGAAACATCCCAGTACACTACCACAGAATCTGGAACATCCCTGTACACTACCACGGAATCTGTAACATCACAGTACACTACCACAGAATCTGAAACATCCCACTACACTACCACAGAATCTGAAACATCCCAGTACACTACCACAGAATCTGGAACATCCCAGTACACTACCACAGAATCTGAAACATCCCAGTACACTACCACAGAATCTGGAACATCCCAGTACACTACCACAGAATCTGAAACATCCCACTACACTGCCACAGAATCTGAAACATCCCACTACACTAACACAGAATCTGAAACATCCCACTACACTATAACAGAATCTGAAACATCCCACTACACTACCACAGAATCTGTAACATCCCACAACACTACCACGGAATCTGAAACATCCCACTACACTACCACAGAATCTGAAACATCCCAGTACACTACCACAGAATCTGGAACATCCCAGTACACTACCACGGAATCTGTAACATCACAGTACACTACCACAGAATCTGAAACATCCCACTACACTACCACGGAATCTGGAACATCCCACTACACTACCACGGAATCTGAAACATCCCACTACACTACCACAGAATCTGGAACATCCCAGTACACTACCATGGAATCTGAGAAATCCCACTACACTACCACAGAATCTGGAACATCCCAGTACACTACCACAGAATCTGAAACATCCCACTACACTACCACAGAATCTGTAACATCCCACTACACTACCACAGAATCTGGAACATCCCAGTACACTACCACAGAATCTGGAACATCCCAGTACACTACCACAGAATCTGAAACATCCCACTACACTGCCACAGAATCTGAAACATCCCACTACACTACCACAGAATCTGAAACATCCCACTACACTACCACAGAATCTGAAACATCCCACTACACTACCACAGAATCTGTAACATCCCACAACACTACCACGGAATCTGAAACATCCCACTACACTACCACAGAATCTGAAACATCCCAGTACACTACCACAGAATCTGGAACATCCCAGTACACTACCACGGAATCTGTAACATCACAGTACACTACCACAGAATCTGAAACATCCCACTACACTACCACAGAATCTGAAACATCCCAGTACACTACCACAGAATCTGGAACATCCCAGTACACCACCACAGAATCTGAAACATCCCAGTACACTACCACAGAATCTGGAACATCCCAGTACACTACCACAGAATCTGAAACATCCCACTACACTGCCACAGAATCTGAAACATCCCACTACACTACCACAGAATCTGAAACATCCCAATACACTAACACGGAATGTGACACACCCAATACACTACCACGGAATCTGTAACATCACAGTACACTACCACGTATTCTGACACATCCCAATACACTACCACGGAATCTATAACATCCCACTACACTACCACAGAATCTGTAACATCCCACTACACTATAACAGAATCTGAAACATCCAACTACACTACCACAGAATCTGTAACATCCCACAACACTACCACGGAATCTGAAACATCCCACTACACTACCACAGAATCTGAAACATCCCAGTACACTAGCACAGAATCTGGAACATCCCAGTACACTACCACGGAATCTGTAACATCACAGTACACTACCACAGAATCTGAAACATCCCACTACACTACCACGGAATCTGGAACATCCCACTACACTACCACGGAATCTGAAACATCCCACTACACTACCACAGAATCTGGAACATCCCAGTACACTACCACAGAATCTGAAACATCCCACTACACTACCACAGATTCTGTAACATCCCACTACACTACAACAGAATCTGGAACATCCCAGTACAGTACCACAGAATCTGTAACATCCCACAACACTACCACAGAATCTGTAACATCCCACTACACTACCACGGAATCTGAAACATCCCACTACACTACCACAGAATCTGGAACATCCCAGTACACTACCACAGAATCTGAAACATCCCACTACACTACCACAGAATCTGTAACATCCCACTACACTACCACAGAATCTGGAACATCCCAGTACAGTACCACAGAATCTGTAACATCCCACAACACTACCACAGAATCTGTAACATCCCACTACAGTACCACAGAATCTGAAACATCCCACTACACTACCACAGAATCTGGAACATCCCAGTACAGTACCACAGAATCTGAAACATCCCAATACACTAACACGGAATGTGACACACCCAATACACTACCACGGAATCTGTAACATCACAGTACACTACCACGTATTCTGACACATCCCAATACACTACCACGGAATCTATAACATCCCACTACACTACCACAGAATCTGTAACATCCCACTACACTACAACGGAATCTGAAACATCCCTGTACACTACCTCGGAATCTGTAACATCCCATTACACTACCACGGAATCTATATCATCCCACTACACTACCACAGAATATGAAACTTCCCACGACTCTACCACGGAATCTGTAACATCCCACTACACTTCCTTTGAATCTGTAACATCCCATTACACTACCACGGAATCTGTAACATCCCACTACACTACCTCGGAATCTGTAACATCCCACTACACTACCACGGAATCTGAAACATCCCACTACACTACCACAGAATCTGAAACAACCCACTACACTACCACGGAATCTGAAACATCCCACTACACTACCACAGAATGTGAAACATCCCACTACACTACCAGAGAATCTGTAACATACCACTACACTAACATGGAATCTGCAACATACCACTACAATACCACGGAATATTGAACATCCCAGTACACTACCACAGAATGTGAAAAAACCCACTACACTACCAGAGAATCTGTAACATACCACTACACTAACATGGAATCTGTAACATACCACTACACTACCACGGAATCTGTAACATCCCACTACACTACCACAGAATCTGTAACATCCCACTACAGTACCACAGAATCTGAAACATCCCACTACACTACCACGGAATCTGAAACATCCCACTACATTACCACCGAATCTACAACATCCTACTACACTACTACGGAATCTGTAACATCCCACTACACCACCACGAAATCCGTAACTTCCCAGTACACTACCACCAAATCTGTAACATCCCAGTACACTTCCACAGCATCTGAAACATCCCACTACACTACCACAGGAATCTCTAACATCCCACTACACTACCACAGGAATCTGTAACATCCCACTACACTACCACGGAATCTGTAACATCCCAATACACCACCACAGAAATCTGTAACATCCCACTACACTACCACGGAATCTGAAACATCCCAGTACACTACCATGGAATCTGAAACATCCCACTACACTACCACAGAATCTGGAACATCCCAGTACAGTACCACAGAATCTGTAACATCCCACTACACTACCACGGAATCTGTAACATCCCACTACACTACCACGGAATCTGAAACATCCCTGTACACTACCTCGGAATCTGTAACATCCCATTACACTACCACGGAATATGAAACTTCTTTCTACACTACCACGGAATCTGAAATATCCCACTACGCTCCCACAGAATATGAAACTTCCCACTACACTACCACAGAATCTGTAACATCCCACTACACTACAACGGAATCTGAAACATCCCTGTACACTACCTCGGAATCTGTAACATCCCATTACACTACCACGGAATCTATATCATCCCACTACACTACCACAGAATATGAAACTTCCCACGACTCTACCACGGAATCTGTAACATCCCACTACACTTCCTTTGAATCTGTAACATCCCATTACACTACCACGGAATCTGTAACATCCCACTACACTACCTCGGAATCTGTAACCACCCATTACACTACCACGGAATCTATAACATCCCACTACACTACCAGAGAATCTGAAACGTCCCACTACACTACCACGCAATCTCAAATATCCCACTACACTCTCACAGAATCTGTAACATCCCTGTACAGTACCCCAGAATCTGAAACATCCGACTACACTACCACGGAATCTGTAACATACCACTACACTACCACAGAATCTGTAACATCCCAGTACACTACCACAGAATCTGAAACAACCCACTACACTACCACGGAATCTGAAACATCCCACTACACTACCACAGAATGTGAAACATCCCACTACACTACCAGAGAATCTGTAACATACCACTACCCTAACATGGAATCTGTAACATACCACTACAATACCACGGAATATTGAACATCCCAGTACACTACCACAGAATGTGAAAAAACCCACTACACTACCACAGAATCTGTAACATACCACTACACTAACATGGAATCTGTAACATACCACTACACTACCACGGAATCTGTAACATCCCACTACACTACCACAGAATCTGTAACATCCCACTACAGTACCACAGAATCTGAAACATCCCACTACACTACCACGGAATCTGAAACATCCCACTACATTACCACCGAATCTACAACATCCTACTACACTACTACGGAATCTGTAACATCCCACTACACCACCACGAAATCTGTAACTTCCCAGTACACTACCACCAAATCTGTAACATCCCAGTACACTTCCACAGCATCTGAAACATCCCACTACACTACCACAGGAATCTCTAACATCCCACTACACTACCACAGGAATCTGTAACATCCCACTACACTACCACGGAATCTGTAACATCCCAATACACCACCACAGAAATCTGTAACATCCCACTACACTACCACGGAATCTGAAACATCCCAGTACACTACCATGGAATCTGAAACATCCCACTACACTACCACAGAATCTGGAACATCCCAGTACAGTACCACAGAATCTGTAACATCCCACTACACTACCACGGAATCTGTAACATCCCACTACACTACCACGGAATCTGAAACATCCCTGTACACTACCTCGGAATCTGTAACATCCCATTACACTACCACGGAATCTATATCATCCCACTACACTACCACAGAATATGAAACTTCTTTCTACACTACCACGGAATCTGAAATATCCCACTACGCTCCCACAGAATATGAAACTTCCCACTACACTACCACAGAATCTGTAACATCCCACTACAGTACAACGGAATCTGAAACATCCCTGTACACTACCTCGGAATCTGTAACATCCCATTACACTACCACGGAATCTATATCATCCCACTACACTATCACAGAATATGAAACTTCCCACGACTCTACCACGGAATCTGTAACATCCCACTACACTTCCTTTGAATCTGTAACATCCCATTACACTACCACGGAATCTGTAACATCCCACTACACTACCTCGGAATCTGTAACCACCCATTACACTACCACGGAATCTATAACATCCCACTACACTACCAGAGAATCTGAAACGTCCCACTACACTACAACGCAATCTCAAATATCCCACTACACTCTCACAGAATCTGTAACATCCCTGTACAGTACCACAGAATCTGAAACATCCGACTACACTACCACGGAATCTGTAACATCCCACTACACTACCACAGAATCTGTAACATCCCATTACACTACCACAGAATCTGAAACATCACTGTACTCTACCACAGAATCTGAAACAACCCACTACACTACCACGGAATCTGAAACATCCCACTACACTACCACAGAATCTGGAACATCCCAGTACAGTACCACAGAATCTGTAACATCCCACTACACTACCACAGAATCTGTAACATCCCACTACACTACCACAGAATCTGTAACATCCCACTACACCACCACAGAATCTGAAACATCCCACTACACTACCACAGAATCTGGAACATCCCAGTACAGTACCACAGAATCTGTAACATCCCACTACACTACCACGGAATCTGAAACATCCCACTACACTACCAGAGAATCTAAAACATCCCACTACACTACCACAGAATCTGTAACATCCCAGTACACTACCACAGAATCTGAAACATCCCTCTACACTACCGCAGAATCTGGAACATCCCAGTACACTACCACGGAATCTGTAACATCCCACTACACTACCACAGAATCTGGAACATCCCAGTACACTACCACAGAATCCGTAACATCCCACTACACTACCACAGAATCTGGAACATCCCAGTACACTACCACAGAATCCGTAACATCCCACTACACTACCACAGAATCTGAAACATCCCACTACACTACCACAGAATCTGGAACATCCCAGTACAGTACCACAGAATCTGAAACATCCCAATACACTAACACGGAATGTGACACATCCCAGTACACTACCACGTATTCTGACACATCCCAATACACTACCACGGAATCTATAACATCGCACTACACTACCACGGAATCTGAAACATCCCACTACACTACCAGAGAATCTAAAACATCCCACTACTCTACCACAGAATCTGTAACATCCCAGTACACTACCACAAAATCTGAAACATCCCACTACTCTACCACAGAATCTGTAACATCCCACTACACTACCGCAGAATCTGGAACATCCCACTACACTACCACAGAATCTGTAACATCCCACTGCACTACCGCAGAATCTGGAACATCCCACTACACTACCGCAGAATCTGGAACATCCCAGTACAGTACCAGAGAATCTGTAACATCCCACTACACTACCGCAGAATCTGTAACATCCCACTGCACTACCGCAGAATCTGGAACATCCCACTACACTACCGCAGAATCTGGAACATCCCAGTACAGTACCAGAGAATCTGTAACATCCCACAACACTACCACAGAATCTGTAACATCCCACTACACTACCACAGAATCTGAAACATCCCACTACACTACCACAGAATCTGAAACATCCCACTACACTACAATGGAATCTGAAACATCCCACTACACTCCCACAGAATCTGTAACATCCCACTACTCAAACCCGGAATCTGAAACATCCCACTACACTACCACAGAATCTGTAACATACCACTACACTACCACAGAATCTGAAACATCCCACTACACTACCACAGAATCTGTAACATACCACTACACTACCACAGAATCTGAAACATCCCACTACACTAACACGGAATGTGACACATCCCAATACACTCCCACAGAATCTGTAACATCCCACTACTCAACCCCGGAATCTGAAACATCCCACTACACTACCACAGTATCTGAAACATCCCACTACACTACAACAGAATCTGAAACATCCCTGTACACTACCACAGAATCTGAAACATCCCACTACACTACCACGGAATCTGAAACATCCCACGACTCTACCATAGAATCTGTAACATCCCAGTACACTACCACCGAATCTGAAACATCCCAGTACACTACCACGGAATCTGAAACATCCCACGACTCTACCATAGAATCTGTAACATCCCAGTACACTACCACCGAATCTGAAACATCCCTGTACACTACCTCGGAATCTGTAACATCCCATTACACTACCACGGTATCTATATCATCCCACTACACTACCACAGAATATGAAACTTCTTTCTACACTACCACGGAATCTGAAATATCCCACTACGCTCCCACAGAATATGAAACTTCCCACTACACTACCACAGAATCTGTAACATCCCACTACACTACAACGGAATCTGAAACATCCCTGTACACTACCTCGGAATCTGTAACATCCCATTACACTACCACGGAATCTATATCATCCCACTACACTACCACAGAATATGAAACTTCCCACGACTCTACCACGGAATCTGTAACATCCCACTACACTTCCTTTGAATCTGTAACATCCCATTACACTACCACGGAATCTGTAACATCCCACTACACTACCTCGGAATCTGTAACCACCCATTACACTACCACGGAATCTATAACATCCCACTACACTACCAGAGAATCTGAAACGTCCCACTACACTACCACGCAATCTCAAATATCCCACTACACTCTCACAGAATCTGTAACATCCCTGTACAGTACCACAGAATCTGAAACATCCGACTACACTACCACGGAATCTGTAACATCCCACTACACTACCACAGAATCTGTAACATCCCATTACACTACCACAGAATCTGAAACATCACTGTACTCTACCACAGTATCTGAAACAACCCACTACACTACCACGGAATCTGAAACATCCCACTACACTACCACAGAATCTGGAACATCCCAGTACAGTACCACAGAATCTGTAACATCCCACTACACTACCACAGAATCTGTAACATCCCACTACACTACCACAGAATCTGTAACATCCCACTACACCACCACAGAATCTGAAACATCCCACTACACTACCACAGAATCTGGAACATCCCAGTACAGTACCAGAGAATCTGTAACATCCCACTACACTACCACGGAATCTGAAACATCCCACTGCACTACCAGAGAATCTAAAACATCCCACTACACTACCACAGAATCTGTAACATCCCAATACACTAACACGGAATGTGACACATCCCAGTACACTACCACGTATTCTGACACATCCCAATACACTACCACGGAATCTATAACATCGCACTACACTACCACGGAATCTGAAACATCCCACTACACTACCAGAGAATCTAAAACATCCCACTACTCTACCACAGAATCTGTAACATCCCATTACACTACCACGGAATCTATATCATCCCACTACACTACCACAGAATATGAAACTTCCCACGACTCTACCACGGAATCTGTAACATCCCACTACACTTCCTTTGAATCTGTAACATCCCATTACACTACCACGGAATCTGTAACATCCCACTACACTACCTCGGAATCTGTAACCACCCATTACACTACCACGGAATCTATAACATCCCACTACACTACCAGAGAATCTGAAACGTCCCACTACACTACCACGCAATCTCAAATATCCCACTACACTCTCACAGAATCTGTAACATCCCTGTACAGTACCCCAGAATCTGAAACATCCGACTACACTACCACGGAATCTGTAACATCCCACTACACTACCACAGAATCTGTAACATCCCAGTACACTACCACAGAATCTGAAACAACCCACTACACTACCACGGAATCTGAAACATCCCACTACACTACCACAGAATGTGAAACATCCCACTACACTACCAGAGAATCTGTAACATACCACTACACTAACATGGAATCTGTAACATACCACTACAATACCACGGAATATTGAACATCCCAGTACACTACCACAGAATGTGAAAAAACCCACTACACTACCAGAGAATCTGTAACATACCACTACACTAACATGGAATCTGTAACATACCACTACACTACCACGGAATCTGTAACATCCCACTACACTACCACAGAATCTGTAACATCCCACTACAGTACCACAGAATCTGAAACATCCCACTACACTACCACAGAATCTGAAACATCCCACTACATTACCACCGAATCTACAACATCCTACTACACTACTACGGAATCTGTAACATCCCACTACACCACCACGAAATCTGTAACTTCCCAGTACACTACCACCAAATCTGTAACATCCCAGTACACTTCCACAGCATCTGAAACATCCCACTACATTACCACAGGAATCTCTAACATCCCACTACACTACCACAGGAATCTGTAACATCCCACTACACTACCACGGAATCTGTAACATCCCAATACACCACCACAGAAATCTGTAACATCCCACTACACTACCACGGAATCTGAAACATCCCAGTACACTACCATGGAATCTGAAACATCCCACTACACTACCACAGAATCTGGAACATCCCAGTACAGTACCACAGAATCTGTAACATCCCACTACACTACCACGGAATCTGTAACATCCCACTACACTACCACGGAATCTGAAACATCCCTGTACACTACCTCGGAATCTGTAACATCCCATTACACTACCACGGAATCTATATCATCCCACTACACTACCACAGAATATGAAACTTCTTTCTACACTACCACGGAATCTGAAATATCCCACTACGCTCCCACAGAATATGAAACTTCCCACTACACTACCACAGAATCTGTAACATCCCACTACACTACAACGGAATCTGAAACATCCCTGTACACTACCTCGGAATCTGTAACATCCCATTACACTACCACGGAATCTATATCATCCCACTACACTACCACAGAATATGAAACTTCCCACGACTCTACCACGGAATCTGTAACATCCCACTACACTTCCTTTGAATCTGTAACATCCCATTACACTACCACGGAATCTGTAACATCCCACTACACTACCTCGGAATCTGTAACCACCCATTACACTACCACGGAATCTATAACATCCCACTACACTACCAGAGAATCTGAAACGTCCCACTACACTACAACGCAATCTCAAATATCCCACTACACTCTCACAGAATCTGTAACATCCCTGTACAGTACCACAGAATCTGAAACATCCGACTACACTACCACGGAATCTGTAACATCCCACTACACTACCACAGAATCTGTAACATCCCATTACACTACCACAGAATCTGAAACATCACTGTACTCTACCACAGAATCTGAAACAACCCACTACACTACCACGGAATCTGAGACATCCCACTACACTACCACAGAATCTGGAACATCCCAGTACAGTACCACAGAATCTGTAACATCCCACTACACTACCACAGAATCTGTAACATCCCACTACACTACCACAGAATCTGTAACATCCCACTACACCACCACAGAATCTGAAACATCCCACTACACTACCACAGAATCTGGAACATCCCAGTACAGTACCACAGAATCTGTAACATCCCACTACACTACCACGGAATCTGAAACATCCCACTACACTACCAGAGAATCTAAAACATCCCACTACACTACCACAGAATCTGTAACATCCCAGTACACTACCACAGAATCTGAAACATCCCTCTACACTACCGCAGAATCTGGAACATCCCAGTACACTACCACGGAATCTGTAACATCCCACTACACTACCACAGAATCTGGAACATCCCAGTACACTACCACAGAATCCGTAACATCCCACTACACTACCACAGAATCTGGAACATCCCAGTACACTACCACAGAATCCGTAACATCCCACTACACTACCACAGAATCTGAAACATCCCACTACACTACCACAGAATCTGGAACATCCCAGTACAGTACCACAGAATCTGAAACATCCCAAGACACTAACACGGAATGTGACACATCCCAGTACACTACCACGTATTCTGACACATCCCAATACACTACCACGGAATCTATAACATCGCACTACACTACCACGGAATCTGAAACATCCCACTACACTACCAGAGAATCTAAAACATCCCACTACTCTACCACAGAATCTGTAACATCCCAGTACACTACCACAAAATCTGAAACATCCCACTACTCTACCACAGAATCTGTAACATCCCACTACACTACCGCAGAATCTGGAACATCCCACTACACTACCACAGAATCTGTAACATCCCACTGCACTACCGCAGAATCTGGAACATCCCACTACACTACCGCAGAATCTGGAACATCCCAGTACAGTACCAGAGAATCTGTAACATCCCACTACACTACCGCAGAATCTGTAACATCCCACTGCACTACCGCAGAATCTGGAACATCCCACTACACTACCGCAGAATCTGGAACATCCCAGTACAGTACCAGAGAATCTGTAACATCCCACAACACTACCACAGAATCTGTAACATCCCACTACACTACCACAGAATCTGAAACATCCCACTACACTACCACAGAATCTGAAACATCCCACTACACTACAATGGAATCTGAAACATCCCACTACAATCCCACAGAATCTGTAACATCCCACTAGTCAACCCCGGAATCTGAAACATCCCACTACACTACCACAGAATCTGTAACATACCACTACACTACCACAGAATCTGAAACATCCCACTACACTACCACAGAATCTGTAACATACCACTACACTACCACAGAATCTGAAACATCCCACTACACTAACACGGAATGTGACACATCCCAATACACTCCCACAGAATCTGTAACATCCCACTACTCAACCCCGGAATCTGAAACATCCCACTACACTACCACAGTATCTGAAACATCCCACTACACTACAACAGAATCTGAAACATCCCTGTACACTACCACAGAATCTGAAACATCCCACTACACTACCACGGAATCTGAAACATCCCACGACTCTACCATAGAATCTGTAACATCCCAGTACACTACCACCGAATCTGAAACATCCCAGTGCACTACCACGGAATCTGAAACATCCCACTACACTACCACGGAATCTGAAACATCCCACGACTCTACCATAGAATCTGTAACATCCCACTACACTACCACGGAATCTGTAACATCCCACTACACTACCACGGAATCTGAAATATCCCACTACGCTCCCACAGAATATGAAACTTCCCATTACACTACCACAGAATCTGTAACATCCCACTACACTACAACGGAATCTGAAACATCCCTGTACACTACCTCGGAATCTGTAACATCCCATTACACTACCACGGAATCTATATCATCCCACTACACTACCACAGAATATGAAACTTCCCACGACTCTACCACGGAATCTGTAACATCCCACTACACTTCCTTTGAATCTGTAACATCCCATTACACTACCACGGAATCTGTAACATCCCACTACACTACCTCGGAATCTGTAACCACCCATTACACTACCACGGAATCTATAACATCCCACTACACTACCAGAGAATCTGAAACGTCCCACTACACTACCACGCAATCTCAAATATCCCACTACACTCTCACAGAATCTGTAACATCCCTGTACAGTACCACAGAATCTGAAACATCCGACTACACTACCACGGAATCTGTAACATCCCACTACACTACCACAGAATCTGTAACATCCCATTACACTACCACAGAATCTGAAACATCACTGTACTCTACCACAGAATCTGAAACAACCCACTACACTACCACGGAATCTGAAACATCCCACTACACTACCACAGAATCTGGAACATCCCAGTACAGTACCACAGAATCTGTAACATCCCACTACACTACCACAGAATCTGTAACATCCCACTACACTACCACAGAATCTGTAACATCCCACTACACCACCACAGAATCTGAAACATCCCACTACACTACCACAGAATCTGGAACATCCCAGTACAGTACCAGAGAATCTGTAACATCCCACTACACTACCACGGAATCTGAAACATCCCACTGCACTACCAGAGAATCTAAAACATCCCACTACACTACCACAGAATCTGTAACATCCCAATACACTAACACGGAATGTGACACATCCCAGTACACTACCACGTATTCTGACACATCCCAATACACTACCACGGAATCTATAACATCGCACTACACTACCACGGAATCTGAAACATCCCACTACACTACCAGAGAATCTAAAACATCCCACTACTCTACCACAGAATCTGTAACATCCCATTACACTACCACGGAATCTATATCATCCCACTACACTACCACAGAATATGAAACTTCCCACGACTCTACCACGGAATCTGTAACATCCCACTACACTTCCTTTGAATCTGTAACATCCCATTACACTACCACGGAATCTGTAACATCCCACTACACTACCTCGGAATCTGTAACCACCCATTACACTACCACGGAATCTATAACATCCCACTACACTACCAGAGAATCTGAAACGTCCCACTACACTACCACGCAATCTCAAATATCCCACTACACTCTCACAGAATCTGTAACATCCCTGTACAGTACCCCAGAATCTGAAACATCCGACTACACTACCACGGAATCTGTAACATCCCACTACACTACCACAGAATCTGTAACATCCCAGTACACTACCACAGAATCTGAAACAACCCACTACACTACCACGGAATCTGAAACATCCCACTACACTACCACAGAATGTGAAACATCCCACTACATTACCAGAGAATCTGTAACATACCACTACACTAACATGGAATCTGTAACATACCACTACAATACCACGGAATATTGAACATCCCAGTACACTACCACAGAATGTGAAAAAACCCACTACACTACCAGAGAATCTGTAACATACCACTACACTAACATGGAATCTGTAACATACCACTACACTACCACGGAATCTGTAACATCCCACTACACTACCACAGAATCTGTAACATCCCACTACAGTACCACAGAATCTGAAACATCCCACTACACTACCACAGAATCTGAAACATCCCACTACATTACCACCGAATCTACAACATCCTACTACACTACTACGGAATCTGTAACATCCCACTACACCACCACGAAATCTGTAATTTCCCAGTACACTACCACCAAATCTGTAACATCCCAGTACACTTCCACAGCATCTGAAACATCCCACTACACTACCACAGGAATCTCTAACATCCCACTACACTACCACAGGAATCTGTAACATCCCACTACACTACCACGGAATCTGTAACATCCCAATACACCACCACAGAAATCTGTAACATCCCACTACACTACCACGGAATCTGAAACATCCCAGTACACTACCATGGAATCTGAAACATCCCACTACACTACCACAGAATCTGGAACATCCCAGTACAGTACCACAGAATCTGTAACATCCCACTACACTACCACGGAATCTGTAACATCCCACTACACTACCACGGAATCTGAAACATCCCTGTACACTACCTCGGAATCTGTAACATCCCATTACACTACCACGGAATCTATATCATCCCACTACACTACCACAGAATATGAAACTTCTTTCTACACTACCACGGAATCTGAAATATCCCACTACGCTCCCACAGAATATGAAACTTCCCACTACACTACCACAGAATCTGTAACATCCCACTACACTACAACGGAATCTGAAACATCCCTGTACACTACCTCGGAATCTGTAACATCCCATTACACTACCACGGAATCTATATCATCCCACTACACTACCACAGAATATGAAACTTCCCACGACTCTACCACGGAATCTGTAACATCCCACTACACTTCCTTTGAATCTGTAACATCCCATTACACTACCACGGAATCTGTAACATCCCACTACACTACCTCGGAATCTGTAACCACCCATTACACTACCACGGAATCTATAACATCCCACTACACTACCAGAGAATCTGAAACGTCCCACTACACTACAACGCAATCTCAAATATCCCACTACACTCTCACAGAATCTGTAACATCCCTGTACAGTACCACAGAATCTGAAACATCCGACTACACTACCACGGAATCTGTAACATCCCACTACACTACCACAGAATCTGTAACATCCCATTACACTACCACAGAATCTGAAACATCACTGTACTCTACCACAGAATCTGAAACAACCCACTACACTACCACGGAATCTGAAACATCCCACTACACTACCACAGAATCTGGAACATCCCAGTACAGTACCACAGAATCTGTAACATCCCACTACACTACCACAGAATCTGTAACATCCCACTACACTACCACAGAATCTGTAACATCCCACTACACCACCACAGAATCTGAAACATCCCACTACACTACCACAGAATCTGGAACATCCCAGTACAGTACCACAGAATCTGTAACATCCCACTACACTACCACGGAATCTGAAACATCCCACTACACTACCAGAGAATCTAAAACATCCCACTACACTACCACAGAATCTGTAACATCCCAGTACACTACCACAGAATCTGAAACATCCCTCTACACTACCGCAGAATCTGGAACATCCCAGTACACTACCACGGAATCTGTAACATCCCACTACACTACCACAGAATCTGGAACATCCCAGTACACTACCACAGAATCCGTAACATCCCACTACACTACCACAGAATCTGGAACATCCCAGTACACTACCACAGAATCCGTAACATCCCACTACACTACCACAGAATCTGAAACATCCCACTACACTACCACAGAATCTGGAACATCCCAGTACAGTACCACAGAATCTGAAACATCCCAAGACACTAACACGGAATGTGACACATCCCAGTACACTACCACGTATTCTGACACATCCCAATACACTACCACGGAATCTATAACATCGCACTACACTACCACGGAATCTGAAACATCCCACTACACTACCAGAGAATCTAAAACATCCCACTACTCTACCACAGAATCTGTAACATCCCAGTACACTACCACAAAATCTGAAACATCCCACTACTCTACCACAGAATCTGTAACATCCCACTACACTACCGCAGAATCTGGAACATCCCACTACACTACCACAGAATCTGTAACATCCCACTGCACTACCGCAGAATCTGGAACATCCCACTACACTACCGCAGAATCTGGAACATCCCAGTACAGTACCAGAGAATCTGTAACATCCCACTACACTACCGCAGAATCTGTAACATCCCACTGCACTACCGCAGAATCTGGAACATCCCACTACACTACCGCAGAATCTGGAACATCCCAGTACAGTACCAGAGAATCTGTAACATCCCACAACACTACCACAGAATCTGTAACATCCCACTACACTACCACAGAATCTGAAACATCCCACTACACTACCACAGAATCTGAAACATCCCACTACACTACAATGGAATCTGAAACATCCCACTACACTCCCACAGAATCTGTAACATCCCACTAGTCAACCCCGGAATCTGAAACATCCCACTACACTACCACAGAATCTGTAACATACCACTACACTACCACAGAATCTGAAACATCCCACTACACTACCACAGAATCTGTAACATACCACTACACTACCACAGAATCTGAAACATCCCACTACACTAACACGGAATGTGACACATCCCAATACACTCCCACAGAATCTGTAACATCCCACTACTCAACCCCGGAATCTGAAACATCCCACTACACTACCACAGTATCTGAAACATCCCACTACACTACAACAGAATCTGAAACATCCCTGTACACTACCACAGAATCTGAAACATCCCACTACACTACCACGGAATCTGAAACATCCCACGACTCTACCATAGAATCTGTAACATCCCAGTACACTACCACCGAATCTGAAACATCCCAGTACACTACCACGGAATCTGAAACATCCCACGACTCTACCATAGAATCTGTAACATCCCAGTACACTACCACCGAATCTGAAACATCCCAGTGCACTACCACGGAATCTGAAACATCCCACTACACTACCACGGAATCTGAAACATCCCACGACTCTACCATAGAATCTGTAACATCCCACTACACTACCACGGAATCTGTAACATCCCACTACACTACCACGGAATCTGAAACATCCCAGTACACTACCACGGAATCTGTAACATCCCACTACACTACCACGGAATCTGGAACATCCCACTACACTACCACAGATTCTGACACATCCCAGTACACTACCACCAAATCTGTAACATCCCAGTACACTTCCACAGCATCTGAAACATCCCACTACACTACCACAGGAATCTCTAACATCCCACTACACTACCACAGGAATCTGTAACATCCCACTACACTACCACGGAATCTGTAACATCCCAATACACCACCACAGAAATCTGTAACATCCCACTACACTACCACGGAATCTGAAACATCCCAGTACACTACCATGGAATCTGAAACATCCCACTACACTACCACAGAATCTGGAACATCCCAGTACAGTACCACAGAATCTGTAACATCCCACTACACTACCACGGAATCTGTAACATCCCACTACACTACCACGGAATCTGAACCATCCCTGTACACTACCTCGGAATCTGTAACATCCCATTACACTACCACGGAATCTATATCATCCCACTACACTACCACAGAATATGAAACTTCTTTCTACACTACTACGGAATCTGAAATATCCCACTACGCTCCCACAGAATATGAAACTTCCCACTACACTACCACAGAATCTGTAACATCCCACTACACTACAACGGAATCTGAAACATCCCTGTACACTACCTCGGAATCTGTAACATCCCATTACACTACCACGGAATCTATATCATCCCACTACACTACCACAGAATATGAAACTTCCCACGACTCTACCACGGAATCTGTAACATCCCACTACACTTTCTTTGAATCTGTAACATCCCAGTACACTACCACAGAATCTGTAACATCCCACTACACTACCGCAGAATCTGGAACATCCCACTACACTACCACAGAATCTGTAACATCCCACTGCACTACCGCAGAATCTGGAACATCCCACTACACTACCGCAGAATCTGGAACATCCCAGTACAGTACCAGAGAATCTGTAACATCCCACTACACTACCGCAGAATCTGTAACATCCCACTGCACTACCGCAGAATCTGGAACATCCCACTACACTACCGCAGAATTTGGAACATCCCAGTACAGTACCAGAGAATCTGTAACATCCCACAACACTACCACAGAATCTGTAACATCCCACTACACTACCACAGAATCTGAAACATCCCACTACACTACCACAGAATCTGAAACATCCCACTACACTACAATGGAATTTGAAACATCCCACTACACTCCCACAGAATCTGTAACATCCCACTACTCAACCCCGGAATCTGAAACATCCCACTACACTACCACAGAATCTGTAACATACCACTACACTACCACAGAATCTGAAACATACCACTACACTACCACAGAATCTGAAACATCCCACTACACTAACACGGAATGTGACACATCCCAATACACTCCCACAGAATCTGTAACATCCCACTACTCAACCCCGGAATCTGAAACATCCCACTACACTACCACAGTATCTGAAACATCCCACTACACTACAACAGAATCTGAAACATCCCTGTACACTACCACAGAATCTGAAACATCCCACTACACTACCACGGAATCTGAAACATCCCACGACTCTACCATAGAATCTGTAACATCCCAGTACACTACCACCGAATCTGAAACATCCCAGTACACTACCACGGAATCTGAAACATCCCACGACTCTACCATAGAATCTGTAACATCCCAGTACACTACCACCGAATCTGAAACATCCCAGTGCACTACCACGGAATCTGAAACATCCCACTACACTACCACGGAATCTGAAACATCCCACGACTCTACCATAGAATCTGTAACATCCCACTACACTACCACGGAATCTGTAACATCCCACTACACTAGCACGGAATCTGAAACATCCCAGTACACTACCACGGAATCTGTAACATCCCACTACACTACCACGGAATCTGGAACATCCCACTACACTACCACAGATTCTGACACATCCCAGTACACTACCACCAAATCTGTAACATCCCAGTACACTTCCACAGCATCTGAAACATCCCACTACACTACCACAGGAATCTCTAACATCCCACTACACTTCCACAGGAATCTGTAACATCCCACTACACTACCACGGAATCTGTAACATCCCAATACACCACCACAGAAATCTGTAACATCCCACTACACTACCACGGAATCTGAAACATCCCAGTACACTACCATGGAATCTGAAACATCCCACTACACTACCACAGAATCTGGAACATCCCAGTACAGTACCACAGAATCTGTAACATCCCACTACACTACCACGGAATCTGTAACATCCCACTACACTACCACGGAATCTGAACCATCCCTGAACACTACCTCGGAATCTGTAACATCCCATTACACTACCACGGAATCTATATCATCCCACTACACTACCACAGAATATGAAACTTCTTTCTACACTACCACGGAATCTGAAATAACCCACTACGCTCCCACAGAATATGAAACTTCCCACTACACTACCACAGAATCTGTAACATCCCACTACACTACAACGGAATCTGAAACATCCCTGTACACTACCTCGGAATCTGTAACATCCCATTACACTACCACGGAATCTATATCATCCCACTACACTACCACCGAATATGAAACTTCCCACGACTCTACCACGGAATCTGTAACATCCCACTACACTTTCTTTGAATCTGTAACATCCCATTACACTACCACGGAATCTGTAACATCCCACTACACTACCTCGGAATCTGTAACCACCCATTACACTACCACGGAATCTATAACATCCCACTACACTACCAGAGAATCTGAAACGTCCCACTACACTACCACGCAATCTCAAATATCCCACTACACTCTCACAGAATCTGTAACATCCCTGTACAGTACCACAGAATCTGAAACATCCGACTACACTACCACGGAATCTGTAACATCCCACTACACGACCACAGAATCTGTAACATCCCATTACACTACCACAGAATCTGAAACATCACTGTACTCTACCACAGAATCTGAAACAACCCACTACACTACCACGGAATCTGAAACATCCCACTACACTACCACAGAATCTGGAACATCCCAGTACAGTACCACAGAATCTGTAACATCCCACTACACTACCACAGAATCTGTAACATCCCACTACACTACCACAGAATCTGTAACATCCCACTACACCACCACAGAATCTGAAACATCCCACTACACTACCACAGAATCTGGAACATCCCAGTACAGTACCACAGAATCTGTAACATCCCACTACACTACCACGGAATCTGAAACATCCCACTACACTACCAGAGAATCTAAAACATCCCACTACACTACCACAGAATCTGTAACATCCCAGTACACTACCACAGAATCTGAAACATCCCTCTACACTACCGCAGAATCTGGAACATCCCAGTACACTACCACGGAATCTGTAACATCCCACTACACTACCACAGAATCTGGAACATCCCAGTACACTACCACAGAATCCGTAACATCCCACTACACTACCACAGAATCTGGAACATCCCAGTACACTACCACAGAATCCGTAACATCCCACTACACTACCACAGAATCTGAAACATCCCACTGCACTACCACAGAATCTGGAACATCCCAGTACAGTACCACAGAATCTGAAACATCCCAATACACTAACACGGAATGTGACACATCCCAGTACACTACCACGTATTCTGACACATCCCAATACACTACCACGGAATCTATAACATCGCACTACTCTACCACAGAATCTGTAACATCCCAGTACACTACCACAAAATCTGAAACATCCCACTACACTACCA
The DNA here is from genome assembly GCF_030144855.1 of Hypanus sabinus. Lineage (NCBI taxonomy): Eukaryota > Metazoa > Chordata > Chondrichthyes > Myliobatiformes > Dasyatidae > Hypanus > Hypanus sabinus. The sequence goes on from NC_082706.1 coordinate 70,427,458, forward strand.
GAGAATCTAAAACATCCCACTACACTACCACAGAATCGGTAACATCCCAGTACACTACCACAAAATCTGAAACATCCCACTACACTACCACGGAATCTGAAACATCCCACTACACTACCAGAGATTCTAAAACATCCCACTACTCTACCACAGAATCTGTAACATCCCAGTACACTACCACAAAATCTGAAACATCCCACTACTCTACCACAGAATCTGTAACATCCCACTACACTACCGCAGAATCTGGAACATCCCACTACACTACCACAGAATCTGTAACATCCCACTGCACTACCGCAGAATCTGGAACATCCCACTACACTACCGCAGAATCTGGAACATCCCAGTACAGTACCAGAGAATCTGTAACATCCCACAACACTACCACAGAATCTGTAACATCCCACTACACTACCACAGAATCTGAAACATCCCACTACTCTACCACAGAATCTGTAACATCCCAGTACACTACCACAAAATCTGGAACATCCCACTACACTACCGCAGAATCTGGAACATCCCAGTACAGTACCAGAGAATCTGTAACATCCCACTACACTACCGCAGAATCTGTAACATCCCACTGCACTACCGCAGAATCTGGAACATCCCACTACACTACCGCAGAATCTGGAACATCCCAGTACAGTACCAGAGAATCTGTAACATCCCACAACACTACCACAGAATCTGTAACATCCCACTACACTACCACAGAATCTGAAACATCCCACTACACTACCACAGAATCTGAAACATCCCACTACACTACAATGGAATCTGAAACATCCCACTACACTCCCACAGAATCTGTAACATCCCACTAGTCAACCCCGGAATCTGAAACATCCCACTACACTACCACAGAATCTGTAACATACCACTACACTACCACAGAATCTGAAACATCCCACTACACTACCACAGAATCTGTAACATACCACTACACTACCACAGAATCTGAAACATCCCACTACACTAACACGGAATGTGACACATCCCAATACACTCCCACAGAATCTGTAACATCCCACTACTCAACCCCGGAATCTGAAACATCCCACTACACTACCACAGTATCTGAAACATCCCACTACACTACAACAGAATCTGAAACATCCCTGTACACTACCACAGAATCTGAAACATCCCACTACACTACCACGGAATCTGAAACATCCCAGTACACTACCATGGAATCTGAAACATCCCACTACACTACCACAGAATCTGGAACATCCCAGTACAGTACCACAGAATCTGTAACATCCCACTACACTACCACGGAATCTGTAACATCCCACTACACTACCACGGAATCTGAACCATCCCTGTACACTACCTCGGAATCTGTAACATCCCATTACACTACCACGGAATCTATATCATCCCACTACACTACCACAGAATATGAAACTTCTTTCTACACTACCACGGAATCTGAAATATCCCACTACGCTCCCACAGAATATGAAACTTCCCACTACACTACCACAGAATCTGTAACATCCCACTACACTACAACGGAATCTGAAACATCCCTGTACACTACCTCGGAATCTGTAACATCCCATTACACTACCACGGAATCTATATCATCCCACTACACTACCACAGAATATGAAACTTCCCACGACTCTACCACGGAATCTGTAACATCCCACTACACTTCCTTTGAATCTGTAACATCCCATTACACTACCACGGAATCTGTAACATCCCACTACACTACCTCGGAATCTGTAACCACCGATTACACTACCACGGAATCTATAACATCCCACTACACTACCAGAGAATCTGAAACGTCCCACTACACTACCACGCAATCTCAAATATCCCACTACACTCTCACAGAATCTGTAACATCCCTGTACAGTACCCCAGAATCTGAAACATCCGACTACACTACCACGGAATCTGTAACATCCCACTACACTACCACAGAATCTGTAACATCCCAGTACACTACCACAGAATCTGAAACAACCCACTACACTACCACGGAATCTGAAACATCCCACTACACTACCACAGAATGTGAAACATCCCACTACACTACCAGAGAATCTGTAACATACCACTACACTAACATGGAATCTGTAACATACCACTACAATACCACGGAATATTGAACATCCCAGTACACTACCACAGAATCTGTAACATCCCAGTACACTACCACAAAATCTGAAACATCCCACTACTCTACCACAGAATCTGTAACATCCCACTACACTACCGCAGAATCTGGAACATCCCACTACACTACCACAGAATCTGTAACATCCCACTGCACTACCGCAGAATCTGGAACATCCCACTACACTACCGCAGAATCTGGAACATCCCAGTACAGTACCAGAGAATCTGTAACATCCCACAACACTACCACAGAATCTGTAACATCCCACTACACTACCACAGAATCTGAAACATCCCACTACTCTACCACAGAATCTGTAACATCCCAGTACACTACCACAAAATCTGGAACATCCCACTACACTACCGCAGAATCTGGAACATCCCAGTACAGTACCAGAGAATCTGTAACATCCCACTACACTACCGCAGAATCTGTAACATCCCACTGCACTACCGCAGAATCTGGAACATCCCACTACACTACCGCAGAATCTGGAACATCCCAGTACAGTACCAGAGAATCTGTAACATCCCACAACACTACCACAGAATCTGTAACATCCCACTACACTACCACAGAATCTGAAACATCCCACTACACTACCACAGAATCTGAAACATCCCACTACACTACAATGGAATCTGAAACATCCCACTACACTCCCACAGAATCTGTAACATCCCACTAGTCAACCCCGGAATCTGAAACATCCCACTACACTACCACAGAATCTGTAACATACCACTACACTACCACAGAATCTGAAACATCCCACTACACTACCACAGAATCTGTAACATACCACTACACTACCACAGAATCTGAAACATCCCACTACACTAACACGGAATGTGACACATCCCAATACACTCCCACAGAATCTGTAACATCCCACTACTCAACCCCGGAATCTGAAACATCCCACTACACTACCACAGTATCTGAAACATCCCACTACACTACAACAGAATCTGAAACATCCCTGTACACTACCACAGAATCTGAAACATCCCACTACACTACCACGGAATCTGAAACATCCCAGTACACTACCATGGAATCTGAAACATCCCACTACACTACCACAGAATCTGGAACATCCCAGTACAGTACCACAGAATCTGTAACATCCCACTACACTACCACGGAATCTGTAACATCCCACTACACTACCACGGAATCTGAACCATCCCTGTACACTACCTCGGAATCTGTAACATCCCATTACACTACCACGGAATCTATATCATCCCACTACACTACCACAGAATATGAAACTTCTTTCTACACTACCACGGAATCTGAAATATCCCACTACGCTCCCACAGAATATGAAACTTCCCACTACACTACCACAGAATCTGTAACATCCCACTACACTACAACGGAATCTGAAACATCCCTGTACACTACCTCGGAATCTGTAACATCCCATTACACTACCACGGAATCTATATCATCCCACTACACTACCACAGAATATGAAACTTCCCACGACTCTACCACGGAATCTGTAACATCCCACTACACTTCCTTTGAATCTGTAACATCCCATTACACTACCACGGAATCTGTAACATCCCACTACACTACCTCGGAATCTGTAACCACCGATTACACTACCACGGAATCTATAACATCCCACTACACTACCAGAGAATCTGAAACGTCCCACTACACTACCACGCAATCTCAAATATCCCACTACACTCTCACAGAATCTGTAACATCCCTGTACAGTACCCCAGAATCTGAAACATCCGACTACACTACCACGGAATCTGTAACATCCCACTACACTACCACAGAATCTGTAACATCCCAGTACACTACCACAGAATCTGAAACAACCCACTACACTACCACGGAATCTGAAACATCCCACTACACTACCACAGAATGTGAAACATCCCACTACACTACCAGAGAATCTGTAACATACCACTACACTAACATGGAATCTGTAACATACCACTACAATACCACGGAATATTGAACATCCCAGTACACTACCACAGAATGTGAAAAAACCCACTACACTACCAGAGAATCTGTAACATACCACTACACTAACATGGAATCTGTAACATACCACTACACTACCACGGAATCTGTAACATCCCACTACACTACCACAGAATCTGTAACATCCCACTACAGTACCACAGAATCTGAAACATCCCACTACACTACCACAGAATCTGAAACATCCCACTACATTACCACCGAATCTACAACATCCTACTACACTACTACGGAATCTGTAACATCCCACTACACCACCACGAAATCTGTAACTTCCCAGTACACTACCACCAAATCTGTAACATCCCAGTACACTTCCACAGCATCTGAAACATCCCACTACACTACCACAGGAATCTCTAACATCCCACTACACTACCACAGGAATCTGTAACATCCCACTACACTACCACGGAATCTGTAACATCCCAATACACCACCACAGAAATCTGTAACATCCCACTACACTACCACGGAATCTGAAACATCCCAGTACACTACCATGGAATCTGAAACATCCCACTACACTACCACAGAATCTGGAACATCCCAGTACAGTACCACAGAATCTGTAACATCCCACTACACTACCACGGAATCTGTAACATCCCACTACACTACCACGGAATCTGAAACATCCCTGTACACTACCTCGGAATCTGTAACATCCCATTACACTACCACGGAATCTATATCATCCCACTACACTACCACAGAATATGAAACTTCTTTCTACACTACCACGGAATCTGAAATATCCCACTACGCTCCCACAGAATATGAAACTTCCCACTACACTACCACAGAATCTGTAACATCCCACTACACTACAACGGAATCTGAAACATCCCTGTACACTACCTCGGAATCTGTAACATCCCATTACACTACCACGGAATCTATATCATCCCACTACACTACCACAGAATATGAAACTTCCCACGACTCTACCACGGAATCTGTAACATCCCACTACACTTCCTTTGAATCTGTAACATCCCATTACACTACCACGGAATCTGTAACATCCCACTACACTACCTCGGAATCTGTAACCACCCATTACACTACCACGGAATCTATAACATCCCACTACACTACCAGAGAATCTGAAACGTCCCACTACACTACAACGCAATCTCAAATATCCCACTACACTCTCACAGAATCTGTAACATCCCTGTACAGTACCACAGAATCTGAAACATCCGACTACACTACCACGGAATCTGTAACATCCCACTACACTACCACAGAATCTGTAACATCCCATTACACTACCACAGAATCTGAAACATCACTGTACTCTACCACAGAATCTGAAACAACCCACTACACTACCACGGAATCTGAAACATCCCACTACACTACCACAGAATCTGGAACATCCCAGTACAGTACCACAGAATCTGTAACATCCCACTACACTACCACAGAATCTGTAACATCCCACTACACTACCACAGAATCTGTAACATCCCACTACACCACCACAGAATCTGAAACATCCCACTACACTACCACAGAATCTGGAACATCCCAGTACAGTACCACAGAATCTGTAACATCCCACTACACTACCACGGAATCTGAAACATCCCACTACACTACCAGAGAATCTAAAACATCCCACTACACTACCACAGAATCTGTAACATCCCAGTACACTACCACAGAATCTGAAACATCCCTCTACACTACCGCAGAATCTGGAACATCCCAGTACACTACCACGGAATCTGTAACATCCCACTACACTACCACAGAATCTGGAACATCCCAGTACACTACCACAGAATCCGTAACATCCCACTACACTACCACAGAATCTGGAACATCCCAGTACACTACCACAGAATCCGTAACATCCCACTACACTACCACAGAATCTGAAACATCCCACTACACTACCACAGAATCTGGAACATCCCAGTACAGTACCACAGAATCTGAAACATCCCAATACACTAACACGGAATGTGACACATCCCAGTACACTACCACGTATTCTGACACATCCCAATACACTACCACGGAATCTATAACATCGCACTACACTACCACGGAATCTGAAACATCCCACTACACTACCAGAGAATCTAAAACATCCCACTACTCTACCACAGAATCTGTAACATCCCAGTACACTACCACAAAATCTGAAACATCCCACTACTCTACCACAGAATCTGTAACATCCCACTACACTACTGCAGAATCTGGAACATCCCACTACACTACCACAGAATCTGTAACATCCCACTGCACTACCGCAGAATCTGGAACATCCCACTACACTACCGCAGAATCTGGAACATCCCAGTACAGTACCAGAGAATCTGTAACATCCCACTACACTACCGCAGAATCTGTAACATCCCACTGCACTACCGCAGAATCTGGAACATCCCACTACACTACCGCAGAATCTGGAACATCCCAGTACAGTACCAGAGAATCTGTAACATCCCACAACACTACCACAGCATCTGTAACATCCCACTACACTACCACAGAATCTGAAACATCCCACTACACTACCACAGAATCTGAAACATCCCACTACACTACAATGGAATCTGAAACATCCCACTACACTCCCACAGAATCTGTAACATCCCACTAGTCAACCCCGGAATCTGAAACATCCCACTACACTACCACAGAATCTGTAACATACCACTACACTACCACAGAATCTGAAACATCCCACTACACTACCACAGAATCTGTAACATACCACTACACTACCACAGAATCTGAAACATCCCACTACACTAACACGGAATGTGACACATCCCAATACACTCCCACAGAATCTGTAACATCCCACTACTCAACCCCGGAATCTGAAACATCCCACTACACTACCACAGTATCTGAAACATCCCACTACACTACAACAGAATCTGAAACATCCCTGTACACTACCACAGAATCTGAAACATCCCAGTACACTACCACGGAATCTGAAACATCCCACGACTCTACCATAGAATCTGTAACATCCCAGTACACTACCACCGAATCTGAAACATCCCAGTACACTACCACGGAATCTGAAACATCCCACGACTCTACCATAGAATCTGTAACATCCCAGTACACTACCACCGAATCTGAAACATCCCAGTGCACTACCACGGAATCTGAAACATCCCACTACACTACCACGGAATCTGAAACATCCCACGACTCTACCATAGAATCTGTAACATCCCACTACACTACCACGGAATCTGTAACATCCCACTACACTACCACGGAATCTGAAACATCCCAGTACACTACCACGGAATCTGTAACATCCCACTACACTACCACGGAATCTGGAACATCCCACTACACTACCACAGATTCTGACACATCCCAGTACACTACCACCAAATCTGTAACATCCCAGTACACTTCCACAGCATCTGAAACATCCCACTACACTACCACAGGAATCTCTAACATCCCACTACACTACCACAGGAATCTGTAACATCCCACTACACTACCACGGAATCTGTAACATCCCAATACACCACCACAGAAATCTGTAACATCCCACTACACTACCACGGAATCTGAAACATCCCAGTACACTACCATGGAATCTGAAACATCCCACTACACTACCACAGAATCTGGAACATCCCAGTACAGTACCACAGAATCTGTAACATCCCACTACACTACCACGGAAACTGTAACATCCCACTACACTACCACGGAATCTGAACCATCCCTGTACACTACCTCGGAATCTGTAACATCCCATTACACTACCACGGAATCTATATCATCCCACTACACTACCACAGAATATGAAACTTCTTTCTACACTACCACGGAATCTGAAATATCCCACTACGCTCCCACAGAATATGAAACTTCCCACTACACTACCACAGAATCTGTAACATCCCACTACACTACAACGGAATCTGAAACATCCCTGTACACTACCTCGGAATCTGTAACATCCCATTACACTACCACGGAATCTATATCATCCCACTACACTACCACAGAATATGAAACTTCCCACGACTCTACCACGGAATCTGTAACATCCCACTACACTTTCTTTGAATCTGTAACATCCCAGTACACTACCACAAAATCTGAAACATCCCACTACTCTACCACAGAATCTGTAACATCCCACTACACTACCGCAGAATCTGGAACATCCCACTACACTACCACAGAATCTGTAACATCCCACTGCACTACCGCAGAATCTGGAACATCCCACTACACTACCGCAGAATCTGGAACATCCCAGTACAGTACCAGAGAATCTGTAACATCCCACTACACTACCGCAGAATCTGTAACATCCCACTGCACTACCGCAGAATCTGGAACATCCCACTACACTACCGCAGAATCTGGAACATCCCAGTACAGTACCAGAGAATCTGTAACATCCCACAACACTACCACAGAATCTGTAACATCCCACTACACTACCACAGAATCTGAAACATCCCACTACACTACCACAGAATCTGAAACATCCCACTACACTACAATGGAATCTGAAACATCCCACTACACTCCCACAGAATCTGTAACATCCCACTACTCAACCCCGGAATCTGAAACATCCCACTACACTAGAACAGAATCTGTAACATACCACTACACTACCACAGAATCTGAAACATCCCACTACACTACCACAGAATCTGTAACATACCACTACACTACCACAGAATCTGAAACATCCCACTACACTAACACGGAATGTGACACATCCCAATACACTCCCACAGAATCTGTAACATCCCACTACTCAACCCCGGAATCTGAAACATCCCACTACACTACCACAGTATCTGAAACATCCCACTACACTACAACAGAATCTGAAACATCCCTGTACACTACCACAGAATCTGAAACATCCCACTACACTACCACGGAATCTGAAACATCCCACGACTCTACCATAGAATCTGTAACATCCCAGTACACTACCACCGAATCTGAAACATCCCAGTGCACTACCACGGAATCTGAAACATCCCACTACACTACCACGGAATCTGAAACATCCCACGACTCTACCATAGAATCTGTAACATCCCACTACACTACCACGGAATCTGTAACATCCCACTACACTACCACGGAATCTGAAACATCCCAGTAGACTACCACGGAATCTGTAACATCCCACTACACTACCACGGAATCTGGAACATCCCACTACACTACCACAGATTCTGACACATCCCAGTACACTACCACCAAATCTGTAACATCCCAGTACACTTCCACAGCATCTGAAACATCCCACTACACTACCACAGGAATCTCTAACATCCCACTACACTACCACAGGAATCTGTAACATCCCACTACACTACCACGGAATCTGTAACATCCCAATACACTACCATGGAATCTGAAACATCCCACTACACTACCACAGAATCTGGAACATCCCAGTACAGTACCACAGAATCTGTAACATCCCACTACACTACCACGGAATCTGTAACATCCCACTACACTACCACGGAATCTGAACCATCCCTGTACACTACCTCGGAATCTGTAACATCCCATTACACTACCACGGAATCTATATCATCCCACTACACTACCACAGAATATGAAACTTCTTTCTACACTACCACGGAATCTGAAATAACCCACTACGCTCCCACAGAATATGAAACTTCCCACTACACTACCACAGAATCTGTAACATCCCACTACACTACAACGGAATCTGAAACATCCCTGTACACTACCTCGGAATCTGTAACATCCCATTACACTACCACGGAATCTATATCATCCCACTACACTACCACAGAATATGAAACTTCCCACGACTCTACCACGGAATCTGTAACATCCCACTACACTTTCTTTGAATCTGTAACATCCCATTACACTACCACGGAATCTGTAACATCCCACTACACTACCTCGGAATCTGTAACCACCCATTACACTACCACGGAATCTATAACATCCCACTACACTACCAGAGAATCTGAAACGTCCCACTACACTACCACGCAATCTCAAATATCCCACTACACTCTCACAGAATCTGTAACATCCCTGTACAGTACCACAGAATCTGAAACATCCGACTACACTACCACGGAATCTGTAACATCCCACTACACGACCACAGAATCTGTAACATCCCATTACACTACCACAGAATCTGAAACATCACTGTACTCTACCACAGAATCTGAAACAACCCACTACACTACCACGGAATCTGAAACATCCCACTACACTACCACAGAATCTGGAACATCCCAGTACAGTACCACAGAATCTGTAACATCCCACTACACTACCACAGAATCTGTAACATCCCACTACACTACCACAGAATCTGTAACATCCCACTACACCACCACAGAATCTGAAACATCCCACTACACTACCACAGAATCTGGAACATCCCAGTACAGTACCACAGAATCTGTAACATCCCACTACACTACCACGGAATCTGAAACATCCCACTACACTACCAGAGAATCTAAAACATCCCACTACACTACCACAGAATCTGTAACATCCCAGTACACTACCACAGAATCTGAAACATCCCTCTACACTACCGCAGAATCTGGAACATCCCAGTACACTACCACAGCATCTGAAACATCCCACTACACTACCACAGGAATCTCTAACATCCCACTACACTACCACAGGAATCTGTAACATCCCACTACACTACCACGGAATCTGTAACATCCCAATACACCACCACAGAAATCTGTAACATCCCACTACACTACCACGGAATCTGAAACATCCCAGTACACTACCACCAAATCTGTAACATCCCAGTACACTTCCACAGCATCTGAAACATCCCACTACACTACCACAGGAATCTCTAACATCCCACTACACTACCACAGGAATCTGTAACATCCCACTACACTACCACGGAATCTGTAACATCCCAATACACCACCACAGAAATCTGTAACATCCCACTACACTACCACGGAATCTGAAACATCCCAGTACACTACCATGGAATCTGAAACATCCCACTACACTACCACAGAATCTGGAACATCCCAGTACAGTACCACAGAATCTGTAACATCCCACTACACTACCACGGAATCTGTAACATCCCACTACACTACCACGGAATCTGAACCATCCCTGTACACTACCTCGGAATCTGTAACATCCCATTACACTACCACGGAATCTATATCATCCCACTACACTACCACAGAATATGAAACTTCTTTCTACACTACCACGGAATCTGAAATAACCCACTACGCTCCCACAGAATATGAAACTTCCCACTACACTACCACAGAATCTGTAACATCCCACTACACTACAACGGAATCTGAAACATCCCTGTACACTACCTCGGAATCTGTAACATCCCATTACACTACCACGGAATCTATATCATCCCACTACACTACCACAGAATATGAAACTTCCCACGACTCTACCACGGAATCTGTAACATCCCACTACACTTTCTTTGAATCTGTAACATCCCATTACACTACCACGGAATCTGTAACATCCCACTACACTACCTCGGAATCTGTAACCACCCATTACACTACCACGGAATCTATAACATCCCACTACACTACCAGAGAATCTGAAACGTCCCACTACACTACCACGCAATCTCAAATATCCCACTACACTCTCACAGAATCTGTAACATCCCTGTACAGTACCACAGAAGCTGAAACATCCGACTACACTACCACGGAATCTGTAACATCCCACTACACGACCACAGAATCTGTAACATCCCATTACACTACCACAGAATCTGAAACATCACTGTACTCTACCACAGAATCTGAAACAACCCACTACACTACCACGGAATCTGAAACATCCCACTACACTACCACAGAATCTGGAACATCCCACTACACTACAATGGAATCTGAAACATCCCACTACACTCCCACAGAATCTGTAACATCCCACTACTCAACCCCGGAATCTGAAACATCCCACTACACTACCACAGAATCTGTAACATACCACTACACTACCACAGAATCTGAAACATCCCACTACACTACCACAGAATCTGTAACATACCACTACACTACCACAGAATCTGAAACATCCCACTACACTAACACGGAATGTGACACATCCCAATACACTCCCACAGAATCTGTAACATCCCACTACTCAACCCCGGAATCTGAAACATCCCACTACACTACCACAGTATCTGAAACATCCCACTACACTACAACAGAATCTGAAACATCCCTGTACACTACCACAGAATCTGAAACATCCCACTACACTACCACGGAATCTGAAACATCCCACTACACTACCACGGAATGTGTAACATCCCAGTACACTACCACAGAATCTGTAACATCCTACTGCACTACCACAGAATTCGAAACTGATCAACCAGAACATAAATATTAGACATGTTAGGGATCATTCTATATTTATTAGTATAATTATGGAGAAACTAAAGTGGAACCAGTCTTCAGGAAATAAATCCTGTGGACTATTTAACTTCCAGCTGATACTTTGTGTCTATTGAAACCAGTCTCTGTGTGTGGGGTATTCTCTGTCGTGTTGAGATTCCACAGGGGGTGCCAATAGATGAATGTTCCTGCTCATAGCTCATAGTTAAAATGTATCCCTGCCACTTAGTGCACAGTTCAGGACAGATCTGTTTTGTCTCATACCCTTCTGGTTAATTGTAAAGTTTCTTATTGAATCATCCCTCCACATAGTGACATTTTGTCTGTCTGGCGTTTGGAACAGATCGCAGTCAGCAGTCAACTCATGTTCTTAGTATTATTTATTTACTTATTTATATTTATTATTTGTTTTTTTATTTGCAGTTTATTTTCCTTTGCACATTGGTTGTTCATCAGTCTTTGTGTGTAGATTTGCATTCATCCTATTACATTTCTTTGTTCTTCTGCAAATGTCTGCAAGAAAATGAATCTCAGGGTTGTGTATGTTGACATAAATGTACTTCGATAATAAATTGTCTTTGAACTTTGAAATTTGAATATTGAGTAATCAAAGAGATTTTGCTAGTTAGATGTGCTACCATTGTAAATAGGTGCAGTAACTGTAAATTCACCTGACTATATTCCAAATGTTAATGCTCAGTAGGTGATGATAGTGATTCAAAATGTAGTTAATCATTTATTGTTATCTTTATGTTGAAGACCAATAAAACATCATATCTGGAGAGTGAGGTTCTCTTGGATTCTCCTGGACACTCTCTCTCCTGCAGGTTTGCTCTGTGAATAAAGAATGTTTATACTTCCCAGTTAAAACTTCTGTGTTGCTCAATTTTATTCGGTCACATCAGATATTAAGAAAAAATGAGAAAATGAGTGCTAATTTTCCCAACTTATTCTTTTCCCAAGGATTAAGAACATAGAGAAGAGACAAAGGCTTGCTCTCTCAAATTCTCTGTCCTCCATGGATTCTGCCTACTCTTCCCACAGTTTCAGGAAGGCAGCCAAGGGCATCTCCCATTCCTGACATTCTTTCTTGCCCCACCCCCATCAGACAAAGGATACATAAACCTGAGAGTAAACCACCAGATTCAAAGATCATTTCTATCCCATTGTAATAGACACTAAATGCTGGAAGAACACTGCATACCAGGCTGCATCTAATGCGAGGAATAAACAGTCAATGTCTTGTCCCGAGACCCTACATCAGGACTTACTTATCAGGGTCTCAGCTCCAAGTGTTGATTGTTTGTTCCTTTCAATTGATGCTGTCTCACCTGCTGAGTTCCTCCCGCATTTCATGTCTTTTACTCAGTCTTTCCAGCATCTGCAGAATCTCTTGTGTTCTATCCCTCTGTTATTCACTGTTATTGAAGTGACCTATCTTGGACTAAAGATGAGTTCTTGATATCCCAATCTACCTCGTCATGGCCCTTGCATGTTATGTGACTACCTACATTGCACCTTCTCTGTAACTGCATTCTGTTATCATTTTTCTAACTCAATGTACATATGAACAGCATGGCATGTCTGAACAGCAAATGAAAGAAAGGCTTTTCACTGTATGTCAGTACCTGTGACAATAATAAACCAAACCCTGTTCAGGGGAGTACAGCAGGGACAGCTTTTATTTCTAGCTGCCATGGTAACAGGTTCGGCATTGGAGCGAGAAGTGGGCAGGAAGGAGAAGCTTTGCTTGTTCATACCAATACAGAGTCAATGTACTGGAACCGAGAACTTCCCACATCCTCCCTCCCTCCATCATGTAAGCGCACCAGAGAAGAAGATGTAATTCCAAGCTTCTATTTCCAAAGACCACCTTATCATTTGTTGTCTGAGTGAATATGGAATGAAATCACTGTGCTGTCGTTAGTGTATAATGTTAATTTCACACAATTCTCAGGAGCTGCAGTAATTATATTACTTTATCTTCTCAAAACAAATTTTTAAGTGAAGTGGCTCTCCAGAGATTGACTGGTATTGCATGCAGATTACTCCTCGATGAAACCGCTGAAATAATTGTACTGGGTTTGATAGGATCCTGTGCATAACAGGACTCTAATGGAAAAGTTGGATAACTGCAGGTGTCAGACAAAAAATGCTGATAGGATTGGATCAAGTGAAGGGGGAGGAGGCTGAGCTAGAGTATAAACATTTAACTGGAGCAGGTGGCCAGATAATCTGGTATTGTTTAATTCAAGGTAGCCTTAAAAATTGTTTCCTGCAATCACAGCCATTAATGAATAAGAGTCTATGAGTAGCAAAGGCATGGTGAAGTGTTAATTAACTCACACAACACTCCTGCACACAACCAGACTGCTTCCTATCATTTTGGCATTCCTTGGTTCACTTTCCTTCATATAATTTTTATTTTAATTGCAAATAAATATTTCATTTGACTCATATACCATCTGTGCCAAAAACCAAATGACTAACAGAGTGCCATTAATTTGGTCTAACATCAGAATAAAGTTAATCTAACAGCTTTAGTTTATTCATCCAAATTTTTTCACCTTGCCATCTGTTGCCCCTGAGGAAATTTTAAAGGAGATGTGTGGGGCAAGTTTTTTTATACTAAGAGCGGTGGGTGCCTGATACAGTCTGCCAGGGCAGTGCTGGAAGCAGAGATGATAGTGGACTCACGCCATCCAGGACATGCCCTCAGGAGCCTGAAGACACCCACTCAATGTTTTAGGAACAGTTTCTTCCCCTCTGCCATGAGATTTCTGAATGCACATTGAACTCATGAACAATATCTCACTTAGTGACATAGGAAACAACAAGGTTTCGCTTCCAGATGAACTCAATATCTTTTATGCTCTCCTTAACTATCAAAACCTGGAGGAACCAATGAAAACTCTCACTGCCCATGATGATCCTGCAATTTCAGTCTCTGAGGCCAACTTAAGAATATCCTCCAGGAAGAGTGAACCCACGGAGAGTATCTGACCCAGACAAGGTACCTGGCTGAGTACTATGGCCTGGCTGGAGTTTTCACCGATATCTTTAACCTCGTGCTTCAACAATCTGAGGTATCCACATGCTTCAAGCAAGTTTCAATTATATTGGCGCATAAGAAGAACAAAGTAACCTGCCTGAATGACTATTGTCTAGTAAAACAATTGTCCACTGTGATGAAGTGCCTTGAGAGATTGGTGATGAAACAAATCAACTCCTGCCTGAAAAGTGACTTGGTTCCACTCCAATTTACCTCTCATCACAACAAGTCAACAACAGATGTCATTTCATTGACTCTTCACTTAACCCTGGAACATCTGGACAATGAAGATGAGTCCATCAGGATGCTCTTCATTGACTACAGCTCAGCATTCATCTCCTCAAAATTAATCAAGACCTAGACCTCAATACTTTGTTGTACAATTGGATGCTTGGTATCCTCACTTGCAGACTCCAGTCAGTTTGGGTTGGCAGCAAAATTTCCTCCATGACCTCGATCAGCACAGGTGGACTACAAGGCTACGTGCTTAGCCCCCTGTTCTACTCACTTTATACCTATGACTGTGAGGAGGCAAAGCTACAATGCCACATTGAAGTTCAGAATCGGAGAGAGTTGATGCCCATGCAAAAGAAAACATGTTACATGGAAATAAGTCACTAACGGGTTCTGAGCATAAATGTGATGGGCAGAATGACCAAATTTGTGTGAGGTGCAAGTATGATCTTTCACCAAAGTCTCACATACGTTGGTGAGGAACTCTTTAGGTCTCTAGCAAGCCAAATCCCAAGCAGACATCTTACACTCCTTGGCACACCACGAGTTAAAATCAGCACATATATTTTTATTCCATCCAGACAACTCTGTGTAATCCTTGTTTCTAAATAGTAATTTTTTAGTCAATCTTTCACAGTTAAAATGAATACTTGGTATTGGGAACATTACAGAACTCACACTGACATCTTCATTTTGCAGACTTCATGTAATTAGCTTACTTATTGTTTTTTTTAGTTGAATCAAATGCAGAAGCAATTTTGGAGAAGTTGATGTGAGGGTGGACAATGAATTTTTAAAATAATTTCACCGTCAAGCACTACTCCGTGGTTAGATCATAAACAGATTTCAAACAGCCCCAACAGATAATGTAATTGGAAGCATTCTGTAACAGTAACTCAATGCTGAATTCCCTGAAAGTTCAACAAAGCTTATTAGCATGTGCGGCATTTGCAGAGGTGTTTTAATTAAATCCTTGCAACGGCTGACAGTTTCTCAATATGTGGCTATCATTCCACATGAATACGGGTGGCGTAACAAATTTGTGGCATTAAATTACAGGATTCATGAGCACATGTATGCAATCGTCAATCTGGCAGTTCCCTTTTGCCACTTTTGAACAGAAGAAATTGATTAAAGCAATCCCTTATGCACAAGATGTTGAGCTGGCAGATCCATATGGATACCACTGAACAGAATCTATGGACTCACTTATGAGTACTCCATAAATCATGTTCTCAGTATTTATTTGTTTGTTGTTTGTTAGGCAGATATTCAGGATGCACACTGTTCCTTCTTCCCCATCATCCTCAACACAGGGTACCCCCCCCCCCCCCACAACACCCAGTGCTGTGTGCTGAGCCCATTACTGTACACTCTGCTCACACATGACTGCACAGACAAACACCCGAGCAATCACATTTTCAACTTTGCCAGTGACATGACAGTGGTGGGGCTCATCACCTACAACAATGAGATGGCCTACAAAGAGGAGGAGGAAGAGCTCTAGGCCTGGTTCCAGGCAAATAATCTCTTCCTCAATGCCAACAAGACAAAGAAGAAAGTTATTGACTTCAGATGAACTCGCGCCACTAACACTCCTCTTTACATCAGCAGCACAGCAGTGGAAACTGTGAGCAGTTTCAAACTCCTGCCGAGCGCACGTCATACACAATCTCACATCAAGATTGTTTAATGTCATTTCCAGTACATCAGTGTCAATGAGAATGAAATAAATGTTACTCCAGATTTGATGCTTCACAAAATAAACTTAATAAGATAGAAGCACAATAATAATTTAGAAATATATATATGTGTGTGTGTGTGTGTGTGTGTTACCAGGTTCAGATATGGCCTAAGTGCGGAATGAGAGACACTGAAGCAGGTCGATAGTTCACAAGCTTTAATGTGAGCAGTGTTAAAGGGAAAATAAACAATAAACGCTAGGCCAAATAGAGCCATTAACTAAAACTCTCAAAAGGGAAACTAGGCCTGTACTGCGGCTGAAAAGAACATCTGAACATTAAACGAATACCGCTAGTCTTCAAAGTCAGTTGACTCAACAGTCCAATTTCTCAAGAAAGGCCGAAAGCAAACAGGCAACGAAGCATTTCTGTGCTCTGTCCAAGTCTCAGCAAGCACTATGATGACAAGTGTGAAGTTAAATACCATCACGATTAAATAATTGGATGACACATGCAAATTTACAAGCACAATTGCTGTATCTACCTCGCTGCTCGCTGCCACATCTGTGATTGTGACAATATATACAGTGTGTGTGTGTGTGTGTGTGTGTGTGTGTGTGTGTGTGTGTGTGTGTGTGTGTGTGTGTGTGTGTGTGTATACATGAAATAAAAAAATGTAAGATAAGGCAACAAAAAGACTTCAGAAAGCAACAATTATACCAGTGTCAAAGAAGAGCAGTGTGAGCTGCCTTAATGGCTATCATTCAGTAGCACTCACATCTCCGATGATGAAATGCTTTAAGAGGTTGGTCATGGCTAGAATGACCTCCTCCGCAGCAAGGACCTGGACCCACTGCAATTTGTCTATTGCCACAATAGGTCAATGACAGACAGAATCTCAATGGTTCTTCACACAGCCTTAGATCACCTGGACAATACAAACACCTATGAGGAAATTAAGGGTTTAATTGCACAAGGAGGTACTGAAGCCAAGGGCTTGAAGTTTATTGATTAGTTTTGAGAGGATGATAGCATTGAATGCTGAGCTGAAGTGAATAAAGAGCATCCTGATGTTTGTATCTTTATTCACCAGATGTTACACAGTTGAGTGAAGAGCCAGTGAGATGGCATCTGCTGTTGACCTGTTGCTCCAGTAGGCAAATTAGAACAGTTCTAAGTCACTTCTCAGACAGGAGCTGATATGTTTCATCACCAGACTCACTAAACACTTCATCACTGTGCATGTGAGTGCTACTGGATTGAAGCAGGTCACTGTGCTCTTCTTAGCCGGCTGGTGGTGTATAGGCATCAGCACCTACTTCAAGGCAAAAGGTCCCAAGTTTAAATCCAAACTGCCCCTTGCACACTTTGCATCTGTGCTGGGTTGAGCCTTGAGCTAGCAAAGTGGGATAAAAAGCATAAAAAAACAGTCAAACTGCTACTAAAACAGTGAAAAAAACACTGATGCAGCACAAGGCTTGAAAAGGAACAATATCCATGCTCTTCTTGGTGGGTACCTCAGACTGCTGAAACGAGTGTGATTAGCACAGGTATTTCGTACTTGCTGTAGTACCCCATCTTGGCCAGATGCTTTCCATGGGCTCATCCTCATGAAGGATGCCTGCTTTCGTGCCAGCCTCGGAGATCGTCGGGGCTTTGAGAGCTTGTGATGGTTCCTCTGTGTTTTGATGGTCAAGGTGAGCATAGAAGGCATTGAGCTCATCTAGAAGTGAAGCCCTGCTGTCACCTATATCATTTTATAAGAGGTGATGGTATTCAAGACCTGCCTCAACTTGCCTTCATTGATTCATATTTAGTCTGGCATTTCCAGTTCACCCATTAGATAACTTCCCAGAAATCATACATGGACCTCCGGAATTCATTGCCACAGGCCGGTGTGGAAGCCAAGTCATTGGGTATATTTAAAGCAGAGGTTGTTAGGTTCTTGATTCGTAAGGGCATCAAAGATTATGGGGAGAAGGCAGGAGAGTGGGGTTGAGAGGGATAATAAATCAGCCATGATGGAATGGCAGAGCAGACTCGGTGGGGTAAATGACCTAATTCTGCTCCTAGGTCTTATGGTCTTATGATTTAAAAATGAAAGCCTGTGTAGGACAGAAGTATTAGATTGATCTTAATGTAGGTTAAAAGGTCACCATCGACATTGTGGGCTGAAGGGCCTGTACTGTAATGTTCTATGTTTAGTGCTACCCTTATCAGAATATGTTATACAAGTTATGGAAGAAGTACAGTAACGTAGTTGTTAGCACATCACTTTACAGTTCTAGTGATCATTGATTGGGGTTCAATTCCTACTACTACCTGCAAGGAGTTTGTATGTTCTCCCCATGACCACATGGGTTTCCTTTGGGTGCCCTGGTTTCCTTCCACATTCCAAAGATGTACAGGTAGGTACTACTAAATGCTGAGCATGCAATGTTGTTGCTGGAATTGTGGTGACACTCTTGGGCTGCCTAGCACAGTCATCACTGATTTGATTTGACACAAATGATGTATTTCATATATGTTTTGATCCTTCAATATACATATGAAAAATAAAGCTAATCTTTATGATCGCAACATGCTTTCCCACTGATAGTCCAATGCTCTCACTTGGCTTATTTCCCAATACAAAGTCAGTATGACCCCTTCCATGGTTGGACTATCTACATACTGTCAAAATCCTCTTTGATGCACCAAACTAAAGGATTCACAGTCAAAATTGGTGAAATAAAAATCATCTTTTACATCGTTCCATAATCTGCCCCCCAGATCTTTTCCTCTGTGTCCAACTGGCTATTGGGAAATTGGTGTATTGTCAGAATTTGAGACAACATCGGGTTCACAAGCAATACACATGATGTGCTACAGGAGCTCTGTAGGTCAGGCAGCATCTATAGATGGGAAAAAACAGTCAACGTGTCAGGCCGAGACCCTTCATCATGACCAGTCAACTGTTTATTCCATTGTGTGTATTGCTCTAAATTTCCAGCATCTTCAGTACCTCGTATCGATGACCAGGTTCAGGAGCCTGGTTACCCTACACCATCAGGTTCCTTAACCAGCGTGGAAAACTTCACTCACCTCAACATTGAACCGATTCCACAAATTATACACTCACTTTCTAGGATTCTACAACTCAAGATCTTAATATTTTTTATTTATATAATTTGTCTTCTGTTTATTTACATAATTTGCAGCTATATAGGATCCTGGTCAGACCCCACTTGGAGTAATGTGCTCAGTTCTGGTCGCCTCACTACAGGAAGGATGTTGAAGGCATAGAAAGGGTGCAGAAGAGATTTACAAGGATGTTGCCTGGATTGGGGAGCATGTCTTATGAGAACAGGTTGAGTGAACTTGGCCTTTTCTCCTTGGAGCAATGGAGGATGAGAGGTGACCTGATAGAAGCGTAAAAGATGTTGAGAGGCATTGATCATGTGGATAGACAGAGGCTTTTTCCTAGGGCTGAAATGGTTGCCAAGAGGACACGGGTTTAAGGTGTTGGGGAGTAGGTACAGACAAGATGTCAAGGGTAAGTTTTTTACGCAGAGAGTGGTGAGTGTGTGGAATGGGCTGCAGGCAACAGTGGTGGAGGTGGATATGATAGGGTCTTTTAAGAGGCTTTTGGATAGGTACATGGAGCTTAGAAAAATAGAGGGCTATGAGTAAGACTAGTAGTTTCTGAGGTAGGAACATGTTTGGCACAACTTTGTGGGGCGAATGGCCTGTATTATGCTGTAGATTTTCTATGTTTCCATGTTTCTTCTGCACATTGATTGTCTTTTTTATTCATAGTTCTTCATAAATTCTGTTATATTTCTTTATTTTCCCATAATGGCCTGCAAGAAAATGAATCTCAAGGGAGCATTTGGTGACATAAAGTATATGTTCTTTGATGAAAAATTTACTTTGAAATTTCAACTTGGAACTTTGGCTGAAAGGGAACTGAATGGTTGTGCTGGCTGCAACCTGAGTCAAGAATCAAAAGGATTAAAAATCCTCTGGCTCATAGCCGATTAGGCAGGGTCAGCTCTTGGTAGAGTAAGGCTCAGTACTCAGTCTGAAACCTAACCCCCTAACCGAGCCATGTGTCAAGTTCAGATCAAAAGCTATCAAAATATTGATGTTTCCTCTGGTGTAACACTGGGTTCAGATTGACTGTAGTCAGGCTGAGTTCAGGTCAATCTTTATTTTTCTACCTGACAGATTTTTAGCCAGGATGTGTAGTCTTTGCTGTGGGCAATGCATTGATTGTCACAGTGGGTGAAATTTATATATATTTATAGAACATTATTAATCCACTTGTCACTTTAACTGAGCCAAACTCACAATGCACATGAGTACTAGCTTTTGACATTAGTAAAACTGAAGGGCAGTGAGGGGATACTTGTTCTTCTTCAATGACCTGTTTTCCAAACAATTTGAGCACACTGAATGCTCACGGCAAATTTGGAGAACAGAAGATGCTCAAAGAACTCCAAAATCTCTACTCACACTTTGATGAAGTAATAATTTATTTTAAATGCTTATATAAAATAAAGGAAAATTAAATAATTTTAACAGTTTCTGCAAAGAGGAAAGGGCTATTGACATTCATCAACACATAAGCATTACATAAAGATGTAAAGCTAAGGCTTTATCAGGTTTTAGCCAAACTGCCCTGGGAGCACTGCAAGCAGTTTGAACCCCTTATCTAAGAAAGAATATACTGGCTTTGGAGATGGTCCAGAATAGGTTCATGATAATTATTCCAGAGCTTTTGATGGTTCTGGGTCTGTACTCAATGAAGTTTAGAAGAATGGGGGGAATCTCATTGAAAAATATCAAATATTGGAAGGCCTAGATAGAGTGATGCAGAGAGCTTGTTTCCAGTAGCAGGCGGGGGAGTCAGAGGACACAACTGCAAAATAGGACATCTCTTTAGAACAGAGATGAAGAGGAGTTTCTTTAGCCAGAGAATGGTTTCGAGGCAGAAAATGATGTGGTGGCAAGGAAGACCACTCCTCCTCCCAACGACCAGGTGCTTTCTCTCACCGTGGCAGATGTGAGGAAAACTCTATGCAGGGTCAACTGCTGGACCATTGTTGTTTGTGTTTAATATTCCTGGCAGAGTGCTCAGGAGGTGTGCAGACCAGCTAGCAGATGTTCTCACTGACAACTTCAACATCTCCCTGAGCTGTGCCACCGTTCCAACATGCTTCAAGGCCGCCACGATTGTCCCCGTGCCAAAGAAGTCTTCAGTGTTCTGCCTCAACAACTACCATCCTGTTGCACTCACATCCAGCATCATGAAGCATTTCGAGAGCCTCATCATGAGGCACATAAAGACCCTGCTGCCCCCTTCACTGGACACCCTGCAGTTTGCATATCGTCCTAACTGCTCAAAAGACGACGACGCTCAAAAGGCACCTTCATCCACCTAGACAAAAAAGACTCATGCTGTTCATAAACTTCAGTTCAGCATTCAACGCAATCATTCCTCAGCACCTGACTGGAAAGCTGAAACTGCTGGGCCTGAACACCTCCCTCTGCAACTGGATCCCAGACTTCCTGACTGGGAGACCTCAGTCAGTCCGGATCAGGTGCAGCATCTCCAACACCATCACACTGAGCACAGGGCTGCGTGCTCAGTCCACTGCTGTTCACTCTGCTGACCCACAACTGTGCTGCAACACACAGCTCGAATCACATAATCAAGTTCGCCGATGACATGACCATGGTGGGTCTTATTAACAAGAACGACGAGACAGCTTACAGAGAGGAGGTGCAGCGAACAACAGACTGGTGCAAAGCCAACAACCTGTCTCTGAAAGTGAGCAAAGCAAAAGAGATGGTGGTTGACTTCAGGAGAGAACAATGCGACCACTCCCTGCTGAACATCGATGACTCCTCAGTAGAGATCGTTAAGAGCACCAAATTTCTTGGTGTTCAGCTGGCGGAGAATCACACCTGGTCCCTCAACACCAGCTCCATAGCAAAGAAAGCCCAGCAGCATCTCTACTTTCTGCGAAGGCTGAAAAAAGAAGAGCATCCTGAGCAGCTGCATCACTGCCTGGTTCGGGAATTGCACCGTATCGGATCGTAAGACCCTGCAGTGGTAGTGAGATCAGCTGAGAAGATCATCGGGGCCTCTCTTCCTGCTATTACAGACATTTACACCACGCGTTGCACCCGCAAAGCTAACAATATTATGAAGGACCCCACACACCCCTCACACAAACTCTTCTCCCTCCTGCCATCTGGCTAAAGGTACCGAAATATTCAGGCTCTTACGACCAGATTGTGCAACAGTTTCTTCCTCCAAGCTATCAGACTCCTCGATACCCCGAGTCCAGACTGACATCTACATAATTTATTATTATATTGTAATTTGTCCTCTACTGTGCCTATTGTCTTGTTTATATAATTATTGTACTGCCCTGCACTGTTTTGTGGCTTTGTGTAGTCCTGCGCAGGTCTGTAGACTAGTGCAGTTTTTATGTTGTTTGATGTAGTCTAGTGCAGCCTTGTGCTGTCTAGTGTAGTTTTGTGTTTCATGTAGCACCAGGGTCCTGGAGGAACATTGTTTCATTTTTACTGTGTACTGTACCAGCAGTTTATGGTCGAAATGACAATAAACTTGACTTGATGTGGAATTTATTGCCACAGACAGCTGTGGAGATCAAGTCATTGGATATATTTAAAATGGATGTTGATGTTCTTGATTAGTCAGGGTAATAAAGATTACAGAGAGGAGGCAGGAAAATGGGGTTGAGAGGAATAATAAATCAGCAATGATGAAATGGTGGAGCAGACTCAATGGGCTGAATGACATAATTCTGCTCCTATGGCTTATGGTCTTTTGGTCTAACACTAACTCAGTTCATCTCTCCACAGATGCTGCCTGATTAGTTAAGTACTCCAGCACTTCATATTCTTACTTCTAGACTTCAAACACTTTCAACAGATGGAATTTAGATTTTGAATTATTTATTTATCACTGCTCATGTTGTTCTATTGTTTAAAAAAGGCTCTAAAAGTAATCCAGAAAATTATAGGCCGGTAAGTTTGACATCAGTAGTTGGTAATTTATTGGTAGGAGTACTAAGAGTACTAAGTACTAAGATCTACAGGTACCTGGATAGACAGGGACTTATTAGGGAGAGTCAACACGGCTTTGTACATGGTAGGTCACGTTCAAAAAACCTATTAGAGTTTTTCGAGGAGGTTACCAGAAAAGTGGATGAAGGGAAGGCAGTGGACGTTGTCTACATGGACTTCAGTAAGGCCTCTGACAAGGTCCCGCATGGGAGGTTAGTTAGGAAGATTCAGTCACTAGGTATACATGGTGAGGTAATAAATTGGATTAGACATTGGCTCAATGAGAGAAGTCAGAGAGTGGTAGTGGAGGATTGCTACTCTGAGTGGAGGCCAGTGGTGTGCCACAGGGATCAGTGCTGGGTCCATTGTTATTTGTCATCTGTATCAATAATCTGGATGATAATGTGGTAAATTGGATCAGCAAATTTGCTGATGATACAAAGATTGGAGGTGTAGTAGACAGTGAGGAAGGTTTTCAAAGCTTGCAGAAGGATCTGGACCAGCTGGGAAAATGGGCTGAAAAATGGCAGATGGAGTTTAATACAGACAAGTGTGAGGCATTGCACTTTGGAAGGAAAAACCATGGTAGAACATACAAGATAAATGGTAGGGTACTGAGGAGTGTAGTAGAACAGAGGGATCTAGGAATACAGGTACAAAATTCCCTAAAAGTGGCATCACAGGTAGATAGGGTAGTAAAGAGAGCTTTTGGTACATTTGCCTTTATAAATCAAAGTATTGGGTATAAGAGTTGGAATGTTATGGTGAGGTTGTATGAGACATTGGTGAGGCCGAATTTGGAGTATTGTGTGCAGTTTTGGTCACCGAATTACAGGAAGGGTATTAATAAGGATGTTGCCGGGACTTGAGAAACTGAGTTACAGAGAAAGGTTGAATAGGTTAGGACTTTATTCCCTGGAGCGTAGAAGAATGATGGGAAACTTGATAGAGGTATATAAAATTATGATGGGTATAGATAGAGTGAATGCAAATAGGCTTTTTCCACTGAGGCTAAGGGAGGAAAAAACCAGAGGACATGGCATAAGGGTGTGAAGGAGGAAAAGTTTAAAGGGAACATTAGGGGGCTTCTTCACACAGAGTGGTGGGAGTGTGGAATGAGCTGCCAGTTGAAGTGGTGAATACAGGCTCACTTTTAACATTTAAGAAAAACTTGGACAGGTACCTGAATGAGAGGGGTATGGAGGGATATGGTCCAGGTGCGGGTCAGTGGGACTAGGCAGAAAAATGGTTCAGCACAGCCAAGAAGGGCCAAAAGGCCTGTTTCTGTGCTGTAATGTTCTATGGTTCTAAGTTTTTACTGGTGAGGGGGAGGAGCTAAAGACCAACTTCTCCCAGTCCATCAGCGAAACGGTTTCAATTCTCACTAATGATTCTTCTTTCCTTTTCAAGGTGGCTGGAAGTCCTGACAGAATCCATGGTCTACAGCTGCACTCAACCTATGGCTCTTCATGGTTCCCACTCTCGGAGTTTGTCAAGCAGCCTAGTGTTTTTGACATCTTCAGGAGTGGCCTGGAAAACATGCACCTTTGGGGTGTGACTTGTGGATGATCCTCGCCGGTGTCACTGATTGCAGTGTTGCAGGAGATTGGAACATCGAGACCATTGGAGACCTCTACATTCAAGAGATCGCACTCTCAATTAAGTAGGGAATTAAGTCTCTTTTGGAAGAAGACAGCGAGGCTTTCAGAAGAAGTGCGGCGGTGGACATTTTCAAATTGCTTCTCAGATCGGAGTTCTGAGAGGCAGAACTGCGCAGGCGCACGAAGGAGGCCTGGGAAGGAGGGAAGATATAAAAAGGAGAGAAAGAGTGAGGTAGTTCTCTTTTGGAAGAAGACAGCGAGGCTTTCAGAAGAAGTGCGGTGGCGGCCATTTTCACATTGTCCAATTGCGTCTCAGATCGGAGTTCTGAGAGGCGGGACTGTGCAGGCACGCGAAGGAGGCCTGGGAAGGAGGGAAGATATAAAAAGAACGCAGCCTTAAGCAGCAGGCAGCTTCATTCGCGGGCAGCGGAGTGAGCCGGGAGCAGAGTGTAGGGCTTGGGCTCAGAGGGCTTAGGCGGAAGAGGGCACAGTAGGCTTATCTTTTAGGTCTCCTTGTTATTTTCAGTTATTCGGGAAGTATGAGTGTGAGGGCAGCTTGTTGTTCTCGGTGTCGGATGTGGGAGATCCTGGAGTCTCCGAGCCTCCCGGACGTCCACATCTGCGCCAGGTGCGCCGAACTGCAGCTCCTGAGGGACCGAGTTAGGGAACTGGAGCTGCAGCTCGATGACCTTCGCCTGGTCAGGGAGAGTGAGGAGGTGATAGAGAGGAATTACAGGCAGGTGGTCACTCCGGGGCCACGGGAGGCAGATAGGTGGGTCACGGTCAGGAAGGGGAAGAGGCAGGTACTAGAGAGTACCCCAGTGGCTGTACCCCTTGACAATAAGTACTCATGTTTGAGTACTGTTGGGGGGGACAGCCTACCTGGTGGAAGTGACAGTGGCCGGGCCTCCAGCACAGAGGACGGCCCTGTAGCTCAGAAGGGTAGGGATAGAAGAAAGAGGACCATAGTAATAGGGGATTCGATAGTGAGGGGTTCAGACAGGCGGTTCTGTGGAGGTGATCGGGAGTCCCGGATGGTAGTTTGCCTCCCTGGTGCCAGGGTTCGGGATGTTTCTGATCACATCCAAGATATCCTGAAGTGGGAGGGTAAGGAGCCAGAGGTCGTGGTACATGTAGGTACCAATGACATAGGTAGGAAAGGGGAAGAGGTCCTGAAACGAGAGTATAGGGAGTTAGGAAGGCAGTTAAGAAGAAGGACCGCAAAGGTAGTAATCTCGGGATTACTGCCTGTGCCACGCGACAGTGAGAGTAGAAATGGAATTAGGTAGAGGATGAATGCGTGGCTGAGGGATTGGAGCAGGGGGCAGGGATTCAAGTTTCTGGGTCATTGGGACCTCTTCTGGGGCAGGGATGACCTGTTCAAGGACGGGTTACACTTGAATCCTGGGGGGACCAATATCCTAGCGGGGAGGTTTGCTAGGGCTACAGGGCAGACTTTAAACTAGTAAGATGGGGAGGACGGGAATCAATTTGAGGAAACTATGGGAGAGGAGGTTAGTTCACCAGTAGAGCAAGTAAAGAGACAGTGTGTGAGGGAGGAAAGGCAGGTGATGGAGAAGGGATGCGCTTAGCCCGAAGATGTAGGGGAGAAGAAAGAAAAGGATAATAAATTTGAATGCATTGTTAGGGATGAAAAGAGAGGAGGAGGTGGAGAGTATCTTAAATGTATCTATTTTAATGCTAGGAGCATTGTAAGAAAGGTGGATGAGCTTAAAGCGTGGATTGCTACCTGGAATTATGATGTTGTAGCTATTAGTGAAACATGGTTGCAGGAAGGGTGTGATTGGCAACTAAATATTCCTGGATTTAGTTGCTTCAGGTGCGATAGAGTAGGAGGGGCCAGAGGAGGAGGTGTTGCATTGCTTGTCCGAGAAAATCTTATGGCGGTGCTTTGGAAGGTTAGATTAGAGAGCTCCTCTAGGGAGACTATTTGGGTGGAATTGAGGAATGGGAAAGGTGTAGTGACACTGATAGGAGTGTTTTATAGGCCACCTAATGGGGAGCATGAGTTGGAAGAGCAAATGTAAGGAGATAACAGATATTTGTAGTAAACACAAGGTGGTGATTGTGGGAGATTTTAATTTTACACACGTAGATTGGGAAGCTCATTCTGTAAAAGGGCTGGATGGGTTAGAGTTTGTGAAATGTGTGCAGGATAGTTTGTTGCAACAATACATAGAAGTACCGACTAGAGATGGAGCAGTGTTGGATCTCCTATTAGGGAATGCGATAGGTCAGCTGACAGATGTATGTGTTGGGGAGCACTTCGGGTCCAGTGATCACAATAGCATTAGCTTCAATATAATTATGGAGAAGGACAGGACTGGACCTAGAGTTGACATTTTTGATTGGAGAAAGGCTAACTTTGAGGAGATGCAAAGGGATTTAGAGAGAGTGGATTGGGTCAAGTTGTTTTATGGGAAGGATGTAATAGAGAAATGGAGGTCATTTAAGGGTGAAATTATGAGGATACAGAATCTTTATGTTCCTGTTAGGTTGAAAGGAAAGGTTAAAGGTTTGAAAGCACCATGGTTTTCAAGATTAGAAACTTGGTTCGGAAAAAGAGGGATGTCTACAATAGATATAGGCAGCATGGAGTAAAGGAATTGCTCGAGGAGTATAAAGAATGTAAAAGGAATCTTAAGAAAGAGATTAGAAAAGCTAAAAGAAGATACGAGGTTGGTTTGGCAAATAAGGTGAAAGTAAATCCAAAAGTTTCTACAGTTATATTAAAAGCAAGAGGATAGTGAGGGATAAAATTGGTCCCTTAGAGAATCAGGGTGGTCAGCTATGTGTGGAGCCGAGGGAGATGGGAGAGATTTTGAATGATTTCTTCTCTTCGGTATTCACTACGGAGAAGGATATTAAATTGTGTAAGGTGTAGGAAACAAGTAGGGAAGTTATGGAACCTATGGTAATTAAAGAGGTGAAAGTACTGGCGCTTTTAAGAAATTTAAAAGTGGATAAATCTCTGGATCCTGACAGGATATTCCCCAGGACCTTGAGGGAAGTTTGTGTAGAGATAGCAGGAGCTCTGACGGAGATCTTTCAGATGTCATTAGAAACGGGGATTATGCTGGAGGATTGGCGTATTGCTCATGTGGTTCCATTGTTTAAAAAGGGTTCTAGAAGTAAGCCTAGCAATTATAGACCTGTCAGTTTGACATCAGTGGTGGGTAAATTAATGGAAAGTATTCTTAGAGATAGTATTTATAATTATCTGGATAGACAGGATCTGATGAGGAGTAGCCAGCATGGATTTGTGCGTGGAAGGTCATGTTTGACAAACCTTATTGAATTTTTTGAAGAAGTTACGAGGAATGTTGACGAGGGTAAGGCAGTGGATGTAGTCTATATGGACTTCAGCAAGGCCTTTGACAAAGTTCCACATGGAAGGTAGTTAAGAAGGTTCAGTCATTAGGTATTAATGCTGGAGTAATAAAATGGATTCAACAGTGGCTAGATGGGAGATGCCAGAGAGTAGTGGTGGATAATTGTTTATCAGGATGGAGGCCGGTGACTAGCGGGGTGCCTCAGGGATTTGTTTTGGGCCCAATGTTGTTTGTAATATACATAAATGATCTGGATGATGGGGTGGTAAATTGGATTAGTAAGTATGCCGATGATACTAAGGTAGGAGGTGTTGTGGATAATGAGGTGGGTTTTCAAAGCTTGCAGGGAGATTTATGCCGGTTAGAAGAATGGGCTGAACGTTGGCAGATGGAGTTTAATGCTGAGAAGTGTGAGGTTCTACATTTTGGCAGGAATAATCCAAATAGAACATACAGGGTAAATGGTAGGGCATTGAGGAATGCAGTGGTAAAGAGAGATCTAGGAATAACAGTGCATAGTTCCCTGAAGGTGGAGTCTCATGTAGATAGGGTGGTGAAGAAGGCTTTTGGAACGCTGGCCTTTATAAATCAGAGCATTGAGTACAGAAGTTGGGATGTAATGTTAAAATTGTACAAGGCATTGGTAAGGCCAAATTTGGAATATTGTGTACAGTTCTGGTCACCAAATTATAGGAAAGATATCAATAAATTAGAGAGAGTGCAGAGACGATTTACTAGGATGTTACCTGGGTTTCAGCACTTAAGTTACAGAGAAAGGTTGAACAAGTTAGGTCTCTATTCATTGGAGCGTAGAAGGTTGAGGGGGGATTTGATCGAGGTATTTAAAATTTTGAGAAGGATAGATAGAGTTGACGTGAATAGGCTGTTTCCAATGAGAGTAGGGGAGATTCAAACGAGAGGACATGATTTGAGAGTTAGGGGGCAGAAGTTTAAGGGAAACACGAGGGGGTATTTCTTTACTCAGAGAGTGATACCTGTGTGGAATGAGCTTCCTGTAGAAGTAGTAGAGGCCAGTTCAGTTGTGTCATTTAAGGTAAAATTGGATAGGTATATGGACAGGAAAGGAGTGGAGGGTTATGGGCTGAGTGCGGGTAGGTGGGACTAGGTGAGATTAAGAGTTCGACATGGACTAGGAGGGCCGAGATGGCCTGTTTCCGTGCTGTGATTGTTATATGGTTGTATGGAAAAATAAAGTGCTGCTGCAGGCAGTAACATCAAAACAGCAATCCATTGGTCTCCTGTCACACTGTGACAGGAGAGATACCTCTCTTTCCCTTGTCAGTGAGAGAGAGCAAGCCTCTGGCATGTTGAAATTGTTGGGATGAATAATGGGTTTTGATGGCTGGTCTCTTTGAGGACTTTGCTATTGCTTGCATGGTGGATGGTGGGGGATAATACTTTTGCTGAGGCACGTGGGGGGAGTGGGATGGTTGATGCTTTACTGCTGCTTGTGCATGGGAGGGCTTTGGAGTTCTAATGTTTTTCTGGCATTCATTCTTTGGGATTTTTCTTCCATTTCGTGGATGTCTGTGAAGAGTAAGAATTTCAGGTTGTATACTATATACACTCTTTGATGTTAAGTTAAACCATTGAATGACTAAGATTTAGGTTTAGATTTATTCATCACAAGTACAGTGAAACATGCAGTGAAATGAATTGTTTGCATTAAAAAGCAATGCAATCTAAGGACATGCAAATTTTTCAAGGAAGTGCCAACTTCCTCCTTAAATGGCCCCAATGATTCGGCCAATTGGACAAAATATTTTACAGCTCACTACGCTCTGCATGAAGTTCTGACACACATCTGGATTAAAACAGTGGAAGCTACTAAGGAAAAAAATGTATTTTGAAAACTGGAGGAACTCAGCAGATCTGGGAGAATCAATGGGGAGGAATAAAAAGAGTAAATGATCAATTAAAAGGCATATTTTGTAAGATAGACTCTGGTAAATGCTGAACCATCTTCTCTTATTTTTTAAGGAAGTTAGGAGAGCATTTGCAGGGATGGTGTGATATGTCTCAAGGCCATTAAGAGATGATTAATGAGACAGACTGTGGCACAAAAGGACCAAGCATTATATATCTATAGAGTGTGAAAAGAAACATGCTGCAAGGTTCTTATCTCAGAGACATAGCACCACAGAAATGAATGAGAATTAATTTTTGCTCAAGTCTCTTAGGTCATATTTAATTTGCAATTGTTGGAGTATCCTATAGGCTTAAGTAGTTATGCAGACCCCAACTTCTGCCAGCTGACCTTTTAATACAAAATATTAAAACATTAGTTGCTGCTCATTAGGAGAAATACTGAATGCCATCCGTTATCAATTATTCTAATATCTAATATCTAATATTCTAATATCAGGCCCACTGACCTGCTAGAGAAAAAAAATTCTCATCTAGAATAAACGCAGATGCTGGAAGTCCAGAGTAATGCACACAAAATGTTGGAGAAACTCAGTAAATCATTAAATAACAATGGAAAGGAATCCAGAGTTGATGTTTCAGGCAGACACCCTTCATCAGGACTGGAAAGGAAGTGGGAAGAAGCCAGAATAAGAAGATCAAAAATTCAGCATTGGGAGGAAAAGTATATTTTATAAGATGCCATTGAAGTCATATTTACAGAGCTCTCTGCAGGCACTGACCCCACTCCCAGGCAGACAGGGCGGAGAATATTATATACAAATTGGGCTGCTAAAGTGTGCATTGATTTTAGGGATTTAAGTGGTCATCAAGGGCAGACTACAACATTTATGTAGGCTGGAGATGCAGGAAAGGGGAGGGGGTGAAGGTTGTGCTTATTGTTACACAGGAGGTCAGGTTCCCTCATTGGAATTCAGAAGACTGATCTCATTGAAAGCTACTGGATATTGAAAAGCCTAGACAGAGTGGATGTGGAGAGAATGTTTGCAGTAGTGGGGAGTCTAGGACCACAGGGCTCAGCCTTAGAATACAAGGACACTCTTTTTAAACAGAGCTGAGGAGGAATTTCATCTGCCAGAGGGTGGTGAATGCATAATAAATAGCCATGATGAAATGGCAGAGCAGACTCGCCAAATGGCCTGATTCTGCTTCTGTGTTTGACGTCTTATTGTCTTATGGCTGAACCTATAAACTAGACCACATGAAACAGGAAGAAGAACGTGGAAGAAATCTGCATTCTGACCTATCATTCTATGACCTCCTGTACTGTTACAATAAAGCCCAATGTAAGCTTGGGGAACCACACCTCAGCTGCTGTCCAGGTACACTGCAGACTTTCAAACTCAATACTGAATCCTCCAACAGATGATTTCTTTTTTTCTGTATCCATCATAACATTGGCACAGATATGCTGTAAGTGTAATATTGGTTCATTTTTTCCTCCTCCTCCATTAGCATACACTGGCCTGGTATTTTAAACACAAGATTCTGCAGATGCTGGAATTCCAAAGCAACACACACAAGATGCTGGAGGAACTCAGCAGGTCAGGCAGCATCTGTGGAAATGAATAAACAGTCCACATTGCTGACTGAGACCTTTCATCAGGACTGAATGTTCTGTGCGTTGCTCTAGCCTGTTATTTGCACCCCATCTCTTCTACTTTTCACTCGTTAATTCCCAAATTAATAGCCCATCCCCAGATATTATCTTTGTCCTTTCCGTCCCATTCCCCACCTCCACATTCTCTGCTACTTCAGCTATTTTCTTCCTCTCCATTCCAGTTTTGATCTAAAACACTCCCTCTTTCCATCGATACTGCCCGAGCTGCTGAGTGCTTCCAACATCTCTGGTTTCTGGAGCATACAGAGACTTGGTTCCTCTATCAGTTTCAAAGCAAACATCAGGCACCAAAAGAGTGAAAAGTATGTCAAATACGCAATATTAGGATGATAAACGTGGACATGCTATGTTGGTGGCGGAATGTGTGGCGACACTCACAGACCGTCCCCAGCTTCTGTTGGTTGTTAATGCAAATGATGCATTTCACTGTATGTTTTGATGCTGACATGACAAATAAGTATTGCTTACTGTCCACTACCACTGGAAGCTGAAGAAGGTACATTCTTAATGTTTACTGGATCCTTTCATTAGTAAACCTTGATCTCTGTGAAATTGCTCACCAGCAGAGCACAGTTTAATCCTGGTAAAACTCTGAGGGAAGATTAATAAAGGTTATGTGTAAACTGTGAATGATAAGGTTCCAGGGAATATTGAGAACTCTTCCTGTACAAGTTGCTGTCTTTGAGCAGAAAATCCTACAAAAGATATTGGATTCGATCTAGTTCATCACAGGTAAAAAAAAACTTCCCAACTACTGAGCACATCTACATGAAATGTTGCCATAGAAAAGCAACATCCATCACTAAAGATCCTCACCATCCGTCCATACTCTTTACTCACAAAATGCTGGAGGAATTCAGCAGGACATTCAGCACCTACGGAAAAGAATACAGACAATGTTTCAGGACTTTGCAGGGCTGAAGTAAGAAGCTGTAGAGTAGATTTAAAAGATGTGGTCAGAGGAAAGAGAAACACAAGATGATAGGTGACATCTGGAGGGGGTGGGAATGAAGTAAAGAGCTGGGAAGTTGATTGGTGAAAGAGACAGAAGGCCATACAAGAAAGAGAAAGGGGGAAGAGCACCAGAGGGAGGCGATGGGCAAGAAGGGGATAGAATGAGAGAGGTGAAAGGGGATGGGGAATAGTAAAGGAAGGGGGTGAGGGGTGGGGAAGTTTGAGAAATTGATGTTCATGCCATCAGGTTGGAGGCTACCCAAATGGAATATAAGGTGTTGCTCCTCCAACCTGAGTGTGGCTTCATTGTGGCATGCTTCTTCACATTCTTTTTTCATATTGATCTTTTGACTTCTTCAGAATGACCTCATCACAACAGTGGAAGAGACCATGGATGGATATATTGGAATGGGAATGAGAAGTGGAATTAAAATGGACAGCCACTGGGAGATCCCGCTTATTCTGGTGGACAGAATGCAGGTGCTTGGCAAAGCAGTCTCCCAATCTACGTCAGGTCTCTCTGATATACAGGAAGCCAGACCAGGAGCACTGAACACAGTATATAACCCCAACAGACTCACAGGTGAAGTGTCGCCTCACCTGGAAGGACTGTTTGTGGCCCTGAATGGTAGTGAGGGAGGAGGTGTAGGGGAGATCAGTGGGGAGGGACAAATGGACAAGGGATTTGCATAGGAGTGATCCCTGCAGATAGCAGAAAGTGTGGGGAAGGAAACGATGTGCTTTGTAGTGGAATCCCACTGGAGGTGGTAGAGGTTTCAGAGGATTATGTACTGGGCACAGACACTGGTGGCATGGTAGGTGAGGACAAGAGAAACCCTATTCCTAGTAGGTGGTGGGAGGATGGGGTAAGAGCAGACATGCGTGAAATGGAAGAGATGCGGTTGAGGGCAGCACTGATGGAGGAAGGGAAGCCCCTTTCTTTTGTAACCCCCTGGGTCACCTCAGGCTCGCTCAGCTCATTCTCATCTAGGGGGAGCAGCCTTCGGCCCCGCCAAACTGGGTAATCAGCTGGTGTGGATGCAGTATGATGTCCCCGCCTCGACAAAGAACAGACAGTACACCATAAGCGATTAAATGAGTACAATTTATAAAGGTTACTATAACTATACAGTATAACAGTATTAATACTGTTATATATATATATACAGTATTAATAATGATACAGTATATATGAAGAGAAAAAAAATAAAGAAAAGGCACCAAACTTATCAAAGTCCAAACCACTTCGTGCACAACCGTTGGAGCTCAATCACTGAAGTCTTCTGGCCACCATTCGATCCCCTCCGAACTCCTCGACTCGCAGCTCAGGACCCTCCGAGTGGTCAACCAAGCACATCTAGCTTCATCCCCCCTCCTCGGAGTACCTCCTGGCCTCGGACCCCTGCTTGGGGTCCGTTCCTCGCCCAGCTTAGAGCATTGCGTCCTCTCTCTCAACCCCCTCGCGCCGATCTGCCCAAAAGCCCATCAACAAAAGCTTACAGACTCAGAAGAAAGAACATTAATCCCCATTTGGTTTACAAAGGAATACCATTCTCATTATCAGTAAATTTTAACCCAAACAAGCTTCCAGCACTCTCTCGCAACAAAGAAACATTCCTGCTTTTAACAAAACAAAGAAGCCCTTTCCCAACAGTAACAAAGAAAAAAGAAGAAACCCCCTTTACACTTTGAAAAAGGAGAACATCTCATTATTTATAGAATGAAAAGCCTCATCCTGAGACCAGATGCAGCAGAGACAGAGGAATTGAGAAAAGGGTTTGGCATTTTTACAAGTAACAGGGTAGGACAATGTGTCGTGCGGATAACTGTGAGAGTTCATAGGTTTGTAATAGTGATCGGTGGATAAGCTGTCTCTGGAGATCTGTGGGTTTACAATAGACGTCGAAGGATAAGCTGTCCCCGGAGGCAGCTTAGGATGGAGGAACAACACTTTATATTCTCTTTGGGTAGCTTCCAACCTGACGGCAGGAACATCGATTTCTTGAACTTCCAGTAATGACCCCCACACCCCCTCGTTCACCATTTCCCATCCCATCTTCCCTCTCTCACATTATCTCCTTGCCCAGCCTCTGGTGCTCCTCCCCGCTTTTCTTTCTTCCATGGCCTTCTGTCTCTTTCATCAATTTCCCAGCTCTTTATTTCATCCTTTACCCTCCAGGTTTCACCTATTACCTGTTGTTTCTCTCTCTGCAATCACGCCCCCCCCCCCACCTTTAAAATCTACTCCTCAGCCTTTTCTCTCCAGTCCTGAGAAGAGCTTCGGCCTGAAATGTCAACTGTACTCTTTTCCATAGATGCTGCCTGGTGTGCTAAGTTTTGTGTGTTTTTCTCAGATTTCCAGCCTCTGCAGATTTTCTCTGGTGTCTGCCATTAGATAGAAGGTACAGGTGCCTCAGGCTGTGCTCACCATGTTCAACAACAGTCATCATCCATCAACCATCAGGCCCTTGGACAAAAGGGGTAACTACATTCATTTCAGGCTCTGTTATACTGTTATTTCATGCTTGATATTTATTGCTATTTACTTATATCTGCATTTGTACAGTTTGTTTACAGTTCCTGATATTTACAGCTTACAGTTACTGTTCTATAGATTTTGCTGAGTATGCCCGGAGAAGGCATTTGATAAGGTCCCACATAGAAGATTGGTGGGTAAAATCAAAGCTCAGGGCATTGGGGGGAAGGCATTGACATGGATAGAAAACTGGTTGGCAGATAGAAAACAAAGGGTAGCGGTGAATCGGTGTTTCTCGGAATGGCAGGTGGTGACTAGTGGAGTGCCACAGGGCTCGGTATTGGGACCACAGCTGTTTATGATTTACGTCAACGATTTAGATGAAGACATTGAGAATAACATCAGCAAATTTGCTGATGATACTAAGCTGGGTGGCAGTGTGACATGTGATGAGGATGTTAGGAGATTTCAGGGAGACTTGGATAGGCTGGGTGTGTGGGCAGATACTTGGCAGATGGTGTTTAATGTGAATAAGTGTGAGGTTATCCACTTTGGGAGTAAGAACAGGAAGGCAGATTATTATTTGAATGGTGTAGAGTTGGGTAAGGGAGAAATACAAAGAGATCTCGGAGTCCTTGTTCATCAGTCACTGAAGGTGAATGAGCAAGTGCAGCAGGCAGTGAAGAAGGCTAATGGAATGTTGGCCTTTATTACAAAGCGAATTGAGTACAAGAGCAAGGAAATCCTCTTGCATTTGTACAGAGCCCTGGTGAGACCACACCTGGAGTATTGTGTACAGTTTTGGTCTCCAGGGTTAAGGAAGGACATCCTGGCTGTAGAGGAAGTACAGCGTAGATTCACAAGGTTAATTCCTCGGATGTCTGGACTTACGCAGAGAGGTTAGAGAGACTGGGCTTGTACACGCTGGAATTAAGGAGATTGAGAGGGGATCTGATTGAAACATATAAGATTATTAAGGGATTGGACAAGATAGAGGCAGGAAATATGTTCCAGATGCTGGGAGAGTCCAGTACCAGAGGGCATGGTTTGAGAATAAGGGGTAGGTCATTTAGGACAGAGTTAAGGAAAAACTTCTTCTCCCAGAGAGTTGTGGGGGTCTGGAATACACTGCCTCGGAAGGTAGTGGAGGCCAATTCTCTGGATGCTTTCAAGAAGGAGCTAGATAGGTATCTTATGGATAGGGAAATCAAGGGATATGGAGACAAGGCAGGAACCAGGTATTGATAGTAATTGATCAGCCATGATCTCAAAATGGAGGTGCAGGCTCAAAGGGCCTGTTACGTACTCGTGACACATGACAGGGGTACCCTTGTCACGTGACTGGGGTTGAAGCTATACTGGACTTGAGGTAATGGTCTTGTGATGGTGGAGTGATGTCATTTTTCCGCCAGTAGAGATCATGTGACAGGTTTTTTTTACAGGGTATAAAAAGAAGACCCCACCCTGTGAGGAGGGGCAGTTCGTGGCTGGATTTGCCAAGTTGACTTCATGCCACTGCGTGATTTAATGTGATGACGCAGTTTAGTTGAAAGATGAAGTTTTATCTAATGCCTAAAGTTTAAAAGGTCATTGCCAGCAGGTCTTTTACAATACTGCTAGTTTGAGAATCAGTGGAGAGTGAAGATCGGAGTTCGGGAGTTAAAGATCGAGGAGAATCGATTTACGATGGTGAAACGGGTTCGACCTTATTTAATCCTTATTCGAAAGGGAATTCATTGACTGTTCTCGTGTTAATCTCTGCGGGATAGCAGAAGATTGAGGACAGTGTGATAAAGGAAAGGTCAGTGCCTTTAAGCCGTTTCATTTCGTAAATTCTTCGTGGGAAGTTCGACGTCGGGGATCGAAGCAAAACGACGTGAAAGAGAATTTAAATCGTCTTATAAAGTCTCTCCTTTTAAATGGACTGTGAGCATATCGAACTTTTGGCAATACTACTTTTAAGAACTGTTTAAGCTGCATCGCTTTAAGAACTGTTTGAGCTGCATCGCTTTAAGAACTGTTTAAGCTGCCGCACAGCTGCTGTTTCCGGTTACGTTAGTATTTGTTTACTTTTGGGGGGTTTGTTTCAGTGTTTAATACACGTATTGTTTGTTATAAAAACCCTTGCTGAACTCATATATTTATTGTTGCCTGAATACGTAACATAAATATGGCGGCTGCGTCCGGATTGGATCATTTGAGTTTAAGTGCTTTCTAACTTTTGAATCAGTGTTTTGGAAAAGGGGAATACTCGATTCTTTTGTGTGATTGGCTTGTGAGTGTTATCCGGCAACAATGAATATTGATGAGTTTCTGGTTTCGCCAGGCGCAGAGTTGTTAGTGAAGGCGAAAAAGTCTGAGGTATCTGAGATAGCTCGTAGATTGCAACTTAAAGGTATTTTGCAGACTATATCAAAGGCTGTAATATAGAGAAAAATCGCGTCACACTATGTGGATACAGGTGTTTTTGATGAATCGATTTTAGAGTCGTTTCCAATAAGTGATATAGAGATGCAGTTCCAAATCGAACAAATGAGGTTGGAACAAAGTAAAGCAGAATTGGAGCGTTGTAAATTGGTGGCAGATCAAAAGAAGAGGGAATTTGAATATGCAATGTCGGAATTAAGGTCTGGGAATCAGTCTTCTGGTTCTAGAAAACCGTTTGTTGCTAGTCAAGGAATTAAATTGGTCCCTCTATTTAGTGAAACAGAAGTGGAAGGATATTTTCAACATTTTGAAACTATTGCTCGGATGTTATAGTGGCCGAAAGATAAATGGTCAGTGTTGTTACAGAGTGTAATTAAAGGTAAAGCACAACAAGTTTACACAGCTTTAACTGCTGCGCAAGCACTTGATTATGATATTGTGAAAATGCATATTCTAAACGCATACGAATTAGTCCCAGCAGTTTATAGGGAAAGATTCAGAAGTTTGAAAAAGTCTGTGGAAAAAACTTATGTGGAATTTGCCTATGATAAAGCTGTGTGTTTTGAGAAATGGGTTTCTTCTAAAAATGTAAATGGGGACTATGATACATTGAGAGACCTGATTTTAATGGAGGAATTTAAAAGAAGCATTCCTGTTGAAGTAAGGACCTACTTAAATGAGAGGGATACTGATAAATTGCAGGACTGTGCTAGATTAGCTGATAAGTATGTTTTAATCCATAAGAATAAGTTTCCTCAGGGTAGAAATTTTAAGAGGAAAAATAACGTGGAGACTCAAGGTAAATCAGAAGTTAAATCAGAAGTTAATGAGAATGGTAAGGAGGAAGGAAAACCTGTGAAGGAAAGGCAGTTTAGTCTTATTTGTAACTATTGTAAGAAGCCTGGCCATGTAATAGCCAACTGTTTCAGATTGAAAAAGAAAGAGAAGGAAGCAGTTCCAGATGCTTGTGTGCAACATATTGAAGCACCTGTAAAGTTACAGGGTTTGATAAACACAAATGAGGCTTTGTTAGAGTCTGATCAAGTTAAAAAAGGATATGATGATTTTATAACTGAAGGGTTTGTATCCTTGAAAGAAGGATCTACTCTGGTGCCAATAAAAATCCTTAGGGATACTGGAGCTTCTCAATCACTGATGTTAGACAGTGTGTTGAAGTTTGATGAAGAGTCTGATACTGGTGAGGTAAATTACATAAGGGTTGGGAGTGATTTTATGCCTGTACATTTACATAAAGTAAATTTAAAGTCAGGGTTAATTACAGGATTTGTTAAGGTAGGATTACAGCATAGCTTACCTGTGAAGGGTATTTCTTTATTGTTAGGTAATGACTTGGCAGGTGGACAAGTTTTTCCTGAAGTGCATTTGACAATGGAGTCAGAGGAACCAGAGTTGAATTCTAACACGGATTCTTCCTGTGTTGTGACTAGAGCTATGGTTTAAAAGATTGATGCGCAGAATGAGGTTGTTACTCAGGGACTGTTCAACTCAGGATTCGAGTTTTGAGGATGTATCAGAGACTTTCTTATCTTCGTTGTTTGAACAAGATTCGGAGGAATTCTGACTATGAAGATTTATCTCTGTCTCGGAAGGAGATGATAGCAGAGCAGAATAGAGACTCTGAGATTATAAAATTAAGAGAGCAAGCTTTACTAGGTAGTGAAATTGAGAAGGTGCCAGTAGGATATTACTTAGAAAAAGGAGTGTTGAAGTGGAGATCTCCTACAATTCCTGCAAGTGAGGATTGGAATGTTGTTTACCAGGTAGTTGTCCCGAAAGTTTATCGGAATGAGATTTTGACTTTAGCTCATAGTGTGCCTTTAGGTGGACATCAAGGGGTAAGGAAAACTGTGGACAAGATTTTAAAACATTTTTACTGGCCTGCTCTAAGAAAAGATGTGGCGATGTTTTGTAAAACGTGCCATACTTGTCAAATTGTGGGTAAACCAAATCAGGTTACACCAGTAGCTCCATTACAACCTATTCCAGCATTTGGTGAACCGTTTTCTAAAGTTATTGTAGATTGTGTTGGTCCATTACCAAAGACAAAAACTGGTTATCAGCATTTGTTGACGATCATGTGTACTTCGTCTAGGTTTCCAGAGGCAGTACCACTTAGGAATATAAAAGCTAAAACTGTGACAAAGGCTCTTATAAAATTCTTTACTTATTTTGGATTACCTAAGGAGATACAAACTGATCAAGGCAGTAATTTTATGTCTGGATTGTTTCAACAGATAGTTTATAAATTGGGAGCTAAGCAAATCACTTCATCTGCATACCATCCAGAATCACAAGGTGCCTTGGAGAGGTTTCATTCTACCCTCAAGAATATGATTAGGACGTATTGTGTGGAAAATGAAAGTGACTGGGATGAGGATATAAACTTACTTTTATTTGCAGTAAGGGAATCGGTACAGGAATCTTTAGGTTTTAGCCCATTTGAACTTGTGTTTGGGCATAGAGTTAGAGGACCTTTAGCTTTATTGAAAGAACAATGGATTAGTAAGGAAGTACACACTAATTTGTTGGACTATGTTTTGAAATTTAAGGACAGGTTACATAAAGCTTGAGCTTAGCCAAGGAAAATTTAAAGTTGGCTCAGGAGAAAATGAAGACTTGGTATGATAAAGAAGCTAGGATGAGGATGTTTAAGCCTGGAGATAAGGTGTTGGTTCTTCTCCCAGTGCAGACAAATCCTTTTCAAGCTAGATTTCATGGTCCTTATGAAATTATGTCTAAAATCAATGATGTGGATTACGTGATTAAAAACTCCAGATCATAGAAGGTCAACACAACTTTGCCATATAAATATGATAAAACCATATTTTGAGAAACAATCTGATACTGTGACTGTTGTGGTTAGTGAGAATGAGTTTGATTTAACTAGGAACATGATAGATGATTCATCTGACTTTCATTCTAAATCCAACATTGTTTCTATTAGGTCACCAAATTCAACCATTCTGGAAAATATTGATGAGAAATTAGCACATTTACAGCTAGAGCAGAAACAACAGATGAAGGAATTAATTTTTAAATATAGGGAGTTGTTTCCAGATGTTCTGAGAAGGACTACTATAGCTTCACATGATGTAGATGTTGGAGATGCCAAACCTATTAAACAACATCCATATAGGATGAACATAGAAAAATGTGAACTTGCTGAGCAAGAAATTGAATATATGTTAGAGAATAATATTATTAGACATTCTAACTCAAATTTGAGTTCGCCATGTGTTATGATGCCAAAACCAGATGGTAGTATTAGGTTTTGTATGGACTATAGGAAGGTGAATGCTGTAACAAAAACAGATGCATATTCAATTCCTAGAGTAGGTGATTGTGTAGATAAAGTTGGAAAAGCAAAGTTCCTTACAAAGATTGATTTATTGAAAGGGTATTGGTGTGTTCCATTAATGGACAGAGGTAGAGAGATTTCTGCATTTGAAACTCCATCTGGGTTATAAGAGTATAATGTTCTTCCATTTGGGATGAAAAATGCCCCAGGTACTTTCCAGAGGATGATTAACTCTGTGATTCAGGGATTGAAAGATACTGATGCTTATATTGATGATTTAGTGACAGGAAATGATACTTGGGAAGCACACATTATTGCGGTGGAGAAATTGTTTGAAAGGCTTTCAAAAGCTAACTTAACTATTAATTTAGCTAAGAGTGAATTTGGACATGCCACTGTGACTTACCTTGGTTATGTTGTAGGTCAAGGTAAGGTAGCTCCTGTTCAGGCAAAAGTTCAGGCAATTTTAGCGATTCCCACTCCAACGGGGAAAAAAATTCTCAGAAGATTTCTGGGAATGGTAGGATATTATCGAAAATTTTGTAAGAATTTTGCTAATGTTGCCCTTCCATTAACCTTCTGCAGAAGAATGTGAAGTTTGTGTGGACAGTGCCTTGTCAAGAAGCATTTGAAAAATTGAAAACAATGATATGTCAACAACCTGTGCTTAAGGCACCTGACTTTGAAAAACCTTTTTCATTGGCTGTGGATGCTAGTGATGAGGCTGCAGGAGCAGTATTAATGCAAAGGAATGAGGGTGATGAGGTTGATCATCCAGTAGCTTACTTTTCTAAGAAATTTAATAAGCATCAAAGAAACTATTCGACAATAGAGAAAGATTTGTTATCTCTTATTTTAGCTTTGGAATATTTTGAGGTATATGTTGGTACAACTCAAAAACCACTTATTGTTTACACTGATCATAATCCATTAGTTTTTCTGAGTAAGATGAAAAACAAAAACAGAAGATTATTAAATTGGAGTTTGATGTTACAAGAGTACAATATTGTGATAACTCATATTAAAGGTAAAGATAATGTGGTTGCTGATTGTCTATCTCGATGTTGAATGTACAATGCAATTTTTTTTTGGAGTATTTTTTTTCAATTGTAACACTCCTACTGTATTGTGAGTTATAAGCTGTTATATGATGGTATTATATATTATGTATGTTATAAAATTTATACATTTGTTTTCTTGCAAGCCATTGATAAAAATTTTTGTTCTTGTCAGACCAAAAATGTTTTTTTGGAGGGAGGTGTTACATACTCGTGACACATGACAGGGGTACCCTTGTCACGTGACTGGGGTTGAAGCTATACTGGATTTGAGGTAATGGTCTTGTGATGGTGGACTGGTGTCATTTTCCCACCAGTAGAGATCATGTGACAGGTTTTTTTTACAGGGTATAAAAGGAAGACCCCACCCTGTGAGGGGGGGCAGTTCGTGGCTGGATTTGCCAAGTTGACTTCATGCCACTGCGTGATTTAATGTGATGACGCAGTTTAGTTGAAAGATGAAGTTTTATCTAATGCCTAAAGTTTAAAAGGTCATTGCCAGCAGGTTTTTTACAATACTGCTAGTTTGAGAAACAGTGGAGAGTGAAGATCGGAGTTCGGGAGTTAAAGATCAAGGAGAATCGATTTACGACGGTGAAATGGGTTCGACCTTATTTAATCCTTATTCAAAAGGGAATTCATTGACTGTTCTCGTGTTAATCTCTGCGGGATAGCAGAAGATTGAGGACAGTGTGATAAAGGAAAGGCCAGTGCCTTTAAGCCGTTTCGTTTCGTAAATTCTTCTTGGGAAGTTCGACGTTGGGGATCGAAGCAAAACGACGTGAAAGAGAATTTAAATCGTCTTATAAAGTCTTTCCTTTTAAATGGAGTGTGAGCATATCGAACTTTTGGCAATACTACTTTTAAGAACTGTTTAAGCTGCATCGTTTTAAGAACTGTTTAAGCTGCCGCACAGCAGCTGTTTCCGGTTACGTTAGTATTTGTTTACTTTTGGGGGGTTTGTTTCAGTGTTTAATACACGTATTGTTTGTTATAAAAACCCTTGCCGAACTCATATATTTATTGTTGTCT
Organism: Hypanus sabinus; assembly: GCF_030144855.1. NCBI lineage: Eukaryota > Metazoa > Chordata > Chondrichthyes > Myliobatiformes > Dasyatidae > Hypanus > Hypanus sabinus. The sequence goes on from NC_082706.1 coordinate 70,471,924, forward strand.
GAATACATAACAGGCCAAATGGTCTACTTCTGCACCTATTGTCTATTGTCTATAAAGAATCTCAGGGTGTGATGTGGTGACATGTATGTACCCTGATAATAAATTTTACTTTGTACTTTGAAGCTTAATTGCATAACATTATCAGAGGCATCGATAGGGTAAATAGTCAGAGTATTTCAAGCAGAGCAGGAATGTTATATTTCTGTCAAACGTTGTTTTGGTTGGATATTCCAATGTAATCCAAGATGGCGGTGCGACGCAGCTTGCAGCGGCCACTCCGGAGCTGATTATCTGTTATTTGTGAAGTGGGGTGCTGTGTGCAATCATAATCGACTGAAAACGGATGTGGGAGCACGGAGGAACATCTGGAAATCTCCAGGAAGATCTTCTTCATTGCTGCTGCTGCTGTGAGGTCCGGGACTCTGCTGGGAAGAACAGGCCCCCAGTCCTCAGGGTCATGTTGCCGATGGCCGTTGGCAGGGGCGTCTTAATACACTCGGCAAAGGATGGTGCTCAGAGAAGCTGTGCCGGAGGGGATAGTCGGAGGTTCGACGGACTTGGAATCCGCTGCGGTCAGGTTGCTTTCTCTGTGTGCTGCGTCTGCGAGGCTGAGTCGGGCGGTGCCGTGGAAGTCCATAGCGGGGGTATTCCCTTCTGCCGTCGGCGTGGGATGACGAGTCAATCAGGACCCTGAGGACTTGTGAAAACTGTGTGAGGGTTTCTTTCGAACTTATAGTCTTTTAACATCTTTGGACTATTTTTACCATGCCCATGGTCTGTTTTCTTATCAATTATGCTATTGTTTGCAGTGTTGCAACTATATGTTGTAACTATGTGGTTTTGTGCAGGTCTTGTAGCTTTAGTTTTTGGTCTTGTTTTGTCTGGTGGATTTGGAGCTCCTTTCCCGGGAACGCGCTAAGATGGTAGTGTGATATTAATATGCAGCAGCCTCTCCAGTCTCTGGATTGGAGATTGCCAAACGTTATGTGGATTTTCTGTTTTATGATATGCTTTTGTGATATCTTTCTGAAGGAACGTTGTCTCATTTTTTAACTGCATTGCATAAATGACAATAAACTGAATCTGAATATTCATGTATGTTTGAATGACAATTAAACAAGCTTGAACTTAAATCAAGAATCAAGGACATTATTTGCCATATACGAGTTAGGAAATTGCTGTAGTGTGTTGGTCAGGGTATGACATGCAACGAACAACAATGACATTCAATTATAAAGAAATAGTAATTATAGAAAATTGAATTGAATTGACTGTATTGCTTACAGATGCATTCTTCACATACATGAGGTAAAAATAATTACATTACGCTTCTATCTAAATGTGCAATGTGCAATCATAGTAATTTATAATAATTTATAATAAATAGAACAGTCAATGCAACATAGAGTACTCTCAAATCAACATGCGTTAATCAGTCTGATGATCTAGAGGAAGAAGCTGTCCCAGAGCCTGTTGGTCCTGGCTTTTATGCTGCAGTACCATTTCCCAAATGGTAGCAGCAGGAATAGATTGTGTTTGGGGTGACTCGGGTCCCCAATGATCCTTTGGGCCCTTTTTCTCACGCCTGTCTTTGTAAGTGTCTTGGATCATGGGAAGTTCACAACTACAGATGCACTGGGCTGTCCACACTACTCTCTGCAGAATCCTACGATTAAGGGAGGTACAGTTCCCATACCAGGCAGTGATGCAGCCAGTCAGGATGCTCTCAATTGTGCCCCTGCAGAAAGTTCTTAGGATTAGGGGGCCTATACCAAACTTCCTCAACCGTCTGAGGTGAAAGAGGCACTGTTGTGTCTTTTTCACCACACGGCTGGTGTGTACAGACCACGTGAGGTCCTTCGTGATGTGGATGCTGAGGAACTTAAAGCTGTTCACCCTCTCAACCCTAGATCCATTGATGTCAATAGGGGCTAGCCCATCTCCATTCCTCCTGTAGTCCACAACCAGCTCCTTTGTTTTTGCAACATTAAGGGAGAGGTTGTTTTCCTGACACCACTGTGTGAGAGAGATGACTTCTTCCCTGTAGGCCACCTCGTTATTGTTTGAGATTAGACCCGGCATGGGCAAACTACGGCCCGCGGGCCATATGCTTTTTAATCCGGCCCGCAGAACTTGATGAAATTATTTTAATAAACCTTGTTAACGTTTTCTCCCCGCAATTCTGGCATTTTCCCAATAGATGACGCACTCTATATACATTGACCTTTGTTGAGGTGCAGCGTATTACTCCACATTTGCGCTTTACTTTGTGACCTTGTGGCGACCCATTTCCTGGCATATCCGAACCGGCTCACAATTAACCAGCGTTCCGGCTAAGAGAGATAGCCTGCGGGGATTTGCGAGCACAGAGCTCCGCATACCGGCGCGCTCTCCCTGCTTTGTCATTGTGCGGGTCGTTGTTGAGTTTTGGCACAGGGGACAATTGAATAAGAAGGAGCAGGACAAGTAGACCTGCATCTCCTACCATTTTTGAAATAAAGACAGTCAGGAGGAGAGTGATGATGATAATATCTTGAAGGATAACAGAATTTTCAGTGCTTTAAAATAATAATTGTTACTATTCAAAAAAGCTGTGTTTTATTCATTTAATTTTCAGTGTTTTAAAAGTCATTTCAATAAATAACTAAATACCATGGGACTTCAAAGACAGATATTTTGTTATAATGCATTTGTTCATTTTCAATTGAAATTAAAGCACATGTTTTCTACATATCCCATGATATTTTATTTTCTCTTATGAGGTGTATTACCAAAACAGTCCGTCCATCTGCTCCTGGTCCGGCCCCCCTGTCAAATTTTAGAACCCTTTGTGGCCCACAAGTCAAAAAGCAATGTAGTGTCATCGGCAAATTTAATTAGCAGGTTACATAGTCCTGGGTATACACCGAGTAAAGGAGGGGACTTAGTACACAGCCCTGAGGGGCTCCTGTGCTGAGATTCAGAGGGGTGGAGGTGAGGGAGGGAGCCCACTCTTACCAGTTGCTGACGATCTGACTGGAATTCCAGGAACGAGCTATACAAGGCAAGGTGAAAGCCGAGGTCACTGAGGTTCTAGTCAAACCTGGATGGAATTATTGTGTTGAATGCTGAACTATAGTCCAAGAACAGCATTCTCATGTAAGTATCCTTCTTCTCCAGATGTGTAAGGAAGGTATGTAGAGCAGTGGCTATGGTGTCGTCTGTCAATCGGTTGTGATGGTAGCTGAATTGTAGGGGGTCCAATGTGGGTGGTAGCAAGCTACAGATGTAATCCTTGACCAGCCTCTCAAAGTATTTGCTTATTTTTGAGGTGAGTGTGACAGGACACCAGTCGTTCAGGCATGTTACCAGGAACAATGGTGGATAATTTGAAGCAGTAAACATACCTGCCAGTTGTACTGCGCACATCCTGAGTCCTCACCCTGGAACACTGTCTGGTCCCACAGCCTTGCGACTCTCCACTCATTGGAAACATCTGCATAGCTCAGCCTCAGAGAAAATACCAGGTTGCAGGTTGTAGCGGTGGCTTTCCTCAGAGGCTCAAAATTAGCGACATCGAACCAATTGAGCTCACCTGGGAGAAAGGCCACAATGTTGGCGGCACCATAACATTAGGCTTTGATGTTTGTGATGGTATGCAGCCCTCACCACAAGTTGTGCACCATTCGTTGTGAATCTTGACTCAGTCTTGTCCCTGTGTTGTTTCGCAGCCTTGATAGCTTTGCACAGATTGTAGCTGCTGTTCTTGAACTCTAGCTGATTGCCAGCAATGTAAGCTCTATGTTGCAGGTAAATGGTGCTTGCACAGAACTATTGATCTAGGGTTTCTGGTTCAGGAAGACCCTGACCGACTTCTGAGGGACAACATCATTGATGCACTTCCAGATGAAGCACGTGACTTCATCCACGAAGGACACATCTTCATCATGGAAGACATTCCAGTCAACGTCATTAATGCAGTGCTGCAGCATAGAAGCCGATTGGTTGGACCAACAGTGGATGGTTTTAACAATGGCCACCTCGTGTTTCAGCTTCTGCCTGTACATCGGCAAAAGCAAGATCAAAGAGTGGTCTGATTTTCCAAAAGCTGGGCAAAGGAGAGCTTTATAAATGTTATGGAAGGGAGTGCTCATCTAGATGTGCTGACAAAACCTCAGAGAGACTTTCATTAACGATGCTTGATTAAAGTCACCAGCGACACGATGGTAAAATCTAAATTTGAAGCATAGATATGAAATAAAATGTTCAAAAATACTTAAATACCAGTAGGTATTTAAGAGGTAAACAGCAAAATAAAATGGTTAGAATACAAAAAGAATTTGGATATGCACATGGAGCTCAGAAAAATAGAGGGCTATGAATAACCCTAGGTAATTTCTAAATTAAGGACATGTTTGGCACAGCTTTCTGGGCTTTAAAGTCTTCTTGTTTCCTCTCTCCCCGGGCAGGAATGCTATAGGGGCCACATTTTCACAGTCCCGTCCCACGTGCGGGCTTTTCCCCTTGCTGGTGAAGCAGACTTGGCGCCCTCTTTGGGACCGGCCTCAATGCCGGCGCGTGCCTATTTGTGAGCCGGTTCGAGTGCGCTGGGAAGTAGGTCGCCACATAACCCCCACCCCCACCAAGAACCGGCGATATACCCCCCAATGTCCTCAGCCTGGGTCCGACTCTGTTTGGGACATCTGCCTCTGCGCCGAGGTGCCTGAATCTCGACCGGCTGCACCAAGTCGAGAAAACCTCCTCTCTCCCCCCAATGTCCAGTACAAACATGGACCCGTTGTTTCTGATCACCTTAAATGGCCTCTCGTAGGGCCGCTGTAGCGGTGCCCGATGTCCGCCCCGTTGTACAAAAACGAACTTACAGTTTAGCAGGTCTTTGGGTACGCAGGTCGGGTTCTGCCCATGCTGCGAAGTGGGTATGGGGGCCTCTCGCATAGTCTGTCCAGGACTGCTGCAGGTTCTTCCTCTTGCCCCCTTGGGGATGGTATGAACTCCCCTGGGACGACCAGGGGTGCACCGTACACCAACTCTGCCGACAAGGTGTGCAGATCGTCTTTGGGTGCCGTGCGGATTCCGAGCAGGACCCAGGGAAGCTCGTCCACCCAGTTAGCTCCTCTCAGGCGGGCCATGAGAGCCGACTTCAGGTGACGGTGGAAACGCTCCACCAGTCCGTTCGACTGTGGGTGGTAGGCAGTTGTGTGGTGCAGCTGAGTCCCCAAAAGTCTGGCCATAGCTGACCAAAGGCTGGAGGTGAACTGGACGCCTCTGTCGGAGGTAATGTGGGCCGGTACCCCAAAGCCAGACACCCAGGTGACGATCAGTGCCCGGGCACAAGATTTGGAGGTGATGTCGGTGAGCGGGACTGCCTCTGGCCATCTTGTGAACCGGTCCACGATAGTCAGGAGGTGCCGCGCTCCTCGCGGCACTGGCAAGGGTCCCACGATATCCACATGAATGTGGTCGAAACGCCGGTGGGAGGGGTGGAACTGCTGTGGCAGGGCTTTAGTGTGCCGCTGCACCTTGGCAGTTTGGCAGTGCATGCACGTTTTGGCCCATTCACTGACCTGCTTGCGGAGTCCGTGCCAAACGAACCTGTTGGAGACCATCTGGACTGTTGTCCTGATGGAGGGGTGCGCTAAGTTGTGAATGGAGTTGAAAGCGCGCTGCCACCAAGCTGCCGGGACAATGGGGTGGGGTTGGCCAGTGGTGTCATCACAGAGTAGGGTCCTCTCACCCGGGCCTACGGGGAGGTCCTGGAGCTGCAAACTGGAGACTGCGGTTCTGTAACTTGGGATCTCCTCGTCTGCCTGCTGCGCCTCCGCCAATGCTTCATAGTCTACCCCTTGGGATAGGGCTTGGATGTTAGGGCAAGAGAGAGCGTCCACCACAACATTGTCCTTTCCCGAGACATGCCGGACATCCGTCGTGTATTCAGAGATGTAGGACAGATGTCGCTGCTGGTGGGACGACCAGGGATTGGACACCTTCGTGAAGGTAAGCAGTTTGTGGTCCGTGAATGCGGTGAAGGAACTACCTTCCAAGAAGTACCTGAAATGCCGGATTGCCAGGTAGAGCGCCAACAGTTCCCGGTCAAAAGCACTGTATTTGAGCTCGGGTGGTCGCAGGTGTTTGCTGAAAAACGCCAGGGGTTGCCAGCGACCCGTGATGAGTTGCTCCAGCACCCCACCGGCTGCTGTGTTAGATGCGTCCACTGTGAGGGAGGTAGGGACGTCTGTTCTAGGGTGCACTAGCATCGCGACATTTGCCAAGGCTTCTTTTGTTTTAATGAAAGCGGCAGCGGACTCCTCGTCCCAGGTCATGTCCTTGCCCGGACCCGACATCAGGGCTGCTGAGGGGAGGAAGCGGTGGTAGAAATTCACCATACCCGCAAATTCCTGAAAGGCCATTGATTGTGTTGGGTTGGGGGAAGTGGCGGACCGCATCGACCTTAGCGGGCAGAGGGGTTGCCCCATCTTTAGTAATCCTGTGGCCCAGGAAGTCGATGGTGTCGAGCCCGAACTGGAATTTGGCCTAGTTGATTGTCAGGCCGTATTCACTCAGTCGGGCATTGAGTTGACGGAGGTGGGACAGATGCTCCTGACGACTACTGCTGGCTATGAGGATGTCGTCCATATAGATGAAAGCGAAGTTCAGGTCGCGTCCCACCACGTCCATTAATCGCTGGAACGTCTGTGCGGCATTCTTTAGGCCGAACGGCATGCGGAGGAACTCGAAAAGGCCGAAAGGGGTGATGAGTGCCGTTTTGGGGACGTCGTCCGGATGCATTGGGATTTGATGGTATTCCCGGATGAGGTCTACCTTCGAGAAGATCCATGCACCGTGCAAGTTTGCTGCAAAGTCCTGAATGTGCAGCACAGGATAGCGGTCCGGTGTTGTAGCCTCGTTCAGCCTGCGGTAGTCGCCACATGGTCTCCAGCCCCCTGTTGCTTTGGACAGCATGTGCAGGGGGGAGGCCCATGGGCTGTCAGACTGCCGTATGATCCAATTCCTCCATCGTCTGGAACTCCTCCATCGCCAGTCGGAGCTTGTCCGGGGGAAGCCTTCGAGCACGGGCGTGGAGGGGTGGTCCCTGTGTCGGGATGTGGTGCTGTATGCCGTGTCGGGGCATGGCTGCCGTGAACTGCGGTGCCAGAACCGATGAGAAATCCACCAGGACTCTGGTGAAGTCATTGTCGGACAGTGTGATGGAGTCGAGGTGTGGGGCCAGCAACTGGGCTTCACCCAGGGAGAACGTTTGAAAGGTCTCGGCGTGGACCAGTCTCTGCCTCAGCAGGTCAACCAGGTGAGACCGCAAAAAACCCGTCCCCAGGAGCAGTTGGGCTCAGGCGGCCAGTGTGAAGTCCCACGTGAACCGGCTGGAGCCGTTGGCGGCCCTCAGGGTGGGACCTGGTGCCCTGTTGCGGGTGTCGTAACTCATCGGAGGTAAGACGCTGATCTCGGCTCCGGTGTCGACCAAAAAACGGCGTCCCAACTGCTTGTCCCACACATACAGGAGGCTATCCCGATGGCCAGCCGCCGTAGCTATCAGCGGCGGCTGGCCCTGGCGTTTCCCGGGAACTTGCAGGGTGGGCTACAGCAGTGGGCTTCTGTGCCCCACCACTGGTGGTAGAAGCACCATTGTTTGTTGGTCTCCTCACCCCTCCCTCTGGAGCTAGTGGGCTCTGCTGCCGGGCCTGGTCTGGTCTGCTGTTGGGCGCATGGCTTGGTGATCTGTGCGACGGATGCCCCACTCTCCTTCTTGGCTTTCCACAGCAAGTCCGCCCAGTCTGCCACCTTCCGGGGGTCGCTGAAATCCGCGTCAGACAGCAGCAGGCATATATCCTCGGGCAGCTGCTCCAGGAATGCCTGCTCAAACATGAGGCAGGGCTTGTGTCCTCCGGCCAGGGAGAGCATCTCGTTCATCAAAGCCGGTGGCCTGTCCCCCAAACCATCCAGGTGCAGTAAGCGGGCAGCTCGCTCGCGCCGTGAGAGTCCAAAAGTCCTTATGAGCAGGGCTTTGAATTCCATGTATTTGCCGTCCGCTGGGGGAGACTGTATGAACTACTCAACCTGGGCCACTGTGTCCTGGTCAAGGGAGGTCACCACGTAGTAGTAACGTGCGTCCTCAGAGGTTATCTGCTGAATGTGGAATTGGGCTTCTGCTTGCTGGAACCATAGGTGAGATCGCAGCGTCCAGAAGCTTGGCAGTTTTAACGAAACTGCATGAACAGATGTGGCGTCATTCATCTTCAGCCCAAATATCATTTGGGCCGTCAGGGTCACCAATTGTAGCGGTGTGCTACATGCAGCACTGCAATGACGACACGGAGTCGATGAGCTGCAGTTACAAAAGAGATTTATTCAAACTGCGGCCTTGCTTTAAAGCCTTCCTGATCCCACCCTCCCCAGGCGGGAATGCTGTAGAATTCCAGTCCCGTCCCACGCGCGGACTTTTCCCCTTGCTGGTGAAGCAGACTTGGCGCCCTCTTTGGGACCGGCCTCAATGCTGGCGTGCGCCACTTTGTGAGCCGGTTTGAGTGCGCTGGGAAGTGGGTCACGGGATAGGTTTAATGTGAGAAGGGAAATGTATCAAGGAGACTTATAAGGCAAGTTTTATTTGAAATGGAGAGCGGCTGGTTCCTGGAACATGCTACCAGGGGAAGTGGTAAAAGCAGACTCAGTACAATTTGAACAGGCATGCAAAAAGTCAAGGAAAATAAGGAAATCAACCTTATACAAGCAAATAGAATTAGTTTGATTGGCATTGTCATCACAGACATTGTGGGATGAACTGTCTGTTTCGAAGCGGAACTGAACCCGGGTCACTGGTGTTGTAATGACATTACACTAACTGCTATGCTATCATGTTGCTGTTCTATAATCTATGGCCTCTAAAGCAGGTGATAGGGTAGATAGTCTTTTTACGTTATATGTCAATGACTTGGATGATGGAATTGATAGCTTTGTTGTAAAATTTGCAGATGATAGGAAGGTAGGTGGAGGGACAGAAAGGTCTTGATAGCGTGGATATGGAAAGAATATTTCCTATGGTGGGAGAGTCTAAGACCAGATGACTCAGCCTCAGAATAGAGGGGTGTCCTTTTAGAACAGAGATGAAGAGGAATTTCTTTAACTAGAGTGTGAAATTCATTGCCACAAGCAGCTAAGGAGGCCAAATCTGTATGTATACTTAAGGGAAAAGTTGATAGATTCTTGATTGGTCAGGGCATGGAGGGATACGATGAGAAGGCAAGAGATTAGGGCTGAAAGGAAAAATGGATCAGCCAAATGGCCTAATTCTGCTCCTATATCTTATAAGACCAGAAGACCATATGTGGTGAAGAAGGCATAGACTTGTCTCCATTAGCCAGGATGGAGAATATGAAAGCAGGGACTTATGACACAGCTTTATAAAATATTGGTTAGGTCATAGTGGAGTATTATGTACAGTTCTGATCGCCACACTACCTTACAAATGTGGTTGTACTGGAGTGCAGAGGAGATTCACCAGAATGTTGCTTCTGACAGAGTGTTGAAGTTCTCAAGAAAGAATGGATGGACTAGATTTACTTCCCTTGGGGCAGTGAGTACTGAAAGGGATCCAAGTAGTTGCATCCAAAATTATACGGAGATTAGATATTGGTTTATTATTGTCACACGTACAGCCATACAGTGAAAAGCTTGTCTTGCATACTGTTCATACATATCAGATCATTAGACAGAATGCATTGAGATTGAACAATATCAGGATGCAGAATGAAGTGTAGCTGCTACAGAAAAAGTGCAATGCAGGTAAACAATAAGGTGTGAAATCACAACAAGCTAGATTGTGAGGTCAAGCATCCACCTTATGGTACAGGAGGTCCGTTCAGGAGTCTGATTTGATAGCATGGTGAATAGTAGGATATCTTTCCCAAAAACAGAGGTGTCTAAATGTAGAAGGCATGGATTTAGGGTCAAAGATTTAGAGGGAATATGAGAAAGAAGAGTTTCACATGGAAGATAGTTGGAATCTAGAAGGAACAGCTTGAATAAATGAAGGAGACAGGCGTTCTCACAAAACAAGCACAATGGGGGTGGTACAAGTTGAATTCTGATGTTTTAATCCAAGGTACTTTTGGAAGTCAGGAAAGAGGCACAAAACTGGTAGTTTCAGTCATTTTAATAGGCATTAATAGATCAAAGAAAATTGAAAATGCAGAGCTGATAAAGTCTCGTAGCTAAGAACAGAGAGACAATGTGATGAGGATGATTTGGAGGCAAGTGCTGGCATTTTTGAGGCTGGAATTGAGACAGGGTTTAAAGCTGGAAAGAGAACTGAGCAGAAACAAAACCCAAGATATTGTTGGGGTCCAGTCTGGAGCCCGCCTTCCGGGTCTTGCTCCGGTCCGCGGACTCCGGACTCCGGGCCTTGCAGCCAGCCCTCCTGTCACACGGAGCCATTGGATCATCTTGGCTTAAGGAGGTACACATGTTGCCTATTAGGGGGCAGGTGTTTATACGGGGCTTGGGGACTGAGCCTGGTTGTGGGGTTGTCCTGTTCTGAAGCTGGTTTAACCTGCTCTGCCAGCTCTGAATCATGCTATGTACCTGTTTCACCTGCTCAGAATCCAGTTCTGGCCTGGTTGCTGCCCTGCTCGGAATCCTGCTCTGCCCTGGTTGCTGGCCTGTTCTGTATATGCTCTATCCGGTTGGTCTTGTTCCCCTGCTTCTCTCCTGTGCGCTGGTCCCACTGTTCCATCTTATTTGCCTTGCCCACGCTGTCAGTTCCCTTTACCAATGTACCCGGTGTACCACGGTAGTCCTGCTGCTCACCTGGACCCAGCTTCCTTCTGATCCCTTGCCTCCATCGGGCAGGTCTGGCTGGATTACCACCTAATGCTCCCTAAGGGTTGTGACCCGCAACTGCCCAGGTGTTCTGCCCTGTTCTGTATATGCTCTACCTGGTTGGCCTTGTTCCCCTGCTTCTCTCCTGTGCACTGGTCCCGCTGTTCCACCTTATTCTCCTTGTTTGCGCTGCCGTGTTGTCAGTTCCCTTTACCAATGTACCCAGTGTACCACGGTAGTCCTGCTGCTCACCTGGACCCAGCTTCCTTCTGATCCCTTGCCTCCATCGGGCATGTCCAGCCAGACTGCCGCTGTCCAGTGGGGATTCTGCCCTTTCCACCTATTGCTCCCTAAGGGTTGTGCCCCACACCTGCCCAGGTGTCCGTGCCTTGCCCAGGCCTCCGTGTTTCCGCCTGGGTAGTGGCCCTGCCCAGGATCGATTCGGCCCGCCATGAGGAATCCTCCTGTTTGCCACAAATTCTGGGATCATGAAGGATGCTCCCGTCCTGCCCGAACACTGGGATGCTCCCGCTCCGCCTGCCTTGCCCCTTACATGCCATGGCATCCCCATCCTGTCCTACCCCTAGTACTTCAGTGTCTGCGTCCTGCATTTGGGTCCAATCCTGCCCCCGTTCCTGACAGATATCTCTAGTTAGGCTTACGACTGAGCACCAAACCTCAGTTGCTCTCTGTATTCTCAATTCTTGGCACCAGAAACATTATTTCCAATTAGCGGGACCATGCTGAACCCTTAAAGCTATCCACACTCTGGAGAGTTAGAGCATCGAAATGCCAAAAGTTGGCCCAGTCGGGTGCGTGTTGTAACAGGACCCCTTCCCTACAGCCAACTTCTGATGGCCCAGGCTGCTCAAAAAGATGATGATGGTAGTCATGGGTGAGACCCAGATCCAAGAGGTCCCTTTCAGAAACCCAGCACTGCTCCTCAGGTCTGAATCTCTCCCAGTCCAAGAGGAACAGCAGAACACATCCAACAGTTTGTGAATCCAGAATTGTTTTTACAGTGATAACCTGTTCCCCATCATCAAATCTGTATGGCTGTGGGGCTAGAGGTAGTGAGGCTCAAAGACTGGCACTCACATGCAAAATGCAAGAGACAATTGTTAAGTTGCAAAGAAAATAACAACAGTCTAATCTAACAGCCTGATCTAACAGACAGTAAAGTACGTGAATGTCAGAGATCACCAATCAATATTTAATTCCTGCTGCTGCCTGTAAGGAATTGTACATTCTCCCTCTGTCTCTGTGGGTTTCCTTTGGGTGCTCCAGTCTCCTCCCACGTTCCAAAGGCATACAAGTTATGGTCAATAAGTTGTGGGCATGCTAAGTATAGGTACAGCTCTGGGCTGCCCCAGCAGGCTCTCAGACTGTGTTGATCATTGATGCAAATGATACATTTCCTGTATGGTTTGGTGTACGTGTGACAAATAAAGCGAACCTCTCTTTAAAAACATGAGCACTTTAATCACCAATCACCTACTGAGCAAGATGTGATAAATAATATTATATAGAAGGGTACTTGATGGTCAACATATCTTCTATGTCTTCTATGACTTATGACCTTTTGACAGCAAGCACTCTGCAGAACTAAAGGTTACACTAAAGCCTCCTCCTGAGGATAAGCAGGTTACAGATAGACCAACTGTCAGATCATTTCAAATCTCCATGAAGGAGTCTCCTCGTTATGCCATTTTTAAGTCAAAATAAACTTCATTAATAATAAAAATATTTACAAGACTAAACTCTGCAATGCCTTTTTATTCTTACCTTCATTGCTTGTGCTTTAAGTAGAGCTCAGTCCTTAGATCCAATCCCTGTGGCCCTCTGGGGTGGTACACTACTTCCTGTCATGCCACAGAATCAGAGGTAGAATTCTTTGGTAGTAGACAGCAATCTGGAATCTGTTTGCAAGGCAGTCAGATGATTTGTTTGCCTCCTTGATCCACAGTGAGGATTTTGAAGTTACAGCAAGTAGAGACTGAAACTGTCAATAGTGCAAACAATATTCAATACACACAGAAGAAGAATTTTAAATCCCATGGTATTACCAAAAGTAAAATCAACAACCCACTCTTGATTAGAAGGAAAATTCAAAACGATGTTTGCGTTTTTATGACCTTTTCAAAGTTGAAGATCAACAAATATCTCTCCAGTCACACAAAAAGTTTCAGAATCTTCCTTCAGAACGCAATGTTGATAGAATTATGAATATTGATTACAACCTTTAGAACACATTACTGCAATATTTCCTGAACAAAGTCTGAATCAGAATCAGAATCAGGTTTATTATCACCGAATGTGACATGAAATCTCTTAGCTTAGCAGCAGCAGTTCAATACAATACATAATATAGAAGTGAAAATAATAAATAAAATATAAATTATAAATAATAATAATAAAAGTAAGTAAATCAATTACAGTATACGTATATTAAATAGATTAAAACATGCAAAAACAGAAATATTGTATATTAAAAAAAGTGAGGTAGTATCCATGGGTTCAATGTCCATTTAAGTATCAGATGGCAGAGGGGAAGAAGCTGTTCCTGAATCACTGAATGTGTGGCTTCAGGCTTCTGTACCTCCTACCTGATGGTAACAGTGAGAAAAGTGCATGCCCTGGGTGCTGGAGGTCCTTAATAATGGACGCTGCCTTTCAGAGACACCGCTCCCTGAAGATGTACTGGGCACTTTGTACTCAAGATGAAGCTGACTAGATTTACAACCCTCTGCAGCTTCTTTCGGTCCTGTTCAGTATCCACCGCCCGCCCCTCCCCCCTCCCCATTCCAGACAGTGATGCAGCCTCTCAGACTGCTCTCCATGGTACATCTATAGAAGTTTTTGACTATTTGTTGACACGCCAAATCTCTTCAAACTCCTAATAAAGCATAGCTGCTGTCTTTATATCTACATCGATATGTTGGAACGAGGTTAGAACCTCAGAGATCTGACACCCAGGAACTTGAAACTGCTCACTCTCACCACTTCTGATCCCTCTATGAGGATTGGTATGTGTTCCTTTGTCTTACCCTTCCTGAAATCCACTATCAGCTCTTTTGTCTTACTGACCTGGAGTGTCAGATTGTTGCTGCAGAGAGTTTGTTAGAAGCTTTTGCAAGGATCTTATTTTCCAGCCAGCAACATTCTTCCTTTAACCTGGATAAAATCTCTCAGAAAAATTGGGAACTGTTCTACTAAATTATCAAACAAATCAATAGAGATCATTGTCAAATGAAAAGAATTTGAGAGGGGGAAATGGATTTGCTTCCTGCAAATATTTTGAAAAATGTAATTATGTTTCGTTATGTGTCAGTCAGTGTTATATAACATGACAGGGGTTTATATAACATTAAAGTTACATAAAATGCTGTCACTTTGTATAAATCTTCTCAATCAGGGACAGGGGATGAGAACTCAGAAGAAGCAGAAGTGGATGAAAAAGTTTGCATTTGTACAGAGATGTTCCTATTTTATACATCCAACAGTCAATATTTTTGTACTTTCCAAGCCTGGTGGCACAGCTTGCAGAAACACAGCCTCTTTACTCCATTGACTTGGGTAGCGAAATCAGGGGAAATTGATGAGAATATGGGAAGAATGCAACGGGATTAGCATAGGACCTTGGTAGGGTACACAGACTCAATGGGTCAAAGAGCCTCTTGTACAATTCTCAATATAATGAATTATTTTTATTAGTAGCACACACAAACTGTTGGAGGAATTTAGCAGATCAGGCAACATCAATGGAAAGGAATTAAGAGGCCATTCATCATAACTGGAAAGGAAGGGAAGAGTCCAGAATAAGAAAGGTTGAGGGAGTGGAAGTGGTACATTTTGGAACTTCAGAAATTAATAAAGCAAGCCACAGGAGCCCAGGGATAATCTTGTTTACTTTGTTTTTGACTTTTGCAACTTGGTGACATAATGACATTTGCCATTCATGTACTTTTATACTTTGTACTGTTACGTATTCGTGACACATGACAGTGGTGCCCTTGTCATGTGACTGGGGTTGAAGCTGTACTGGACTTGAGGTGGTGGTCTTGTGATGGTGGAATGATGTCATTTTCCCGCCAGTAGAGATCATGTGACGGGTTTTTTTTTTTTTTACAGGTTATAAAAGGTAGACCCCACCCTGTGAGGAGGGGCAGTTCGTGGCTGGATTTGCCAGGTTGACTTCATGCCACTGCGTGTTTTAAGTGATGACGCAGTTTAGTTGAAGGATGAAGTTTTTATTTAATGCCTAAAGTTTAAGAGATCATTGCCAGCAGGTTCTTTATGATTCTGCTAGTTCGAGAAATTAGTGGAAGATTGGAAGTTCGGAAGTTAAAGATCGAGATGAATCGCTTTCTACGGTGAAACGGGGCCGACCTTTGTTTGATCCTTATTTGGAAGGATTTCGTTGACTATCTTCATGTTAATCCCTAGGTTTAACTAGAAAGGATTGAAGGTAGTGGAGAAGGAAAGGTCAGTGTCTTTAAGCCGTTCTGTTTCGTAAATTCTTCGTGAGAAGTTCGACGTCGGGGATCGGAGCAAGCGACGTGAAAGAGAATTTAAATCGTCCTATAAAGTCTCTCCTTTTAAATGGACTGTGAGCATATCGAACTTTTGGCAATACCACTTTTAAGAACTGTTTTTGGAATATCACTTTAAGAACTGTTTGGGCTGCCGCTCAGCAGCTGTTTCTGGTTACGGTAGTGTTTGTTTACTTTTGGGGGGTTTGTTTTTGGTGTTTAATAAACATGTTGTTTGTTATAAGAAACCCTTGCCGATCTCATATATTTATTGTTGCCTGAATACGTAACAGTACAACTCACAATGAATTCTGTAAGCAAATTCTGAATGCTTAGTCAAGCAATATGTTTAAAATATCCTTCAAATATTACCAATATATTGAATACACAACAGGAAGGAGTACAAGTTGGCAGGTGATAAGTGAGACCATGTGAGGGGGAAAGTATGTTGGTGAGGGAGAGGGATGAAGTAAGAAGCTGGAAGGTGATAGGTGGAAGAGGTGAAGGACTGAAGAAGAAATTTGATAGGAGAGGACAGTGGACCGTAGGAGAAAGGGAAGGAGGACGGGACCCAGGGAGAAGGGAAGGGCAAGTGAGAAGAGAAGAGGTGAGGGAGGAGCCAGAATGGGAAATGGAAAAAGAGAAATTGGGGAGAAATTACCAGTCACTAGAGACATTCACGCCATCAAATTGGAGGCCACCCATTGATTTTATTCCATCAAAAGCAGTAGAAAACTTCCATGCAAAGTGATTAAAATGACAATGGCTTGCCACACTCAAGAGTAGCCTTAGTCTTGTTAAAAGCGTAAAATAGCTTTCAACAACTGAATTTTCAAAGTTGAACAATTTAATTAGTACATGACTTTCTCTGATACAAACAACCGAAATTGAAACTATTCCAAAAGTGCCTCTTTCCTATTGCATAATATTCAAATTATTAAAAGGTCATTACCAGCAATTGGCCACCAGCACAAAAAGTCAACTAATAGACTTCACACAGATACACTGAGCAATGTCAATTCTCTTGACAGGGTAATCATACAGACGTACAAAGAGCTTAGACAGAGCAACTCCATTTCTTGCTGATCTGTGATTTTAATGGTGCAGGGGGATGGCAGAGGCTGAGGCAGTCACATTTATGATGCATGTCTGCTAGACTCATAAGACAAAGGAGCAGAAGTCAGCCATTTGCCCCATCGAGTACTCAGATACCTTAAATACACCCAATGACTTAATGGTAGATCAATGGTAAACTGAACCCATTGACATTAGAACAACAAAATCCCATGATAGTTCCAGAAGTAAAATGTGGAAAGAGAATTTTTTGTGTTTTTCTGATCTTTTCAAAACAGTGAAAGAGCTTTGCTGTTCTAAGCCAGTCTCGGCAGCAACTCTGCTGTAGCCCAGTCATCAAATTGGCAACCTGTCCGCAAGACAAAGAATAGCTTTAGCAAAGAGAAAAACACAGTTTTTTTGATAGACCAGACCTGGCACCAGAAATCCATTACACTCCAGAAGGAATGTTATGGCCTCCTCACCTTCCCTCTCCTTCTGCAAGATCCCAATTCCCAGCTCGCTCCATTCTACAAAAAGTAGTAGATAATTTTGTAGAATTTTGTAAAAAGCAGTAGATACAGCCCAGTCCATCACAGGTAAAGCCCTCTCCACTGCCCAGGCTATGCTCTCTTCTTGCTGATGCAATTATGAAGGTGGTACAGAAGGTAAACAGCTGATAGATTTGTTACGTACCCCGTAACTGGATGTCTGACCAGCAGAGAAAGAAGAATCCGTTGGAGTCTGTGGTACCAAACTAAAGGTGTTTATTAGTAAACTACACAATACAATATCAAAAATGCAAGTATACACATAAAACAAGTTAGCAGTAATAAACCTATAAGTGTAGGAATAATTATAATTAGTAATAAACAAGCTCTATCGATGTCTATGTCAGGAGGGGCCGGTTGCAGTAGGACTCAAGTGCAGAACAATGAATGTTCTTTTACCAGGATTTTATTAGCAGCCACAGGGGCAACAGTCTTTCAACACCAGGAGGCAGGCTCGAAGCCGGAATGGCAGGCGCAGGTCTTACCCAGGAAAGGCTGTCCAGCGAGGGCAGATGATTACGGGTGCTTCAGGCCAGAATCAGGTTCCAAACAGGCAGAATCCAGAAACACAGAATTCAACAATTTCCATTGGCAGTCGTCACTATAGCAGGCTGGAATGACTCAGTTCAAGACTGGGACGGACAGGCAGAGAGTGTGAGTCGAGGCAGGGTTTAAGTGGACCGGGTAATGAGCGAGAACAGAAACAGGTGGGTGCTATTGAGGAGATAAGTGGGTAATTGGCGAGAGTCCAATTAGGGAAGGGGCTGGTTCAAAACCCACATGGCCAGGTGAAAGGTAGAATTTAAGGTCTGTCATGGTCCAGAGCTATCAGCAGAGCCCCTTTGACCCAGTACCTTAACAGTACCCCTCTCTCCACGGGCGTCTCCAGGATGGCTTCTATGAAAGTCCCTAATGAGAGAGGGATCCAGGATATCCCGAGCGGGAACCCAGCACCTTTCCTCGGGGTCATAGCCCTCCCAATCCACGAGCTATTGCAGTCCACGGCCCCTGTGTTGAACGTCCAGTAATTGGCGCATAGTGAAGGCCTCCGAGCCAGCGATGAGACGGGGAGGGGGAGGGGGACAGAGGGGGTGGCAGACGAAGGGCTTAATCCTTGACACATGGAAGGTAGGGTGAATCCTGCGAAGGATAGGGGGTAGATCCAGATGCACCACCGAAGGGCTGATCACCTTGGTGATGGGGAAAGGTCCAATGTAGCGTGGCGCCAGCTTGCGGGAGTCCAACTTTAAAGGGATGTCACATGAAGATAACCACACCTTCTGACCCTGGCGGTAACGGGGAGCCTCGATGCAGTGACGGTGTACTTGCTGCTTCATTCTGGCTGTAGACTGAAGCAGCACCTCTTGGGCTCACCTCCAGGTCCGCGAACACCTCTGGACAAACGCTTCGGCTGAGGGAACACCTGCCTCCTCCTCCTGAGATGTGAATAAGGGGGGTTAATAGCCAAGACAGCACTGGAATGGTGATAAGCCTGATGAAGCAGAAGGCAAGGAATTGATGGCTTACTCGACCCAGGGAAGTTGCCGACTCCAAGAGGAAGACTCCCGAGACGTCACACAATGGAGCATCACCTCCATCTGCTGATTAGCCCGCTCGGTCCGGCCATTACTCTGTGGATGAACCCCAGTTGAGAGGTTAACCTTGATCCCGAGCAGTTTCCAAAAAGCTCTCCAGAAGTGGGAGGTAAATTGTGAACCTCTGTCAGAAACCACTTCAACGGGAAGACCGTGAATACGGAAAACATGCTGCATCACCAGGTCGGCAGTCTCCTTGGCCGAGGGCAGCCTGGGAAGGGACACTAAGTGGACCGATTTGGAAAAACTATCCACTATGGTAAGAATGGTGGTGTTACCGTCAGACGGGGGGAGACCGGTGACAAAGTCCAGTGCAATGTGTGACCAAGGCCTTCTAGGAACAGGTAGGGGTTGCAGGAGACCAGTAGGTGGTTGGCTGGAGGTCTTGTTCTGTGCACAGACTGGGCAGGCAAAAATGAAGCTCTCGACATCCTTCCTCAGGGATGGCCACCAAAATCTTTGTCTGATGAAAGCCAGGGTGACATGCCAGTCTGGAGGTGTGTCCCCACTGGAGAAACTGGGAGTGGACAGACTTGGGGACATACAATACGTTAGCGGGACACACATCAGGAACCGACTCACCCTGTTGGGCCGACAGGACCACAGATTTAATCTCCCACTGTGCTGCGGTGACCAGGCATTGCTTGGGGAGAATGGTCGTAACCTCGGGCGCCTCGTTGTTTGTTGGAAATTGCCTGGAAAGCGTGTCAGGCTTACAGTTCTTAGAGCCAGGACAGTAGGTCAGGGTAAATCTAAAACGGGCAAAAAACAGGGACCACCGAGCCTGGCGGGAATTGAAGCATTCGGCTGAGCGGATATATTCCAGGTTTTTGTGATCCGTCCAGACTAGAAAAGGAGTAGTTGTTCCCTCAAGCCAATGCCACCATTCCTCCAGAGCAAGTTTAACCACCAACAACTCTCGATCGCCGATGTCACAGTTGCGTTCTGCGGGCGAAAATTTGTGGGAGGAAAAGGCGCACGGGTGTACTTTGTCGTCCTCTGCTGAACGCTGTGACAGGATAACCCCAACTCCTACATCAGAGGCATCCATCTCTACTATAAACTGCCTGGTAGGATCAGGCTGAAGGAGAATAGGTGCCGTGGTGAAACGAGTCTTTAGATCAGAAAAGGCTTTCTCAGCCACTGGATTCCAGGCAAACTTCGACTTGGAGGAGGTTAGGGCAGTCAGTTTCGAATGAATCGGCGATAGAAGTTGGCAAACCCAAGAAAGCGTTGGACCCCCCGTCGAGAGGCGCGTTGCAGCCACTCCTCCACCGCCTTGATCTTCTGAGGGTCCATCTGGAATCTTCCAGCACTGATCACATATCCCAGGAACGAAGTTGAACTCCGGTGAAATTCACACTTCTCCGCCTTCACAAATAACTGGTTCTCCAGGAGTGGTTGGAGTACTCGACATGCTGGATATGTTCAGAGAGGGACCTAGAAAATATCAAAATGTCATCCAGGTATACGAATACAAATTGATTCAGCATGTCCCGGAGGATGTCATTCACCAGAGACTGGAACACAGCAGGACCATTGGAAAATCTGAAAGGCATCACCAAATATTCATAGTGCCCAGAGGGCGTATTGAACGCGGTCTTCCACTCATCCCCCTCCCTTATGCGGACCAAATGGTAAGCGTTGCGGAGGTCGAGCTTGGAAAAGATAGACGCACCCTGGAGCAATTCAAATGCGGATGACATAAGAGGAAGAGGATAGCGGTTCTTAACGGTGACCTCATTGAGACCTCTATAGTCCATGCAAGGGCGCCGGGACCCGTCCTTCTTGGCTACAAAGAAGAACTCTGCGCCTGCTGGGGAGGAGGAGGGACGGATAATTCCTGCAGCCAGGGACTCCTGGATATATCCATCACCGCCCTTTCAGGAGGACAGGGAATACAGATGAGGTTCCCGGAAGGAGATCTGTAGCGGAATCATAGGGGCGATGTGGGGGTAAGGTGGTGGCCCGAGTCTTGCTGAATACCTGCTTTAGGTCCCGATACTCTGGGGGTACAGAGGACAGGTCGGGAAACTCTTCTGTAGGCAGAGGAGCCGGACTTGGAGTAGAATGAGCCACACGTAGACAATGATTTAGGCAGAAGGGACTCCAGCTTAACACTCTGTTATTCGACCGTGCTGTCCCACACGGCCGTGCCCCACTCTCTTGTTCTTCCCGACAGCAACATGATCACATAAGCGATACGGGATCGATCAGTGGGGAAGGTAGCGGGCTGCAGCTCAAAAATCAACGAGTATTGGAACAAGAAGGATCTGCAGGTGCCTGGGTCACCATTGTAAGTTTCGGGTGGAGGTAGATGGGGCTCTCGGGCTGGGAGGGTTGGAGCCTGTGGGGCTGATGTTGACGCAACAGGAGGGTTAGGTCTCAGCACTGGCTGAATCCGCTGTAGCCAGGAGGCCATACTGGTCAGAGAGGCGGAGAAGGTTTCCATTGACTGGGTGACAGAGGCGAACTGCGCTTTATGCCTCCTTAATAACACTCCCTGTCGGGAAAGAGCCTCATGTACCCGGTTGGAGTCTGCTGGGTCCATATGGCCTGTTCGTTCTGTCAGGAGGGGCCGGTTGCGGTAGGACTCAAGTGCAGAGCAATGAATGTTCTTTTACCAGGATTTTATTAGCGGCCACAGGGGCAACAGTCTTTCAACACCAGGAGGCAGGCTCGAAGCCGGAATGGCAGGTGGAGGTCTTACCCGGGAAAGGCTGTCCGGCGAGCAGATGATTACGGGTGCTTCAGGCTAGAATCAGGTTCCAAACAGGCAGAATCCGGAAACACAGAATTCAACAATTTCCATTGGCAGTCGTCACTATAGCAGGCTGGAACGACTCAGTTCAGGACTGGGACGGACAGGCAGAGAGTGTGAGTCGAGGCAGGGTTTAAATGGACCGGGTAATGAGCGAGAACAGAAACAGGTGGGTTCTTTTGAGGAGATAAGTGGGTAATTGGCGAGAGTCCAATTAGGGAAGGGGCTGGTTCAAAACCCACATGGCCAGGTGAAAGGTAGAATTTAAGGTCTGTCATGGTCCAGAGCTATCAGCAGAGCCCCTTTGACCCAGTGTTCAGACCAGATCCTTAACAGTCTAGGGGTAAATGAATTGTCATAGGAAAGTATAGAGTTCAGTTCATAAATGCTGAGGTGGTTATGGTTGTTGTGTTGAAATCATTGGAGAGAGAGAGAGAGCGAGTGAGTTGTAACAGCAACAGCTGCGGCAGGCAAACCTTTTGTGGCTTTCTTAATCTGTCGTATCGTTGTGGCCATTCAGTTATGACCCCTCTGGTCTTCAGCTAGACCGTTCTTCTGTGGTGGACTCATCACTCTGGCATGAGTGGACACACACACAAGTCCCCCCCCCCCCCCGCCCCCGGCCCTGCTGTAACACTGTGAGCTTTACTGACCGATCTCCTGGTTCGGTCTCCGAAGCCCCCACCTTTCTGTGGGTTCCCAAAACTCAGTCAGTGTCCACTGGTGTATCTGAAGGGTGTCTCTCCAGACCTGTCTTTTTATCCCCACTCACGGGGTCTCAGCTATCCATCAACACTGAATGACCGTGTCCATCAAATCAGGCCACTCCTGCTATCTCCTGAGGAACGTTAACAAGCAAAGTAAAATCCTTGTAGTGGAAGGTAAATAATCCAGGAAGAGTCATAATACAGTAAATCAACAGTCTCTCTCCCCCTCTTATCTGTAGCAAATGTTCTTGTCTGGGATTTATCTCTCTCTCTCTCTCTCTCTCTCAATAGCAGCATAACAACAGCAATAGTTTGTAGTTCTCGGGGGGGGAAATGGTTAACTCTGCACCCCATTGTCCATCAGTTCTGTCCATCATTCATAACAGATTACACAGTTAAGCAGTTGGTAGTTTACACAGTTTGGCAGCTGGTAGTTTACACAGGTAGATAGTTGGTAGATTCCACAGATAAATAGCCGGTTGATTATACAGGTAGACAATCTGTACATTACACAGATAAGCAGCTGGTAGATTACACAGGTAAATAGCCGGTTGATTATACAGGTAGACAATCTGTACATTACACAGATAAGCAGCTAGTAGATTCCACAGGTAAATAGCCGGTTGATTATACAGGTAGACAATCTGTACATTACACAGATAAGCAGCTGGTAGATTACACAGGTAAATAGCCGGTTGATTATACAGGTAGACAATCTGTACATTACACAGATAAGCAGCTGGTAGATTACACAGGTAAATAGCCGGTTGATTATACAGGTAGACAATCTGTACATTACACAGATAAGCAGCTGGTAGATCACACAGGCAAACAGCCAGTACTCTGGTAGGCAGCTGCTAGATTACACAGTTAAATGGCCAGTAGATTACACAGTTAAGCAGTTGGTAGATTACACAGGTAGGCAGCCAGTAGATTATACAGGTAAACAGCCAATAGATTACACAGGTAGATAGCTGGTAGATCACACAGTTTGGCAGCTGGTAGTTTACAGAGGTAAACAGCTGGTAGATTACACAGGTAAATAGCCGGTAGATTACACAAGTAAACAGCCTGTAGATTACACAGATAAACAGCTGGTAGATTACACAGGTAGGCAGCCATTAGATTATACAGAAAAACAGACATTAGATTACACAGGTCAGCTGTTAGTACATTACACAAACAGGCAGCAGGTGGATTACACAGTTAAGCAGTTGGTAGATTACATAGGTTGACAGCTGGTAGTTTACACAGGTAAACAGCCAGTAGATTACACAGTTTAACTGTTGGTAGATTACACAGGTAAACAGCCAGTTGATTACACAGGTAGGCAGCAGGTAGATTACACATTTAGGCAGCTGATAGATTACAGAAGTAAACAACTGGTAGATTACACAGTTGAATAGCCGGTAGATTACGCAGGTAGGCATCCAGTAGATTACACAGGTAGACTGCCGGTAGATTACGCAGGTAGGCATCCAGTAGATTACACAGGTAAGCACCTGGTAGATTACACAGGTAAACTGGTGGTAGATTACGTAGGTAAACAGCCACTAGTTTGCATAGGTAACCAGCTGGCAGATTGCACAGGTAAACAGCTGGTATATTACATAGGTAGGCAGCTGGTAGATTACACAGGTGGACAGCTGGTAGACTACACAGGTAGATAAGTTTGTAAAGAGTGCTTCAGGCACTTCATAAATCAAAGTATTGGGTACAGGAGCTGGGATGTTATTTTTCAATTGTATAGGACTTTCATGAGGCCTAATTTGGAGTATTTTGTGCATCTTTGGGGTGGATTGAAAGAGTGCAGAGAAAATTTACAAGGATGTTACCAGGAATTGAGGACCTGAGTTATTGGAAAAGAATAAATAGTTTGTACTTTATGCTGTGGAGTGCAGGAGAATGGGGGGGCTATGACAGAGGTATAAAAAAAGGCATACAAAATGGGGTATCGACAGGGTAAATCTAAGCAGGCTTTTTCCACCAAGGTTGAGTAAGACTAAAAGTGAAACGTGAAATATTTAAGGGGAACATGAGGGGAAAGTTCTTCACTCAGAGGGTGGTGAGAGGGTGGAACTCACTGCCAGCACAGGTTCGATTTCAACACTTAAGAGAAATTTGGATAGGTACATGGTCGGGAGGGATATGGGGTCAATGGTCTAGGTTAATAATGCAGGTTAATAGTTTGGCAGATACTAGATGGGCCAAAGGGCCTGTTTCTGTGCTGTAGTGCTGAATGGTTCTATGACTCTTATATCCCGGGAAGCCATCCTAGGAAAGTGAAAACATGAATCCAAATATCAAAATACCATGTAGAGTAAAGTAATTTATAAAACTTTGGGTAGGTCTCATCTGGTATATTGCATTCAGTTTTGCTTGCCCCATTACAGGAAGGATCTGAAAGCTTTGGAGATGCCATAGGAGACGTTTACTTGGATGCTACCTAGATTAGAAGGCACTAGCCTCGATGGCCCTCTGACAATTGTTTGGCAGAGGGCTGCAAACTCAGCCAGCTCAATCATAGGCACTAGCCGCTTCATCATCAAATACCTCTTCAAAAGGCAATACCTCAAAAAGGCAGCACACATCATTAAGGGCCCCTCCACACAGAACGTTCTCTTCTTATAACTGCCATCATGAAGAAGGTACTGGAGCTTGAAGACAAACACGCAACATAATAGACTGAAGCTACATGGATGCAACTAAGGAATAAAAAAATGGATGACCACGTTAATGGGATTATACCCAATAGTCAGTGGGATTTAAAA
Organism: Hypanus sabinus; assembly: GCF_030144855.1. NCBI lineage: Eukaryota > Metazoa > Chordata > Chondrichthyes > Myliobatiformes > Dasyatidae > Hypanus > Hypanus sabinus. The sequence goes on from NC_082706.1 coordinate 70,496,721, forward strand.
GAACAAATTTGTAGAGCGATCACTGACTGGTGCAAGAAACATAAGTAGGCAATTTTAACTTTCCACATATTAATTCAGTCTCCAATACTGTAAAAGGGTTGAATGGGATAGAGCTTGTCAAATGAGTTTAGTACAGTTTCCTTAATCAATACATAGAGGTCCCAACTAGAGGAAATATGATACTACATCTCCTAGTTGGGAATAAAACTGAGAAGGTGATGGAAGTTTGAGCAGGGGAACACTTTGCATCGAGTGATTGTAATGCCATTAGTTTGAATATAATTATGGAGAGGGATAGGTCTTCTTTTTTCATTTCTTTATCAATCGTTTTATTAATTAAAAAAGTACATATATATATAAACAAGAGGAGAATTATCTCAAATATCTATATTGATAACAATTCATATAAAAGGTAAAATAAAGATCATACATAGTATTAATCTAATAGTATATAATAAAAAAATAAGGTAATCGATTCTCCTCTTATCATTCCATGAAAAGAAGAAAATATATAAAGAAACTTTTATAATTTTATATAAATAAAAAACCCTACTAAACAAAAAAAAACAAGAAGAAAAGAAAAAGAGAAAAAAACAGGAACTGGGCAGCTCATACTGAGAGTGAAAGCAAGAAAAAAGAGAAACTTCTGATCAAATCCAAAGTTTCGAGAAAGTAACTGGAAGAGCAATAAATCAAACCATATGAAAATATTGAATAAAATGTCGCCAAGTTTCTTCAAATTTAAAAGATATATCAAATGTCCAACTTCTTATTTTCTCTAAACTTAGACAGGACACAATAGAAGTAAGCCAATAAAAAACAGAAGGTGGATTAGAGTCCTTCCATTTGAGCAAAATGACTCTCCTAGCCAATAAAGTTGTAAAAGTTATTGTCCATTGAGCGGAAACAGGACTATATCCTGCTTCCGATGAAGTGATCCCAAAAATTGCTGTAAGTAAATTTGGTTGTAGGTCCAAATTCAGGACTTTTGATAAAGTTTTAAAGACATCTTTCCAAAAATTATCTATCTTGATACACGACCAAAACATATGTGTTAAAGTAGCCACCTCAATATTACATCTGTCGCAAATAGGATTAATATTGGAAAAGATAGGGGCTAATTTATCCTTTGACATATGTGCCTGATATACTTCCTTGATCTGTATCAAGGAATGATGGGCACAAGTAGATGAAGTATTTACAAAATGAAAAATTTTATCCCATTGATTATCTGAAAGTGACTCTCAAAATTCCAATTCCCATGCAGCTTTAATTAGATAACACACGCGAATTCAATAACCATTTATAAATTATAGCTGTCAGTCCTTTTTGAAATGGTCTAACCTGAAAAAGAGTATCTAATATATTGGGTGAAAATTTGGAAACTACGTAGAAAATTCCTAATTTGTAAATATCTAAAAAATGTGCATTAGATAAGTCATATTTGTCCACTAACTGAGTAAAAGACATGAAACAATCCCCCATAAACAAATCTAAAGAAGTTATTATTCCTTCGGTTTTCCAAATTAAAAATGTCTGATCGGAAATTGATGGTTTTAAACATAATTAAGATGGATTTTACTAGAAATAACAAAATCATTAAACTCAAAGAATCAACAAAACTTCATGTATGCTTAATAATGGGATTAAGGTCTCGACTACCAATCTTAGAAAGCAAAGAAGAGGAGGTCCCATTAAAGAGGCCAAAATATATCCTTGCACTGAATTTTTCTCCAAATCCACCCATAAAGGACAGTCATGTATGTCTGAGTAATGAATCCAAAAAGAAATATATCGAATATTAATTGCCCAGTAATGCATTATAAAATTTGGCAAAGCCATACCACCATACTTTTTTAATTTCTGCAATAAAAGTTTACTCAATCTAGGATTTTTATTATTCCAAATGTAAGATAGAATTTTAGAGTCTATTTTATCAAAAAATGGTTTAGGAACAAAAGAAGGGATTGCTTGGAATACATATAAGAACTTCAGCAACACTATCATTTTAATAGCATTAATTTGACCAATTAATGATTATGTCATAGGAGACCATTTAGAAAGTACTTGTTGCATGTATTCCATTAATGGAATAAAGTTATATTTATACAGGTCCTTAAAATTTTTGGTAATTTTAATACCAAGGTAAGTAGCGTTGTTTTTAGCCATGCTAAAAGGAATTTGATCATATTGATCCAAGTAGTTATTAATAGGAAATAACTGACTTTTGTGCAAATTTAATTTATATCCAGAAAAACGACGAAATTCAGAAAATATAGATAACACAGCAGGAATAGATTTCTTAAGATCTGAAATATAAATGAACAAGTCATCTACATACAACAAAACCTTATACACTTTATTCCTCTCTTAATACCTTGAACCTTGTTGAAGTCCTGAAGAGCAATAGCAAGAAGTTCTAAAGCCAAGTTGATTAACAGCAGACTAAGAGGACAACTCTGCCTGGTACCTCTGTATAGCCTAAAATAAGGAGATTTTTGATTATTAGTTATGACTGCCACCATAGGAGCTTGATAGATCAGCTTTATCCAGGAAATAAAACCTATTACCAAAATTAAATCTTTCTAAAACCTCGAATGAATAGGACCATTCTACCCTTTCAAAAGCTTTATCTGCATCAAGGGAAACAACACATTCGGATTCTTTAGATGGAGAGGAATGAATAATGTTCAATCATCTCTGAATATTAAAATATTAATATCTATTCTTAATAAATCCAGTTTGATCCTTAGAAATAATCTTAGGTAAAATATTCTCAAGCCTCCTGGCCAAAATCTTAGAAAGAATTTTAGAATCCACATTTAATAAGAAATCTGGTCTGTAAGAGGCACTGTGTTGCCTTTATGGCAGTTATTTAGTTTATAATATTTTCGCTTAGCAATTCATTTGTTAGTAATTTCTAGTTAGAATTAGAAGTGTTTAAAGTATATTCATTGCCTGTAAAATATATCGGCATGCGATGACGTCACATCCGGTTTCGCCGCGTCTTGTGGGAAAATACCGGTTTGAGATCAATGCGAGGGCAGGGGCTCGCACAAGGGAACCCAGAGCAGAAGTTGTTTTGCAAGCATTAAAAATCACAGTGAGAGCAACGCTGTAAGATAATAGATAATCGATATGTTGAATTAAAATGTTAACGCCGATCCTGTTAAAAGTAACGACGGTCGATAATGTTTATGCTTTCATTAGTTAAAGAGTTGCGGATAGTTTGCATTGAAGTGTACTTAAAGTAGTCAATGGCGTAGGTAAATTCTGCCTGTATACTGCACTTTAATGTAATGTATTTATAGTTACTTTTAGAAGTATTTACAATGGAAATGTGATATCAAGAAGGGAACAAATACTGTATCAATCTTGTATTGTTTTACCATATGTTAATGTGAAGAGTGAACAGTAAATGGTTAATCTTACTGCGACCTTGTTTCATTGACTGTGGTTTATCTCGGTGTTTAATTCGGCGTTTCAGTTACACCCGAGCGAGAACGCTACAGTGTAAAAGTGGCATTATCAGGTGTTTCAAGTGCTGCAATGTCATCTCGATCCAGCATCAAGTCGATGCCGCCCAGCGACAAGGGCAGTAGAGCAACATCAAGTAAGTCCACCCATGCAAGAGCCAAGGCAGAAGCCGCCAGGGTGCGACTGCGCTACTCCAGACAAGAAGCAGATTTGAAAATGGAACAGGCTGCCAAAGAAGCCGAAATCCAGAAGGAAAAGGCTGCCAGAGAAATGGAAGCGGCCACCAGAGAAGCCGAAATCCAGAAGGAAAAGGCTGCCAGAGAAATGGAAGCGGCCACCAGAGAAGCCGAAATCCAGAAGGAAAAGGCTGCCAGAGAAATGGAAGCGGCCACCAGAGAAGCCGAAATCCAGTTGGAAATGGCAAAGATATCGACAAAGTTGCAAGTGCTGCAGCTAGAAAGAGAAGAAGAAGCTGCCAAGGTGGAAGCAGAGTACATAGAAGAAACTGAAGGAATGCATGATCTGGCCGACGTAAGATCTACTTCAGAAAGGACCAGATTGGAACACACAAGTGACTATGTCCTATCTCAAATAGACAGGCAGGCTCGTCCTTCCTCTCCATACGTACCCCACAACATCCCAAGCCACGAGGAACCTCAGAGAGGCCCGATTGCATCACATCCATACAAGGAAGACAATTTACCCTCGCAACTCCGTGATGAAGTTGAGAATGAAAGAGCTGACAACCAATACTTCTCGACACCAAACTTACAAGATTTGGGGAGAAGAGATGCAGAGGTCAAATTCAGGACAGCAAATTCCATAAGAAATGTACGCCCTCAGTCATATACGCGCCAATGTATTTCCCCAGCCCGCATGCCGCTTACAGTTGATCCCATGATGCACTATTTGGCACGACGGGATCTCGTCACTTCGGGACTGTACCGGTTTGACGATAAACCTGAAAATTACTGTGCATGGTACTCCACATTCACCAACGCTATCGACGGAGTCCAGCTCGGAGCAACCCAAGAGTTGGATCTTATGGCGAAATGGCTGAGAAAAGAATCACGCGAACAGGTCAGACGCATACGTTCAGTGTACATCAACAAACCCGAGCTAGCCTTAAGCAAAGCATGGGAGAGACTTCGGGAGGGCTATGGGGCCCCCGAAATTATTGAAGCGGCGCTATATCGACGTCTGGAAAACTTTCCTAAGGAGTCAGCCAAAGATCACATTAAGTTAAGAGAACTCGGAGATTTACTCATGGAGATCCAAGGCGCCAAAGAAGATGGCTACTTAGCTGGTCTAGTATACCTAGATACTCCATCCGGGATTAGACAAATCGTGGACAAACTTCCATTTGGGCTGCAGGACAGGTGGCTGCCTGTTGCCTCAGAGTACAAGGAAGGCCACGGTGGTCAATTTCCTCCCTTTAAGCACCTCGCTAAGTTTGTGTGCAAGGAGGCGAAGAAGCGAAACGACCCTAGCCTCATGGGTCCAGGAAGCATTACGATTGACACCGAGCCAGGTAGATCCTCTTCGAATACTTTCAACACCAATAAACCCGTCTCAGTGCTCAAGACTGAAGCCTTTACAACCAACAACGACCCTAGCAAGTATTGTCCATTGCATAACATACCTCACCCCCTCAGAGGATGCAGAACGTTTAGGGAAAAACCCCTTGGAGAGAGGACGGCCCTTCTCATGGAGAAAAGAATATGTTTTAGATGCTGTTCCTCAACCTCTCACCTCGCCAGAGAGTGTATGATCGCCGTGAAGTGTCCGGAATGTGATAGCACTAATCACGTTGGGGCCATGCATCCCAACCTGTCACCGCAAACCGACGATGCTCCTTCACCCCCACAACAGGACGGCGGGGAGGGAGAGGGTCACCCCAGGACAACAGTTGTCAGCTCGAGCTGTACAGAAGTTTGCGGTCAAGCTCAGTCAAGCCGTTCTTGTTCAAAGATCTGCCTCACTAAGGTGTACCCTAAAGGAGCCAAAGACAAGACCATCAAAGCCTATGTGATTCTGGATGATCAGAGCAATCGCTCACTAGTCAGTCCAGAGTTCTTTAAATTCTTCAACATTCAATGTAAGCAGTTCCCATACTACCTTAGAACTTGCTCAGGCAACATGGAAACTCAAGGAAGGAAGGCAGAAGGCGTCCAGATCAAGTCCCTGGATGATAAAGTCGTCATCTGTCTCCCTCCGCTCTTAGAGTGCAATGAAATCATGAATAACCGCACCGAGATCCCGACGCCAAGTGCGGTGCTACATCAGCCACATCTCCACCACATCGCCAAACATATCCCAGAACTGGATCCAAAAGCAGAAATACTCCTGCTATTAGGGAGAGACGTTCTCTGGGTGCACAAGGTTAGGCAACAGGTCAATGGACCACACGACGCCCCCTTTGCGCAATGCCTGGATCTGGGCTGGGTGGTGATAGGAGAGGTGTGCCCTGGCAATGTACACAAACCGACGGTTAGCACACTCAAGACCAATGTGCTAGAGAGTGGCAGCCATTCTATTTTCCAACCCTGCACAAGTGTCCCGTGCAGTAAGGAAGCACAACAAGACGTTAACAAGCGCAAGGCAACCAACGAGACGCTGGGCCAGTCGGTCTTCATTCAAACTGAGCACGGTAATAAACTTGCTCAGTCAGCTCAAGAAGCCATTTTCTTAAAAATGATCGACACCAAAGTCTTCAGGGATGAAGCAAATAATTGGGTCGCCCCACTACCTTTCAGAGAACCACGCCTGTGCTTGCCAAACAACAAAGAGCAGGCAGTCAAGCGGTTCACGTCCTTGCAAAAAACCCTGAAAAGGAAACCTGAGATGCAGCAATGCACCCGATTGACCCACGAGGTACTGTGCACCTTAATGGCAGAGGTCACAGCCATTATAAACGCACAACCACTCCTACCTGTGTCTTCTGACCCAGAAAACCCCTTCATACTCTCGCCATCAATGCTCCTTACACAGAAGGCAGGAGCTCCCCCTCCACCAGGAGACTTCTCAGATAAGGATTTGTACACAAAGCAATGGAGACAAGTCCAAGCTCTGGCAAATCGGTTCTGGTCTCGCTGGAGACAGGAATATCTACCTTTGTTGCAACACAGACAAAAGTAGACAGAACCCCGCAGGAATCTTCAAGTTGGAGACTTAGTCCTGCTCAGGGACAAGCAAATCGCCCACAACAGCTAGCCAATGGCCAGAATCACTGCTACATACCCTAGTGGGGATGGACATGTCAGGAAGGTCGAGTTGAAGACTACCGACCAAGGCGATGTGAAAATTTACCAAAGGCCAGTTACAGAAGTCATTCTACTTCTACCTAATGACTGATTAGAGACTAAGTTTTGTATTCTGTTCATTGTGACCTTACGAAGGTCAAGCGGGGAGTGTGTTGCCTTTATGGCAGTTATTTAGTTTATAATATTTTCGCTTAGCAATTCATTTGTTAGTATTTTCTAGTTAGAATTAGAAGTGTTTAAAGTATATTCATTGCCTGTAAAATATATCGGCATGCGATGACGTCTGGTTTTGACGCGTCTTGTGGGAAAATATCGGTTTGAGATCAACACGAGGGCGGGGGCTCGCACGAGGGAGACCAGAGCAAGAAGTTGTTTGTATGCATTAGAAATCACAGTGAGAGCAACGCTGTAAGTTAATAGATAATCGATATGTTGAATTAAAATGTTAACGCCGATCCTGTTAAAAGTAATGACGGTCGATAATGTTTATGTTTTCGTTAGTTAAAGAGTTGCGGATAGTTTGCATTGAAGTGTATTTAAAGTAGTCAATGGCGTAGGTAAATTCTGCCTGTATACTGCACTTTAATGTAATGTAGTTATAGTTACTTTTAGAAGTATTTACAATGGAAATGTGATATCAAGAAGGGAACAAATACTGTATCAATCTTGTATTGTTTTATCAACAGTTTTCACCATATGTTAATGTGAAGAGTGAACAGTAAATGGTTAATCTTACTGTGACCTTATTTCATTGACTGTGGTTTATCTCGGCATTTCAGTTACACCCGAGCGAGAACGCTACAGGCACATTCAGATAAATCTTTTTCTTTTTAGGGAATTAGTGAATTTGATGCCTCACAGAAAGTTTACGGGAGGGTCCTAGAGGATACAGAATCAGTGAAAATTTGGCATAAATGAGGTATAGGTATTTCAGTAAACATCTTAAGAAACTCTACCGTAAATCCATCTGTTCCCGGAGCTTTACCTGATTGAAAAGAGGATATAGCCCTTGCTATTTCCTCTCTTTTAATAGGTGCATCTAATGTCTTCATATCTTGAATAGAAATTTTGGGTATATACAATCTTTGCAAGAATCTATTCATAAAAGTAGTGTTGTCTGGAAAATCAGATTAATAAAGGTTAGAGTAAAAATCCAAAAATACCTTATTAATTTCCTGACAATCTGACGTTTCAGTTCCATCAGTTCCTTGTATTTTCAAAATCTGCCTTCTAGCCATAGCTGCTTTAAGTTGAGTGGCCAACAATTTACCTGACTTATCTCTATGTGTATAAAATTGACTTTTAGATTTCAAAATTTACTGCTCAATGGGAAAAGTCAAAAGCAGATCATGCTGTATTTGAAGTTTCACCCTTTCCTTATATAAATGTTCAGTAGCTGATACTGAATAAACTATCTGTTTCTTTAATCCTGTTAGTAATCACTAAAAGCTCCTCTTTAGTTGTCCTTCTTAAAGCTACTGAATATGAAATTATCTATCCACTAAGAAAAGATTTCATCACATCCCAAATAACCAAATTTGGCATACCCTCAGATGCATTTAATTCAAAAAATAAAAAAATTTGCTCTTTAATAAAACTCATAAATGCTGAATCATACAGCAGTGTAGCATTAAATCTCCACTGAGATGCATTCTGTATATTATCAGGGATTTAAGTGTTAGTTTCTTGGGTGCATGATCCAACAACGCAATAGCGTTATACGCACAGTCAGCAACAAAAGGCACCAATCCAACAAAAAATAATCAATTCATGAATATTATGATGTACATATGAAAAAAAAGAAAAATCCTTATCTTCAAGATGGAGAAATCTCCAAATATCGACCAAACTGTATTCTAGTAAAAAGGAATTAATACAGGACGCTGTCTTATTAAGGAGCCATGGATAGGTTGATGACCTATCAATCGAAGGATTGAGACAACAGTTAAAGTCACCGCCCATAATCAACTTATATTCATTTAAATTCGGCAACACAGAGAATAACCATAGACCCACAGAACCATAAAACATTACAGCACAGTAACAGGCCTTTTGGCCCTTCTTGGCTGTACCGAACCATTTTTCTACCTAGTCCCACAGACCTGCACCTGGACCATATCCCTCCATACACCTCTCACCCATGTACCTGTCCAAGTGTTTCTTAAATATTAAAAGTGAGCCCACATATAACACTGCATCTGGCAGCCCATTCCACACTCCCACCACTCTCTGTGTGAAGAAGCCCACCCTAATGTTCCCTTTAAACTTTTCCCCCTTCACCCTTAATCCATGTCCTCTGGTTTTTTTCTCCCCTAGCCTCAGTGGAAAAAGCCTGCTTGCATTCACTCTATCTATACCCATCATAATTTTATATACCTCTTTCAAATCTCCCCTCATTCTTCTACGCTCCAGGGAATAAAGTCCTAACCTATTCAACCTTTCTCGGTAACTCAGTTTTTCAAATCCCGGCAACATCCTTGTAAACCTTCTCTGTACTCTTTCAAACTTATTAATATCCTTCCTGTAATTCGGTGACCAAAACTGCACACAATACTCCAGATTCAGCCTCACCAATGCCTTATACAACCTCACCATAACATTCCAACTCTTACACTCAATACTTTGATTTATAAAGGCCAATGTACCAAAAGCTGTCTTTACTACCCGATCTACCTGTGACACCACGTTTAGGGAGTTTTATACCTGTATTCCCAGATCCCTGTGTTCTACTGCAATTGGCTTTAACATGCCGGTAACCCACCTTTACCCCTTCTCCTGTCAGTAGAAACAGTTCCAATTGGCTTAGTAGCAAAGCCACAGATTAATGTCAGGAACTAGACTTGTTTGTCAGAGTCTTTTATATTAAGAGCAAAAGGACTGCATGTGAAAACATAGGTTAGAGTGGCCAGTGATGCATGGAAAAGATCTCAAATGGATGCTTTGCAACTGTATTCACTGCAGAGACAAACGCAGATTCCAGAGAACTGAAGTAAAGCAGCATTGAGATCATGGACCATAGAGGAAAGGGTGTTTGCTGTCTTGAGGGAAATTATGGTGGATGAATGCACAGGGCATGACAAGATGTTCCTTCGGACCTTGTGGGAGACTATTGCAGAAGCAGCAGGGGCCTAATGGGGATAATTCAAACATACTTAGCAATGGGTAAAGTACCCAAAGATTGGAGGATAACTAATGTTGTTCCATTGTTTAAGAAAGGCTCTAAAAATAAGCAGGGAAATTATAGGCCAGGTACATTATGGGAAGATATTCTAAAAGACCAGATAAGTAAGTATTTGGATAGATTGAGAGAGATTAAGGATAGTCAATATAATACTCTGTTCACTGTAGATCATACCTAACCAATCTTACAGAATTTTTCAAGGAAGTTACTAGAAAAATTGATGAAGGAAATGCAGTGGATGTTGTCTACATGCACTTAGCAAAGCCTTTGACAAGGTCCCACATGGAGGCCGTTAAAAAGATTCATTCACTTGGCATCCAGAGTTAAGTAGTAAATTGGATTCAATATTGGCTTTATGAGAGAAGCCAGAGTGTGGTAGTAGATAGTTGCCTCTCTAGTGGAGGCCTGAAACAAGTGGTGAGGCACAGGGATCAGTGTTGGGTCTACTGTTGCTTCTTACCTATATCAAAGAAAACTTACAAGGATATTCCCAGGACTGTTGGACCTGAGTTATAGGGAAAGATGAATAGGTGGCGACTTTATGGAATATGGAAGCATTGGAGATTTGATAGAGATATAAAATTATGAGGGGCCTAGATAGGATAAATGCAAGCAGGCTTTTCCCACTGAGGTTGGGTGAGACTGGAACTACAGGTCTTGTGTTAAGGGTGAAAAGTGAAATGTGTAAAGGGCGAATGAGGGGGAACTTCTTCACTCAGAGGGTGATAAGAGTATAGAACAAGCTGCCAGCAGAAATGGTGGATTTGGGTTGGATTTCATTATTTAAGAGAAATTTGGATAGGTACATGGGTGGGCAGGGTGTGGAGGACTATTGATCGGGTGCAGGGCAATGGGACTAGGCAGATTAATAGTTTGGCATGGATTAGGTGGGCTGAAGGGTCTGTTTCTGTACTGTAATGTTCTATAGCTCTATGATTACAAAATAAGCAAAAAAAGTGAGGAGGAGGTGTGTATGTGGAGGAGAGGGGATGAAGTGAGAAGCTGGGGTATGATAGGTGGAAACGGTAAATGACTGAAGAAGGAATCTAAGAGGAGAGGAGAGGAGAGGAGAGGAGAGTGGATCATTGAAAAGAAGGGAAGGAGGAGGGGCACCAGGGAGAGGTGATGGGCAAGTGAAGAGAAGAGAGTGGCTGAGAGGGTAGCCAGAATGGGGAATGGAAAAAGAGAGAAGGGGAAGGGAGAGAAATTGATGTACATGCTGCCAGTTTAGAGACTATCCAGATGGAATTTAAGGTGTTGTTCCTCCAACCTGAGTATGGCCTCATTGTGGCAGTAGAGGAAGACATCTACCGAAACATGCTTCTTCACATTCCTTTTTCATGTTGACCTTTTGACTTCTTCAGAATGTAGTTTATCTCAAAGGTCAGGGCTGATCAACATAAAAGAAAATTGTCTGAAATGTGACATGGGTTGCCAAATGGCTATCTGTTGTTTATCGCAGGAACTGAGATAGACTTCAGCACTTCATACATAAGTGCCTTGGACATACATCACACTGAGGGCAGCAGACAGCTTCCTCTTTTGTATTATTGAACACCTGGGGTCCTGAAAGCCAAAGGTCATGGATTTTACTATAATGTGTACATCGGATCCCATTTTGAATGACAGGTAACATTGTATTTCTTCAGATATACAAGCTTTTCCTCTATGTAATTCTTATACTGTTCTGCTGTATCTGCACTGTCTTAGTAGAAGTTCCCACCATTCTGTACTTAAAGTGTAGCTAGAGTGGACTTAGCCTAAACTTAGCCAAGACACCACAAGGTGAGTCCACACAAATCAGTTAACAAACACTCGCTACATCATTTCAGGTATTGAATAAAGACAAGGTAATTTTTAAACCTGAAAAAGGAGGTTACCTCTATACACTCTGTGCCACTTTATTCTGTAGCTCCTGTACCTGAATATATGATTGTGGCCTTCTGCCTTTGCCCATTCATTTCAAGGTTCAATGTGTTGTGCTTTCAGAGGAGCAATTCTGCACACCACTATTATAACACGTGGTTTTTAGAGAGTTGCTTTCCTGTCAGCTTGAACCCGTCTGGCCATTCTCCTCTGACCTCTCTCATTAAAAAGGCATTTTCATCCACAGAACTGCAACTCACTGGAGGGCTTTTTTTTTGTTTTTCGCGTCATTCTCTGTAAACTCTAGAGACTGTTGTATATGAAAATCCCAGGAAATCAAACCACCCCTTCTGGCACCAACAATTATCTCACAGTCAAAGTTACTTAAAACACATTTCTTCCCTATTCTGATGTTTAGTCTGAATAACAACTGAACCTCTTGACCATGTCTGCATGCTTTTATGCACTGATTTGCTGCTAAATAATTGGCTATTAGATATTTGCATTAACGAGTATGTGTACAGGTGTACCTAATAAAGTGGCCACTGAGAGTATAAAGTAAGAAACTATCCTAACCCTACAAATTATATGCATAGAATCATTCCAGCCATTTCTTTTTGTTCTTCCTCTGAAGAGTCAAAAATGACTTGCTTCCTACTCTGGTAACTTATAAAGACATGAGTCAGCAGGTGTCCATCGAGATAGGTCAGAATCAGAATCAGGTTTATCATCACCGGCATGTGTCATGAAACTTGCTCACTTAGCAGCAGCAGTTCAATGCAATGCATAATATAGAAGAAGAAGAAAAATTATTATTATTATTATTGTGCTTGGAAGTAGGTACAGAGGAGATGTCAGGGGTAAGTTTTTTACACCTAGAATGACGAGTGCATGGAATGGGCTGTTGGCAGCGGTGGTGGAGGCGGATACAATAGGGTTTTTTAAGAGACTCCTGGATGGCTACATAGAGCTTAGAAAAATAGAGGGCTATGGGTAAAACCCAGGTAGTTCTAAGGTAGGGACATGTTCGGCTCAGCTTTGTGGGCCAAAGGGCCTGTATTGTGCTGTAGGTTTTCTATGTTTCTATAAATAAATAAGTAAATCAATTACAGTATACATATATTGAATAGATTAAAAATCATGCAAAAAATCAGAAATATCATATATTTGAAAAGTGAGGTAGTGTTCACGGGTTCAATGCCCATTTAGAAATTGGATGGCAGAGGGGAAGAAGCTGCTCCTGAATTGCTGAGTGAGGCTTTTGTATCTCCTGCCTTTTGGTAAAAATGAGAAAAGGGCATGCCCTGGGTGCTGGAGGTCCTTAATAATGGATGCTGCTTTTCTGAGACACCGCTCCCTGAAGATATCCTGGGTGCTTTTAAACTAGTACCCAAGATGAAGCTGCAGGGATGTATCCATGGAAAATAGCACCTATGGCAAGCACTGAAATTGCGCCTCTGTCCAAACATCTGACACCCATCTTTCAGCTCAAAAATACAAGTCAAGCTTGTTAATCTTTTAATTAACAAATTATGGCACTACATGAAAATTATAACTGCACCTTTCTTGCTTTCACCGATGCAAATTGGTCTATGATGTGATCAAAGTCAGTTTTTTCAGTTTCTTCTCCTTCTACACTCAGCAGAGCAAGATCACAGAGTCTGCCTTGACCCATGGAGGCTCTCAAATATGAAATTGTTAGTTTTAACTTGCTGAATGATCTCTCACAGCTGGCGATGGAAACTTCGATGGTTAGCATTATCTGAATAGTAGTGCAACGATTGGAGAAGATGCTCTCATCTCCATACTGAACAATAAATTCAAGAAGCTCTTCAGGTCTTGATATTTTCATGTTGACCCGCCTTGATAGCAACATTCTGCAATCCAAAATTTCTTCATATAGCTTCTATCCATCAACATCAGAGCTGTACAATTCACCCAAATTTTTGCACTTCTTCTTTAGGTCGTTACTGTCAGCGCCGTAACACAGTCCCTCGACATTGAGAAGGAACCTAAATTTGGCGTCAGTGTCATGCAATTGAGCGAACCTTTCGTTCATTTCTCTGTGAAGACAGTCGAGCGTTCCCTTCATGACTCTTTCCATTTCTTCCTTAGCTGTTAACCCAGTGTCTCTGGAGTTCTCATCAGCCATTCGTTTCTTTCGTCTGTGATGTCTTTCAACTTCAATATTCTATTGTTGACAGAGGCTGACTCCTTCTTCGAGCGACTCACTGACCAACGCTTCTCTTTCATCATAAAAATGATCTTGAAGGGCTTTCAAATCCAGGGCAGCATCGTGGAAGTTCATGCTAGGATCCTGCAGCCTCTTTTGAATATGGTCAATGCAAATAAGTACTTTGTTCCAAAATCCTAGCAAACTCAGAAAATCGTAACTCAACATTCAGTTGTACAGCTGCCTTGCGTCACTTCTTGTTTCTCTGGTCTCTCTCATGTTCATTGTCTATCATGTCCCAGAGAACTTGAAGTATCTCCTCAAGGTACTTGTTGACGGGCTTCACTGCTTCTGTCCTTGCACTCCACCTGGATTCGGACTCTAACTTAACAACCACAGGTATGGCATTTTTGAGTTTTTCCAGTTCTGTTTTGAACAAGAGAAAAACACATGGAGAGTTTCGGTGGTTCCAAAGAATGTGACCAAGTCGAGTGTGTGATCGTCGCAATTCACAAACAATGCCAGGTTGTTTTTTTCACTTATTCTTTGATGAACACCACTTCCGTGTCCAGCCATCACAACAGTGTTTTCATAGCACTGTGACTGACAATCTTGTAGCTCCATTTCATCCTTCTCTAGCTGTTTCAAGATGTCTTCAACCAAGCTCTCAGCATCCTTCTGGCTTATCTGGATAAAACCAAGGAAAGGCTCTCTAACATGGACTGATTTCCTCTCAAAATCAACTGCCACATTATACATACCTCACTACTTCTGACATCTGCTCACGGTGTGCCTGATCAGGAGTCGAGTCGAACATGAGACCATAGTACTTAATAAATCATCTCCTTCTACCTTAGGCCATGAACTTATCGATCACCCCTGCTGGGGACACTTTCTGGAGGTCCAAGATCCGTATACTCCACGACCACTGGACTAAGTGCATAAATGTAGGAGGGGACTATGTTGAAAAATAAATGTGCTAGGTTTTCTAAAACTGACTCCTTCTACCTTAGGCCATGAACTTATCAATCACCCCTCATATCTATAGGTGGGTATATAGCCTCAAAGATCAAAGATTAGCTTTATTTGTCACATGTACAATGAAGCAAATAGTGAAATACACCATTTGGTCAAATCAAATCAGTGAGGAATGTGTTGGGCAGACCGCAAGTATCACCACATTTCCGGCAGCAAAATAGCTTGATCACAACTTACTGTTCATAACCGTACATCCTTGAAATGTGGAAAGAAACCACAGGACCCAGAGGAAACCCACACGGCCACCTGGAGAACATATAAATTCCTTACAGACACTGACAGAAATTAAACTCTGATTGCTAACCATTGGTGCTGGAAAGCAATTGAGCTAACCACTATGCTAAATTGCTATTCCATAACTTGGGAAATGGTATGCACCTTCCACCATTTATACTAGGCCTCTGTGTGCTCCCAATGCTCAATATTTCTGTATCTGCTCCTTCTCCATTTTCAGCATCACACAAAGACATATAAGCAACCAACATACAAGACAAATTTTACAAATACAAACAAAGTACTCAATAGATAAGTAAATAATACTGAGAGCATGAGTTGTAGTGTCCTTGAAAGTGTGTCCATTGGTTTTGTTCAATGATCACTTCAGTGGTGAGGTGAGTGAAGCTATCCACTTTGGTTCAGGAGCCTGATAATTGAAAGGTGATAACTGTTCCCAAACCTGGCGGTGTGGGACCTAAGGCTCCTGCACTTCTTTCCCAGTGACAGCAGTGAGAAGAGAGCATAGCCTGACTGGTGGGGGTCCATGATGATGGATGCTACTGTCCTGTGGCATCACTCTTTGTAGATGTCCTCAATGGTAAAGAGGGCATTTCCTGATCCCCGATCTATCCCACAGTATTTTCCTTTCAAATATTTATCCCACTACATTTGAAAGTTGCAATTGAATCTGCTTACACTATCCCTTCAAGCAGTGCATACCAGATCATTACAACCTGCTACATTTCTCCTTGAATATATTTGCTAATTATCCTAAACCAGTGCTCTCCACTTGCCATCTACCTGCCTACATGATTGCTTCTCACTCTGCATGTTTCTAAACCCTTTTAACATATTAAACAAACTCTACCAAACCACTGCATCAGTTTGAATATTGTCTGTTTTTATTGTAGAAAAATGCTTTCTGAAAATCTTAAGTACTAAATTATGCCAGGTGAGTTGACAAATTAACTGGGAAGGTGTCTTAGCAAAAGAATGTAGAAATCAAAATAGAACAGGCTAATATGTATTGCTTTATTTGTGCATTAGCACTTAATGAAATAATGCCAATCAGATCCAGAACTTCAGTCCATCAGGTTGTTCATTCGACTGTTTAAATGTATATTTCTACATAGGACAAAGATATAACTCCAAAGAGCTGGAACGTTACTCTGAGAATTTTAATGTGAATATTTTGTCATACATTCTATTATCTTTAAAATCAAAATGCCAGCAATGTATTTGAATCCTTTTACCTTGCTCTGGAATATAAAGCAGAAACTTAAGAAATCGATCACAAAAGCAGATTCTGAAGCTTATCATGTCGGTGAAAGACATCAAACACCCATCTATATGAATCCTATTTACCAGTACTTTTGGTGTTGATAAGCTGGCATTCAGTCCAGTATTAACATCAATCAATAAAATGTGTTAAACAGGAAAGCAGAATCTGTCATTAAGGTACTCCCCCTCCACCAACACCCCAATCCAGGCCAAGCTGTCTTCTCACTACTACCATCGGGAAGGAGGTACAGGGTCCCACACCACCAGGTTAATGACCAGGTATTAACCTACAACAATCAGGCATGAATAACTTCACTCTTCTCAACTTTCAACCTACAGACTCACTGTCAAGACCTCAGTATTATTGATTTATTTTCATGTTTTGTCTTCTTTCACATCTTGGTTGAAAGTCAGGTTTTGTAAGTGTATATAGTTTTTCATGTTCTATTATATTTTCTTTATTTTCCTGTAAATGCCTGCAAGAAAATGGATCAGGGTAATATAAGGTGACATATACTGTACATACCTAGATAAAAAATTTACCTTGATAGACTTACTTTGACTTTGATAAACTGGTCAAAATTGGTTAAGTCCAGTCTCCACCTATGGCTCAGATTTATTGGAGTAAAGTTGGAAGTAACCCCTATATGCATTAATATTCTCCAGTCAAATATTGCCAAATCAATGATAGCAAATCATATCAAAGTCGAAGACATTTGAGTCCAACATAAATTCGGCATGTCACATAGTAATTTGGTAGCACTTCAGAAAAGCACTCCATACAAGTTGATGTGATAACTTGTAAGCATCAGCTAAGCAAGAGTAGATAGGGAAGTTTTGACTGAATGTTACTGTATCATGGGCAATATCTGCCCAGCCTTTGGGAAAAATAACAAAGCGCTAATGGTGCACTCCATTAGAAATGACCAAACCTGGTGGTTCAGAGAGTGCAGAGTTAATGCATGAGTTTACAATTGCTAATATATGCTGGACAAAAAGCATATTTGGTCCAGTTGACCAAAAGTAACTCTCACCCTCAACATCTTTGTTTTATTTAGAACTAACCTGATTTCCACACTAAAGGTTAAAGATTTGATTTATTTGTTATAGATATATTGAAGTAAAATTCTGAAGGGCTTAATGGAGTGGAAAAAAACATTGAGCGGATGTTTCTCATTGTCGACTGGGAGTGTGGAGATTACAGAAATGGATCGGAAACATCGTTTCAGATTAAGTTACCATTTGTGGAGGAATTTCTTCTCTCCTCCAGAGAGATGCACATATTCAAGGGTAAAAGAGATGAATCTTTAGTCTCTGGGGAGTGAGGAGTGAGGAAGAACAGATAGGAAAGTGATGCTGAAACCAAGGGATTGTCAAAACTGAAACTGTAACTCTATTTTTATGCTTCTCTGTTCTGTTCTTGTGAAAATCTATCAACTGAAACCTAATTTGTGTTGCTTTTGTTCTCTCATCTTTTCATTCTATTTTAATGCCCTCTCTGTTTATTTTAGATTGTCAAATCAATCCCCCTGAACATTTATTGCTTTCAGCGCTGACACTTTATGGCTGCAGAATATATCACCTATGAAAGTATTCATCCAGACTTCTCTGACAGTACCTCCTTAGCCTGTAAATTCTACAAACTATCTAAGGCACTGTAAAGTATAGCAATAACCATTCTGTTGCCGTGCCATCCCCATTGACACTCTCAATGACAGTAGTCAAAGAATATGAAAGAATGTCTTTTGCACTTCATAATCAGGAAACGGGATTGTCCCCATGTAAGTGATATGTTCAAATTTAAAGCTATTGCCTTTACTAACTGCTTTGCTAGTGTTTCTGCTATACTGCATATCCAGGCAAAGAGGAATAAAAAGAGCTGGATGACTAAAGTGTAGAACAGCTGGGTGGGGAATGCAGACTAAAATGTCAGAATCAGTGACAACCTTGTGAGAGATTCGCCTCTGTCTTTGATTTTTATAGGACAAAATACAATTTATTAACAACGTTTGATCCCACAAGCAAAATTCATTCAGCCAGAGGCAAATAAAAATGTATGCCCAGGGAACTGCTATACAGTCTCATATTCTATAGTGCATTTCATCTCTTGCAAGGCATTGCAAACCACGTTACAGTCAACAAAGTACTTTTGAAGGGCAGTCACTGCTTTATGATGAGGAAAGCAGCAGCTAATTTTCACCAAACCTACTCCTCTAAGAACACAGACATACAATAACCCTATAGGTCATATACTATTCAATACGATCATGGCAGATCTAAAGTTTGGCCTCAAGTCTACTGTCTAGTCAGATGCCCAGAAGTTTTGATTCCCCTGGAGTCCAAATATCTACTTACCTCTGACTTGATACACCTGATTAATCTTTTTTTTAATTTACAAATTCATCAATCAGAATGAGGTTTAATATCACTGGCATATGTTGTGAAATTTGTTAACTTTGTGACATGCAATACATGACGAATACAAAAAAAACTGATTACAGTATCTATATTAAATAGTTAGATTAAGATAAGTAGTGCAAAAACCAGAAATTTTTAAAAAGTAGTGAGATAGTGTTCATGGGTTCAATTCTGTTAGATTGTCATTTAGCAATTTGTTCTACCCAAATAAGGGAAAGCAGTTTGATGAGTTATCCTGAAAATACTGATTGTTGTCATACTCAGTCTTGTTAACACCCAAACTGCAGTATCAATCAACATGATTCTGTTTGATGAACTGAAGCTACAGAATTCACCCCACAAAAACACAATTCCTTGCAGCTCAACAAGACTACTCAAGATCGCATTTCTATTTGGCCCCCAGTTTTAACTTCAGCCCAGTTTCCAGTGGTCAGTGGACTGCGTAGTCAACACCAGCCAGGCGGATGGAACGTGTACCCCTCCACTATCATTAGCAAATTCCCAACGTCTGTTTGCTTCCTTGAAATATTTGCACCAGCAACATTAAAACAGAATGAAGTATGCATCGTCCTCGGCTTGCATTCTGAGACACTGCTACAAATCTCCAAATCAAATCCCCAACAAAATCCCCAAGAGTTTAACAAAGCATTCGGGTGGCAATTGCTTCATCACCAAGCAACTGTGAGGTAAAAGCTGGGATCTTTATTGTTGTTGTAGAAAATGAAGGAAATGTTATTAAAGAGTCTCCAACCACAGATCCCTGCCAGTCTGTAGTTGTGAATTTATTGCCCTCTAGTGACTGAATAAAAGTTTTCAACAATTTTTTTTCAAATCAGTATCAGATTTATTACCACAGAAATATTTTGCAAAATTTGATGATGGAGGGGAAGCAGTGTGTATTGTCAGGCTCTTGTACCTACTCCCTGATGACAGTAATGAGAAGAAGGCAGGTCCTGAATGGTAGGGGTCCTTAATGATGTTTGGGGCATTACCTTTAGAAGAAGTTCTTGATGCAGAGGAATCCAGTACCCATGAAGGACCAGACTGACCATTCAACATTTCTGCTCCTGTACTCCTCCATACCAGATGGTGATGCAACCAGTTAGAAAGTTCTCCACAGTACATCAGCAGAAATTTGCTGGAGCCTTTGGTGACATACCAAACCCCCTCAAACTCCTAACGAAATAGGGCCACAGCTGTCCTTATTTGTACTTACATGAAAATGTTGCACCCAGTTTAGATCGTCAGAGATGGTGATGTCCAAGAACATGACAATGCTCAGCCTTTCCACAGTAAATGATACACACTGTTCCATCACTGTGCAACAGTATTTGTAAATGATATACACTGTACCATTGCTGTGTCCAGTGTTTGTAAATAATACAGTGTACTATCACTGTGCACCAGTGTTTGTAAACAATACACACTGTGGCATCACTGTACACTAGTGTTTACAAATGATACACACTATACCATCACTGTACACCGATATTTGTAAATAGTACACACTGTTCCATCAACTGTAAATCAGTGTTTTAAATGATACACACTCTATCGTTACTGTATACAAGTGTTTATAAAAGATAGACACTGTACCATCACTATTTACACCAGTGTTTGCAAATGATACACATTGTTCCATCACTGTGCACCAGTGTTTGTAAAACTATTTTAATAGATCTGGCTACCTACAGTGATTTTGTGTTAAGCCATCCAGTTTGAAGAAATGGCCCTTCTGTTCCCGTCTCAAGTTAGGTTTATGACTGAAATTAAGTACCGAGCAGAATTACAGAAATTAATGATGTTAATAATGTTTATTCACTAAGGAGAAGGATATTGAATTGTGAAAGGTAAGGAAAACAAGTCGGGTGTTTATGGAAACTACGACGATTAAAGAGGAGGAAGTACTGGCGCTTTTAAGGAATATAAAAGTGGATAAATCTCTGGCTCCTAACAGGATATTCCCTAGGAACTTGAGGGAGGTTACTGTAGAAATAGCAAGGGCTCTGACAGAAATATTTCAGATGTCATTAGAAAAGGGGATGGTGCCGGAGGATTGATGCATTGCTCATGTGGTTCCATTGTTTAAAAAGGGTTCTAAGAGTAAACCTAGCAATTATAGGCCTGTCAGTTTGACATCAGTGGTGGATAAGTTAATGGAAAGTATTCTTAGAAATGGTATATATAATTAACTGGATAGACAGGGTCTGATTAGGAGCAGTCAACATGGATTTGTGCATGGAAGGTCATGTTTGACAAATCTTATTGAATTTTTTGAAGAGGTTACGAAGAAAGTTGACAAGGGTAAACCAGTGGATGTTGTCTATATGGACTTCAGTAAGGCCTTTGACAAGGTTCCGCATGGAAGGTTAGTTAGGAAGGTTCAATCTTTAGGTATTAATATTGAAGTAGTAAAATGGATTCAACAGTGGCTGGATGGGAGATGCCAGAGAGCAGTGGTGGATAACTGTTTGTCAGGTTGGAGGCCGGTGACTAGTGGTGTGCCTCAGGGATCTGTACTGGGTCCAACGTTGTTTGTCATATACATTAATGATCTGGATGATGGAGTGGTAAATTGGATTAGTAAGTATGAAGATGATACTAAGGTAGGTGGCATAGTGGATAATGAAGTAGGTTTTCAAAGTTTGCAGAGAGATTTAGTCCAGTTAGAAGAGTGGGCTGAATGATGACAGATGGAGTTTAATGCTGATAAGTGTGAGGTGCTACACTTTGGTAGGAATAATCAAAATAGGACATACATGGTAAATGGTAGGGCATTAAAGAATGCAGTAGAACAGAGTGATCTAGGAATAATGGTGCATAGTTCCCTGAAGGTGGAATCTCATGTGGATAGGGTGGTGAAGAATGCTTTTGGTATGTTGGCCTTTATAAATCAGAGCATTGAATATAGGAGTTGGGATGTAATGTTAAAATTGTACAAGGCATTGGTAAGGACGAATTTGGAGTATTGTGTACAGTTCTGGTCACCAAATTATAGGAAAGGAGTCAACAAAATAGAGAGAGTACAGAGAAGATTTACTAGAATGTTACCTGGGTTTCGGCACCTAAGTTACAGGGAAAGATTGAACAAGTTAGATCTTTATTCTTTGGAGTGTATAAGGTTGAGGGGGGACTTGATAGAGGTATTTAAAATTATGGGGGATAGATAGAGTTGACGTGGATAGGCTTTTTCCATTGAGAGTAGGGGAGATTCAAACAAGAGGACATGAGTTGAGAGTTAGGGGGAAAAAGTTTAAGGGTAACACGAGGGGGAATTTCTTTACTCAGAGAGTGATAGCTGTGTGGAACGAGCTTCCAGTAGAAGTGGTAGAGGCAGTTTCGGTATTGTCATTTAAAGTAAAGTTGGATAGGTATATGGACAGGAAAGGACTAGAGGGTTATTGGCTGAGTGCAGGTCGGTGGGACTAGGTGAGAGTAAGCGTTCGGCACTGACTAGAAGGGCCGAGATGGCCTGTTTCTGTGCTGTAATTGTTATATGGTTATAGATGTAAAGAAGCCTCTGCTACACCAACCAATTGATTTAGGTTAAGGGCAAGCTGTAGATAGCATGGTAGCATAGTGGTTAGCTCATTGTTTTACAGCGATCACCAATCAGGGTTCGATTCCTGCCACTGCCTGTAAGTTCTCATCATGATTGTGTAGATTTCCTCATGTGTTCTATAATTAGGGTTAGTTGAGTTGTGGGCATGCAATGTTGGAGTCATGCTCCTCCTTCTCCTTGTCTTGTCCACAACTACACATGCATGTGTGCCAGGTGACCATAAGTGAGAGGTGGAGAGCAAGGCAGAGAGAATCAGTGACAGGAAAGCAAGCATGAAGCAGGAGAACAGACTTGCAGGCAGTCCTGGATCACCAAGCACTCTATGTCCACCAACGCAGAGAGAGGAGCAATAACAAACGACCTCCTGTCATGCTCTTGCACTTGCATTCAGATACATGGCTGAAAAAAAAATTAGGACATTCCTAAGCCACCACCACCATGCCAAAGTCCTGTACATGGGTTGCATCAGATAAGCACTGGCAGGATTTTCCCCCTGCCACCTTTGAGCCACATCCTACGACCAGCTACTCCTGGAGTGGAACAGCAAAGATGGTGAGAGACACTGGCCGACGAAGCTTTGCGATCGCTGGGAGACTGCTAGTTCAACAGAACACTGGCATGAGCAGAGCAGAGGGCAATGCATGCGACTCTTTAAGCCACTGATCCCAATGGCTTACAGGAATCGAAGGGGAGATGTCTTGGACACCCTGCTAGGGATCAAAGGGATTTAGATGTTCCCAATGAGAAGAGTGGTGCTAAGAGTGAAGAAATCAGATCTGCACTCCATGTCAGACAGTGACCATTGTCACGTACCCCATGACTGGGTTACCAAACCAGTAGAAATGGAATAATATTCTCCATGTTGCTATGTGTCTCCCCTCCGATCATCCAGGCATGCATGGAGCATGTGGGGATCTTCCAAAATCCAGGCATTCTTTCTTTCTTTCTTTTTTCTTTCTTTCTTTTTTCTTCTTCTTTTTTTTCATAGGGATTATGTTAGGGGGAGGGGTTAAGGGGAGGGGGGAAGGGTTGATAATTTTCTTTTTTCTTTCTGTAACCTATTTGAAAATTCAACTAAAAAAAATTTTAAAAAAGAAATGGAATGATATGTTGGAGTCTGGTGGTACTGTAACTAAAAGTGTTTATTAGTAAACTAAGTAATACAGTACATTTAACTGCAAATATACATATAAAACAGGTTAGCAATGGTATATACAGAAGTGTGGAAATAGGAATCAAAACCAAGCTCTTTCAAAGTCTAGGGGTAAATGAATAGTCTTCGGATGGTGCAGAGTTCAGTTCAGTTCAGTTTAGTTTAAGTCGAGGTAGTTGTTGTGGTACCGTTGGAGGGAGAGAGAGAGAGAGAGAGAGAGAGAGAGAGGTGAACAGTTGCAGCAGGCAAACCTTCCATTGTCTTCTTGTCTTGTTGTGCTGTTGTGGTCACTGACTATGACCCCTCCATTCCCAGCCAGACCGTTCTTCAGTGGTGATCCCGTCATCCAGGCGAGGGTGGATGCAAGCCCCCACTGGTCTGCCTTCACACACTGTGAGCCTCTGACTGATTCCCCTGAATCAATCCTCCAAGCCCCCACCTTCCTGTGGGTGCACAACACTCTTTCAGTGTCCCGTGGCGTGTCTGAGCAGACCTGCTTTTATCTCCCCCGACGGGGTACCAGCCATCCATCAACTGTCCATCACCTGGCCCCGCCTTGCTGTCTCCGCAGGCATATGGCACCGCTTATCACTGTCAGCAGGAATTCACACAAGCAGGCAAAAGTGTCCTTGGAGCAAAAGTAAACAATCATCGAAGAAGCCATAATACTAAATCATCCCTCTCTCTCTCATTATCAGCATCTGCAGCAGAAGGTCTCCCCCCTCTTCTCTCTCTCTCTCTCTCTCTCTCTCTCTCTCTCTCTCTCTCTCTCTCTCTCTCTCTCTCTCTCTCTCTCTCTCTCTCTCTCTCTCTCTCTCTCTCTCTCTCTCTCTCTCGTTAGCAGCATAGTCAACTCTGGACCCCATCTCCGCCTGGTTTGCTCATCACACATCACACCATTAACCAGTGCCTAGGGTTGTAAGTCACCTGGTGACACCCAAACCAGAAACCACTCTTCTCCTGGTTTTGAATGCAGTAGTCATACTTGTAAGGCATTATGATGACAGACAACCGAGCAAACCCTATACTTCCAGAGCCGGGAGTGCTCAGGAAATCTGCAGAACACCCAGACCCTGGTCTAGACAGGCAGTATGAAGATGCAACCTCAAACCCCATGGGCAGGGTTGAATCCGACAAGGGGACCGAACGAACTATGCCTCCTTTGCACTGTAAGGTAAAAACAATCATCTCAACCTTCAACACAAACACCATCCGCCTCTTGCCTCCTTGCACAGAGTTGGCATCACAGGCAAGCAGCTATGAGATCTCCATCCTGGGGATCCAAGAACACCGTCATGTACACCCAGACGAAGAGATAAGCTCAACAGAGGCAGAGGAGGTGCACCTCATCACCTCGTTTGCATGGAGAGAGCCGACAACGATGTCAACACAAGGCAGAGCAGGACTGATGTTGAACCGCAAGGCAAAGGAGGCACTGAGGGGCGTAGTCTCGGTCAGTGACAGAATCCTTACTGCGGAATTCAACAGAAACCCAGTGACCTCTGTCATCACCTGTTACTCCCCGCACAACTGCAGCGAGGAGAAGGAGGTGGAGACTTTCTACAATAAACTTCGAAGCTGTCACTTCAATACGCTTCATAATTTTGTATAAGACCGTAAGACAAAGGAGCAGAAGTCAGCCAGTCAACCCATTGAGTCTGATCCACCATTTTATCATGAGCTGATCAATTCTCCCATTTTGTGCCTCTCCCCCACCTTCTCGCCATAACCTTTAATGCCCTGGCTACTCAGATACCAATCAATCTCTGCCTTAAATACACCCAATGATTTGGCCTCCACTGCTGCCCGTGGCAACAAATTCCATAGATTCACCACCCTCTGGATAAAAAAATTTCTATGCATGTCTGTTCTGAATGGGCACCTTTCAATCCTTAAGTCATGTCCTCTTGAACTAGACTCCCCCATCATGGGAAACAACTTTCCCACATCCACTCTGTCCATGCCTTTCAACATTCGAGATGTTACTATGAGGTCCCCCCCATTCCTCTAAACTCCAAGGAGTACAGTCCAAGAGCGGTCAAACGTTCCTTATATGTTAACCCTCTCTTTCCCGGAATAATTCAAGTGAATCTTCTCTTAACCCTCTCCAACGTCAGCACATCCCTTCTTAAATAAGGAGCCCAAAACTGCACACAGTACTCCAAGTGAGGTTTTACCAGTACCTTATAGAGCCTCAACATCACATCCCTGCTCCTATACTCTAGAAATGAATGCCAACATTGCATTCGCCTTCTTCACCACCGACTCAACCTGGAGGTTAACCTTAAGGATATCTTGCATGAGGACTCCCAAGTCCTGTTGCACCTCAGAACTTTGAATTCTCTCCCCATTTAAATAATAGTCTGCCCGTTTATTTCTTCTACCAAAGTGCATTACCATACACTTTCCAACATTGTATTTCATTTGCCACTTCTTTGTCCATTCCCCCAATCTATCCAAGTCTCTCTGCAGACTCTCTGTTTCCTCAGCACTGCCGGCCCGTCCACCTATCTTTGTATCATCAGCAAACTTAGCCACATTCCATAATCCAAATCGTTGATATACAACGTAAAAAGAAGCGGCTCCAACACGGACCCCTGTGGAACACCACTGGTAACTGTCAGCCAACCAGAATGGGATCCCTTTATTCCCACTCTCTGTTTCCTGCCAATCAGCCAATGTTCTATCCATGTATGTAACTTTAGCAGCCTCATGTGCAGCACCTTGTCAAAGGCCTTCTGAAAGTCCAAATACACAACATCCAGTGCATCTCCCTTGTCTAGCCTACTTGTAATTTCCTCAAAAAATTGCACTAGGTTTGTCAGGCAGGATTTTCCTTTAAGGAAGCCATGCTGAGTTCTGCCTATCTTGTCATATGCCTCCAGGTACTCCGTAACCTCATCCTTAATAATCGATTCCAACAACTTCCCAACCACCGATGTCAAGCTAACAGGTCTATAATTTCCTTTTTGTTTCCTTGTCCCCTTCTTAAATAGTGGAATGACATTTACAATCTTCCAGTCCTCCAGAACCAGGCCAGAATCTATTGACTTTTGAAAGATCATTGTTAATGCCTCTGCAATCTCCACAGCTACTTCCTTCAGAACACAAAGGTGCATTCCATCTGGTCCAGGAGATTTATCTACCCTTAGACTATTCAGCTTCCTGAGTACTTTCTCTGTCGTAATTGTGACTGCGCACACTTCTCTTCCCTGACACCCTTGAGTGTCCAGTGTACTGCTGATGTCTTCCTCAATGAAGACTGATGCAAAATACTCGTTCAGTTCCCCCACCATCTCCTTATCTCCCATTACAATTTCTCCAGTGTCATTTTCTATCAGTCCTATATCTACTTTCACTTGTCTTTTACTCTTCATATACTTGAAAAAAATTTTTAGTATCCTCTTCGATATTATTTGTTAGCTTCTTTTCATAGTTCATCTTTTCCATCTTAATGACCTTCTTACTTTCCTTTTCTAAGCTTTAAAATACTTCCCAATTTTCTGCCTTCCCACTAATTTTTGCTTCCTTGAATGTCCTCTCCTTTGCTTTTACTTTGGCTTTGACTTCTCTTTTCAGCCACAGTTGCATCCTTTTTCCATTCAAAAATTTCTTCTTTTTTGGAATATATCTGTCTTGCACCTTCCTCATTTCTCGCATAAACTCCAGCCACTGCTGCTCTGACATCTTTCCCACTAGTGTCCCTTTCCAGTCAACCTTGGCCACTTCCTCTCTCATGCCACTGTAATTTCCTTTACTCCACTGAAATACTGACACATCAGATTTCAGCTTCTCTTTCTCAAATTCACAGTGAACTCAATCACGTTATGATCACTGTCTCCGAAGGGTTCCTTCACCTCAATCTCTCTAATCACCTCTGGTTCATTACACAATACCCAATCCAGTACAGCCGATCCCCTAGTGGGCTCAACAATAAGCTGTTCTAAAAAGCCATCTCGTAGACATTCTACAAATACTCTTTCTTGAGATCCAGTGCCGACCTGATTTTCCCAATTCACTCATATGTTAAAATCCCCCACAATTATCATAACACTGCCCTTCTGGCAAGCTTTTTCTATTTCCTGTTGTAATTTGTAGTCCAAATCATAACTCTGTAAGATTTCCCTAATGCAAGAACAAGTAAAAATTCCATGTTCAGGTGGTCTGATTTCAAATTCCTTGATGTATTGGGAATGATTTGTTTCTGTATTTTCTATCAGCATTCAGTATCTCTGTGATGTGAGCAGGGAAGTTGATTGTTTTTAATCACTGTTCAAGAATCTCATCAGATTCCCCCCGCCCCCCATGCTAATATTGTAACTTCCACTGTGTTGCGATGGCAGAAATTCCTGGTTCAGAGTAGAATTTACATGACGCTGTCAAGAATTTAAATCATCTTTTTGAGGCATGTTCTCAGATTGATGCAATATAAAACCATGGGACTGAAATAGGCCTTTCGGCCCAACGCAAGTCCAAGATGGGCTTGGGGCAGCCTGAAGATATCACTAAACCTCTGCCACCATATAGCACACTCACGCTCACTCATCCATATTCATATTTCTTCAACATTCAAAGTTCTAAGTACTAAGTACAGGTCGACCTTCACTAATCCGGCACTGATTTCAAATTTTCCGCGCAACTGTAATTTCAAATTTCCCAGGTCACCATACCAATCTGCTGCGCATTGTTTTGGTTGCGCTAGATCTGTTCGCATGTTGGCGTGCTCTTGTAAGCACAGACAGGTGATTCCTGCTTGTTTTCCTGCATTTATTAATATAATTTGCATGAGGCGTCCTGCCTGTCTCACCCACCAGCGGCAGGGGAGCTGGTGTGGGCTGGGTCAGTCTGCCTTCTCGTCCGCCCTCTGCCCTCTGGAGTTGCCCAGCCAGTGCTCTGATCTCTTCTGCCTACAACCTCAGATCAGAAATGGTGACCCGCTGAGTTTAAGCATATTACTAAGAGGAGGAAAAGAAACTAACGAGGATTTCCTCAGTAACTGTGAGTGAAGAGGGAAGAGACCAGCGCCAAATCTCTGGCGGCCTGGCGGTCATGTGAAATGTGGCGTATAGAAGACCTCCTTTCTCCGACTTCTGCTCCTGCTCACCCAGACGTACTGCCACCAACATCAACGGTTTTTGAAGAAACTGTTGTGCAAGTTTCAGCATCAGCTCCTGATGCTTCACTCATTTTTCAAGATGAAGATGTTGATGATCCCGACAACCCCACACTTGCAGACATGTAACTTTGCCTGAAGGTATATTAAACGTCTCACTTTAGAAGCGGAAGTGCTCAACTGTTCTGTATAAGTTAGATCCTGTACATTTACCTGTACCCTTTATTTTATCTGTGCCTGTACAGTATATTACTTTATTAACATTTCACTTGCTACTCTTTTAATATTTTTGTTTCATTATTATCTAACGTACTGATTTACATGATATTTTAAAGGTATGATGAGGTGGTTAGCTATTGATTAATGTGATCCTTCTGTAATTCGGCATTTTCACTAATCCGACATTCCTCAGGTCCCAATGGTGCCGGATTATAGAAGGTCGACCTGTACTATCAAAGTATGTGTACATTACACAACCTTCAGGTTTGTCTTCTTACAGGCAGTCACAAAACAAGAAACCCAAAAGAACCATTAAACACTCGATGCACAGAGAGAGAGAGCGAGAGAGAGAGAGAGAGAGAGAGAAACAAACCATGCAATGGACACGAAGCCCAGAGCAGCCAAACCAGGTCCACAGCCTCAGCCTCCATTCATCAGATAGCAAAGTAAACTTCACAGAGCAGCGAGCAGAACTGGCCAGACCCTTGCCTCCAGTCCCAACACCCTGCCTTTTCGATCCATCCCACATCCTTGGAACACCTGGAAGAAACCCACACAATCATGTGGTATATGTACAAACTCTTTACAGACAACAGCAGGAATTGAATCCGAATCCCACAGATAATCTTGTTACCCTAACCACTAAACTGCCATGCAGCCTCTTACCTATGAACTTATGTTTTCTGTAGGCCTATTAAGGTAGAGCAAGTTTGAATAATTTCTACGAAGAGATGACACAGTCATCCAATGACACCTCCTTCCAATTTGCTTTAAACTACAGAGACCCAATCAGAAAGCAGAAGAAAAATAAGAACGAGGAGCTGAGATAACAGAGAAAAGATGAAGGAGAAAGCAGTCCTGGTCGTCTCATACTCGGACTAGAGATTAAAAAACAGTGATGATAACAATTAACCTATAAAATAGCCAGGTTCAACTGGACCAGCACTTGCTACTGAAAAATACAGCAACAACTATTCCTTAATTCCTGGAAAATTCACTGAGCAATTACATATATAGAGATGATTATATAAAAATACAAGCAAGCATAGGAAAGTAAATATAAGAAAAATCACAGTTCGACAGACCAGCATTAGGCTCCTTAGAACATTTCATTCAGACCCAGGAAATGAATGCATGACATTGGCCATGAGACTATCTGGTCCCATTGGCTTTTCAGTAAGTCACCAATGGACCACTTAGGACCACGTGTATATAAGATGTCACTCCTCCTTTCCATCTCCTTCACCAAGATCTCCACACATTTTCCTTCTGTCTCATGATTAGCCGATACTCTCACATTCCTGGTTAGCAACTGGAGGATCAGAGGGATTTTGGGGTGTGAGTTCATAGGACACTCAAAGCTGCTATGCAGGTTGAGTCTGTGGTTAAGAAGGCTTACGGTGCATTGGCCTTCATCAATCATGGAATTGAATTTAGGAGCCAAGAGGTAATGTTGCAGCTATATAGGATGCTGGTCGGACCCCACTTGTAGTACTGTGCTCAGTTCTGGTCGCCTCACTATAGGAAGGATATGGAAACCATAGCAAGGGTGCAGAGAAGATTTACAAGGATGTTGCCCAGATTGGGGAGCATGCCTTATGAAAACAGATTGAGTGAACTCAGCCTTTTCTCCTTGGAGCAACACAGAATGAGAGGTGACCTGATAGAGGTGTATACGGTGATGAGAGGATTTGATCATGTGGAAAGTCAGAGGCTTTTTCCCAGGGCTGAAATGGTTGCCACAAGAAGACACAGGTTTAAGGTGCTTGGAAGTAGGTACAAAGGGGATGTCAGGGGTAAGTTTTTTACTCGGAGAGTGGTGAGTGTGCGGAGCATGCTGCGGATATGATAGGGTCTTTTAAGAGACTTTTAGATAGGTACACGGAGCTTAGAGCTATGGGTAACCCTTGTAATTTCTAAGGTAGGGACATGTTCAGCACAACTTGTGCTGTAGGTTTTCAATGTTTCTATGTTAAAGTCTGAACAGTAAATGGAAACTTCTGGAAAAAGCCAATAGATAAGGTGGCAGGGCAATGACTTTCCACCTGAGGCTCTTTCACTGAAATTTATTTTGCACATTGGTTGCTTGCCAGTCTTTGCTTGTGAGTAGTTCTTCATTGACTCAATTGTATGTCTTTGTTCTACAGGTTCTACATGTGGTCCAGGTGCAGGTCAGTGGGACTAGGCAGAAAAATGGTTTGGCACAGCCAAGAAGGGCCAAAAGGCCTGTTTCTGTGCTGTAATGTTCTATGGTTCTATAGTTCTATGAATGCCTGGAAGAAAATGATTCTTAGGGTAGTATATGATGGCATATTCGTTCTTTGATAATAAATTTATTTTGAACTTTGAACTTATTTTTACAGTGATACTGCATACCTTTGACAGTTGAACAGCTGGTGTTATCCAGAGCACAATATTTCTCTGCTACTGATGCCATTGAACTATATTATTCACATGAACTGTTGGCCCGTTGGCTTGATTCAGGCGTTGTATGCAGTTTCTAATCCAGCTCAAAAACTTATTCTTCTGTACTTCCACAAATTCTCAATATCAACAGAGACTCCCCATACAGCACATTGGAACTGTTCCAGAGCATTACAGGAAGTTCACTGCTCTCTGACACATGGGCATCAGGAAGCTGCTGGCTCCAAGGAACTGAAATGAATTGAATTGAATTGACTTGATTTCTTACATCGTTCATGTACAAGGAGTAAAAACCTTCATGTTACATCTCCACCTAAATGTGCAATGTGCAATCATAGTAACTTATAATAAATAGAACAGTCAATGTAATTTCGAGTACACTCAAATCAATGTGAGTTCATCAGCTTGATGGCCTGGTGGAAGAAGCTGTCCCAGAGCCTTTTGGTCTTGGCTTTTATGCTTCCCAGATGGTAGCAGCTGAAATAGATTGTGTTTGGGTTGGCTTGGGTCCCCAATGATCCTTTGGGCCCTTTTTGCACACCTGTCCCTGTAAATGTCCTAAATCAAGGGAAGTTCATAACTACAGATGTGCTGGGCCATCCGCACCACTATCTGCAGAATCCTGCAGTTAAGGGAGGTACAGTTCCCATACCAGGCAGTGATGCAGCCAGTCAGGATGTGCCCCTGTAGAAAGTTCTTAGGATTTGGGGACCCATACCAAACTTCTTCAACCTTCCGAGATGAAAGAGGCACTGTTGTTCCTTTTCACCACCCAACTGGTGTGTACAGACCACATGAGGATGCCGAGGAACTTGAAGCTGTTAACCCTCAACCCCAGATCCATTGATGTCAATAAGAGTTAGCCCATCTCCATTCCTCCTATAATCCACAACCAGTTCCTTTGTTTTTGCGACATTGAGCGAGAGGTTGTTTTCTTGACAACACTGTGTCAGAGGGATGACTTCTTCCCTGTAGGCCACCTCATTATTGTTTGAGATTAGGCTAATCAATGTAACATCGTCAGCAAATTTAATTAGCAGATTGGAGCTGTGAGTGGCAACATAGTCATGGGTATAAAGGGAGTCAATGAGGGGACTCAGTACGCAACCCTGTGGGGCTCCTGTATTATTAGTGAAGCATCCACTGATCTTCAAGCTAACACAGCCACTCCTCAAACAGAGGTCAATGGCAAAGACTCAGACAATATGTCCCAGCCCAATTTATTCATTAATGTGTCCCTGGTTTACAAAGCATTTAAATGCTGTCTGAATACAGTAGATTACAACAGTGGTTGAAAAAGCAACACACACAAACTGCTGGTGGAACACAGCAGGCCAGGCAGCATCTATAGGAAGAAGCACTGTCGACATTTCGGGCCAAGACCCTTTGTCAGGACTAACTGAAAGGAAAAATAGTAAAAGATTTGAAAGTAGGAGGGGAGGGGGAAATGCAAAATTATAGAAGACCTGAGGGGGTGAGGTGAAGCTGAGAGCTGGAAAGGTGATTGGCAAAAGGAATACAGAGCCGGAGAAAAGAAAGGATCATGGGACGGGAGGCCTATGGAGAAAGAAAGGGGGAGGGGAGCACCAGAGGAAGATGGAGAACAGACAGAGTGATGGGCAGAGAGAGAGAAAAAAAGGGGAGGGGGGAAAAAACTAAATATATCAGGGATGGGGTAAGAAGGGGAGGGGCATTAACAGAAGTTAGAGAAGTCAATGTTCATGCCATCAGGTTGGAGGCTACCCAGCCAGTATATAAGGTGTTGCTCCTCCAACCTGAGTGTGGCTTCATCTTGACAGTAGAGGAGGCCATGGATAGACATATCAGAATGGGAATGGGATATGGAATTAAAATGTGTGGCCACTGGGAGATCCTGCTTTCTCTGGCGGACAAAACATAGGTGTTCAGCGAAATGGTCTCCCAGTCTGCATCGGGTCTCACCAATATATAAAAGGCCACACCGGGAGCCATTCGGCCCTTCTAGCCAGCACCGACATTCACTGTGATCATGGCTGATCATACACAATCAGTACCCCGTTCCTGCCCTCTCCCCATATCCCTTGATCCCGCTATCTATAAGAGCTCTATCTAACTCTCTCTTGAATGCATCCAGAGACTTGGCCTCCACTGCCTTCTAGGCAGAGCATTCCACATATCCACCACTCTCTAGGTGAAAATGTTTTTCCACATCTCTGTTCTAAATGGCCTATCCCTTATTCTTAAACTGTGGCTTCTACTTCTGTACTCACCCATCAGCGGGAGCATGTTTCCTGCCTCCAGCGTGTCCAATCTAATGTTTTAACCGCACCTTGTCAGCCAGCGCCAGCGTGATTGGGATCACCACCTCCCCCTAGTGTTGTAGGCATACTGGACAGCAGTTCAGGAGAGCACCAGGTGTACGCTGGCTGTGCTCGTGTTTGGGAAGGAGCTGCACACACTAATGGATCTGGTGTTTGCTCCTTGCCCCCCCCCCCCCCGCCCCTGAGCCAAAGATTCCTGGCGAGGCCAGGTTGGAGATCCTACAGCCTGGGGGCTCTTCACAACATGGCTCAGCAGCTACCAGGTGAAAAAAAACAGGCTTAGGATGCCACAGTCAGGGACAGGATATCACTGGGGAGGGGGATATCTACCGCCCCATCCAGAAGAAGCCAAGGGAAGGAGCAGGGAAGTGCTGAAGCAGATCTCCGATGTGGTGCACCAGGTGTGCACTCGGACTAGGACTAGGACTAGAACTTGGCCCCTAGCCACCACCAACCCAGCAAACCTGAGGGAAAGAGAAGACACTCTGTGTGCCCTGCCTCTTACCTCACCAAATGGGGGGTGGGGGTGGTGTCTACAAGTACCCTCCAGCACCCCAGGCAGCAGCGTCAACCACCACCGGCACTTCTGGACTTTGTTGTGGACTCCGGGGTTGACGGGGACGGCTGACTCCTCAGGTGGGGGCAGAGTGGTGCTTCAGGGGCGTGGTTGACAGCTCACCCCAGCATTCCGAGTGGCCAATGCTAATTACTGTTCTTGTTTTAAAATGTGTTCAAGGTGTCCGCATTCAGCAGAAGTTCAAATTAATTTATTGTTACATTTTAGCTTGGGTTATATAGTTCTTTGCTTGTGTGTTTGTGTGCCGCCCGGATGTAACCGGGGGGTGGGGGGTGGCGTCTGTATGTGACTGAGTTAGTTCTCACCAAGCAATGGCACTCCGTCTGTTATTGTGCTTGTCGCAATAAAAACAGCAGTTCAGATAAACGAGCTGTTCTCGTCTACTATCACGGACGGAGTCAGAGCTGCCCTCCCAGAGTTTAACTCGGCAGAAGACAAGCTCTGTTGCAGCCGACTGCAGACTTTTTAGCAGCACTCAATGGATTTGGGCCTCAAGCTGCACGGTCACTTGCTTTTCAGCCGCCAGAGAAGACTAGTCCAAGCCATCGTGCTCTACCCGGCTGTTGTAGCACTGTTGTGGTGACCAAACATTTAAAATGGTCTGGGCTGAACGGTCTGGGCTATAGACATATATATTTGTCTGGTTGTGTCTTCCCTCTTTGACTAACATCTTGAGATTCCCACTCCTGTTTTCTGGGAGAATCTAATTTCTACCATTGAGTTCACAGATAAACCATTTTGCATCTTGCTCTGGTTAGAAGGCAAAACCTGTGTTGCATAAGCATCAGTCTAATTCTGTTTTCTTAATATCACAATAGTTATTACATTACATAAACCTGAAATAATCTGATAAAATATTTATTATCTGTACGGTGACAGTTGTGCATTGATATAAGATGACCAAATTCAATATTCAAATAAAATCTCATTCTTGTGATCATTTATAATTTATTATGCCTTTAAAGCCTCACTTAGTCAGACATTTCCCAGAGTCAGTGGGAATGGTGCAGCGGTGTGAACGGGGCATGACTGCGCAAGCACGTGGAAGTTGGCCAGTGAGAACAGCAGGTAGGGTTTATAAAGAAGACAGATTTATAGAGCAAGCAACAAAGTAGTGGGAGACAGAGTAGAAAGGCGATAAGGAGTCGAGGCCAGGTAGGCTATCTGTTTAAAATAAAGACAGGAAGGATTTGTGTGAGGCCGGTTTTCTGCACTCGGTGTCAGTCATGGGAGGCCTTAGAGACTCCCAGCCTCTCTGATGACCACATCTGCACCAGGTGCGTCAAGTTGCAGCTCCTTGGAGACTCCCAGCCTCTCTGATGACCACATCTGCACCAGGTGCGTCAAGTTGCAGCTCCTTGGAGACTCTCAGCCTCTCTGACGACCACATCTGCACCAGGTGTGTCAAGTTGCAGCTCCTTGGAGACTCCCAGCCTCTCTGACGGCCACATCTGCACCAGGTGCGTCAAGTTGCAGCTCCTTGGAGACTCTCAGCCTCTCTGACGACCACATCTGCACCAGGTGTGTCAAGTTGCAGCTCCTTGGAGACTCCCAGCCTCTCTGACGACCACATCTGCACCAGGTGCGTCAAGTTGCAGCTCCTTGGAGACTCCCAGCCTCTCTGACGGCCACATCTGCACCAGGTGCGTCAAGTTGCAGCTCCTTGGAGACTCCCAGCCTCTCTGACGGCCACATCTGCACCAGGTGCGTCAAGTTGCAGCTCCTAAGGGACTGTGTTAGGGAACTGGAGCTTCAGCTCGATGACCTTCGTCTGGTCAGGGAGGGTGAGGAGGTGATAGAGGGGAGCTATAGGCAGGTAGTCACCCCAAGACCACAGGAGACAGAGAAGTGGGTAACAGGCAGGAGAGGGAAGGACAAGAAGCAGGTGCTAGAGAGTACCCAGTGGCTGTCCCCCTTAAGAATAAGTATTCCTGCTTGAGTACCATTGGGGAGGATGGCCTACCTGGGAGGAGGTCCTGAAAACAGACTACAAGGAATTAGGAAAGATATCCTGCAGTGGGAGGGAGAACAGCCAGAGGTCGTGGTACATATTGGTACCAATGGCATAGGTAGGAAAAGGGAAGAGGTCCTGAAAAAAGACTACAGGGAGTTAGGAAAGATATCCTGCAGTGGGAGGGAGAACAGCCAGAGGTCGTGGTACATATTGGTACCAATGACATAGGTAGGAAAAGGGAAGAGGTCCTGAAAAAAGACTACAGGGAGTTAGGAAGGAAGTTGAGAAGCAGGACCAAAAGTTAGTAATCTCAGGACTACTGCCTGTGCCACGTGTCATTGACTATACAAATAGAATGAGGTGGAGGATAAATGTGTGGCTGAGGGATTGGAGCTGCGGGCAGAGATTCAGATTTCTGGATCATTGGGACCTCTTCTGGGGCAGGTGTCACCTGTGCAAAAAGGACAGATTACACCTGAATCCGAGGGGGACCAATATTCTGGCGGGGAGGATTACTAAGGCTACTAGGGAGAGTTTAAACTAGAATTGATGGGGGGGTGGGAACTGAAGAGACGGAGGAAAGGGAGGTTGGCTCACAAATAGAGAAAGCTTGGAGTCGGTGCAAAAGGGAGGATAGGCAGGTGATAGAGAAGAAATGCACTCAGACTGATGGTTTGAGATGTGTCTATTTTAATGCGAGGAGTATAATGCATGTGGCCAAGTGGTTAAGGCATTGGTCTAGTGATCTGAAGGTTGCTAGTTCGAGCCTCAGCTGAGGCAGTGTCTTGTGTCCTTGAGCAAGGCACTTAACCACACATTGCTCTGTGACGACACTGGTGCCAAGCTGTATGAGTCCTAATGCCCTTCCCTTGGACAACATTGGTGGTGTGAAGAGGGGAGACTTGCAGCATGGGCAACCGCAGGTCTTCCATATAACCTTGCCCAGGTCTCAGTCATCATTGAAAATCGATGGACAGCTGAAGAAAGATTATGAATAAAGCGGATGAGCTTAGAGCGTGGATCAGCATTTGGAGCTACGATGTTGTGACCATTACAGAGACTTGGATGGTACAGGGGCAGGAATGGTTACTTGAAGGACAGGGAGGGAGGCAAAAGAGATGGGTGCATGGCACTGTTGATCAGAGATAGTGTCACGGTTGCAGAAAAGGAAGAAGACATAGAGGAGTTGTCTACAGAGTCCCTGTGGATGTAAATTAGGAATAGGAAGGTTCAAAAACTACTGGGTATTTTTTATAGACCACCCAATAGTAACAGGGACATTAAGGAGCAGATAGGGAGACAGATTCTGGAAAGGAGTAATAATAACAGGGTGGTTGTGGTGGGAGATTTTAATTTCCCAAATATTGATTGGCATCTCCCCAGAGAGGGGTTTAGATGGGGTGGAGTTTGTTAGGTGTCTTCAGGAAGGTTTCTTGACACAATATGTAGATGAGCCTACAAGAGGAGAGGCTGTACTTGACCTGCATTGGCAAACGAACCTGGTCAGGTGTCAGATCACTCAGTAGGAGAGCATTTTGGAGATAGTGATCACAATTCTATCTCCTTTACCATTGCATTGAAGAGGGATAGGAACAGACAAGTTAAGGAAACGTTTAATTGGAATGGGGTGGGGGAAGGGAGGAGGAGGGAATTACCAGAAATTGGAGAATTCAATGTTCATGCTAAGGGACTGGAGACTACCCAGACGGTATATGAGGTTTTGCTCCTCCAACCTGAGTTTGGCCTCATCATGGCAATCTGTGTCAGGTCTCACTGATGTAGAGGAGGCTGCACCGGGAGCACCGGATGCAATAGATTACCCCAACAGCCTCACAAGTGAAGTGTTGCCTCACCTGGAAGGACTGTTTCCACACATCCCTCCCCACAGATCTCTCACCTGGCACTTATCTCTGCAAGCATAAGTGCTACACCTGTCCCTACACCTCCTCTCTTACCACCATTCAGGGCCCCAAACAGTCCTCCATCCCAGTTTCCCTCTACCTCCTCCTCCAGCTTCCTATCACCTCCTTCATGGTTCCGCCTCCTTCTACTACCCATAGTGCTTTCCCCTTTCCTTCTTCACCTTTCCTGCCTCTCCCCTCCCTGCTTCCCCTCTCCCACCCCTTGTACTGGTTTTTCACCTGGCACCTACCAGCCTTCTCCTTCCCACCCTCCCCCCACCTTCTTTATGGGGCCCCTGCCCCCTCCTTCTTCAGTTCTGATGAAGGGTCTCGGCCCAAAAAGTTGACTGGTTGTTTCCTGAAGTACCCACCAGCTTCACTTATGCCAGTGCCCAACAAGAATGCAGTAACCTGCCTCAATGACTAACATCGAGTAGCACTTACATCCACTGTGATGAAGTGCTTTTAAGATGAAACATATCAACTCCTGCTTGAGGAGAACTTGGATCTGCTCCAATTTGCCTCCCATCACAACAGGTCAACAGCAGATGCAATTTCGTTAGCTATTTACTCAACCCTGGACCATATAGATTGTGAATCATGAACATATAGATCAGGATGCTCTTTATTGACTGCAGCTCTGCATTCAATAATACCACCCCTCAAAACAAATCAATAAACACTAAGACCTGCAAGTGAGACCAT
This sequence comes from Hypanus sabinus, assembly GCF_030144855.1. Classification (NCBI taxonomy): domain Eukaryota; kingdom Metazoa; phylum Chordata; class Chondrichthyes; order Myliobatiformes; family Dasyatidae; genus Hypanus; species Hypanus sabinus. Next base: position 70,535,542 of record NC_082706.1, read on the forward strand.
TTCCTCTCATGCGGAAGCCAATCAGTTCGGATTGGCAACAACATCTCCTCCAGCACAGGTGCACCACAAGGCTGTGTGCTTAGCCTCTTGATCTGCTTGCTTTACACTTATGACTGTAAGGCTAAGCACAGCTCCAAAGTCATACTTAAGTTTGCTGACAACACTACTGACATTGGCTGAGCAAAGGCAGTGAAAGCATATATCGAAAATCTGTCTTGGTGGTGTCACAACAACCTCTCTCTCAATGTCAGCAAGAACAATGATTATTGACTTGAGGAGGAGAAAACTGGAGTTCAACGAGCCAGTGGGGGTGGGGTGTCAGAGGTGGAGAGGGTCAGCAACTTTGAATTCTTCAGTGTTATGGTTATTATTTCAAAGGATCTGTTCTGGGCCAGCACATATGTACCATTACAAAGAAAGCACAGAGACACCTCAACTTCCTTAGAAGTCTGTGAAGATTCAACATGTCATCTAAAACTTAAACAAACTTCTTCAGATGGGTGGCAGAGAGGATACTGGCTGGTTGCATCAAGGCATGGTATGGAAACACCAATGCCCTTGAAAGGAAAAGTCTACCAAGAGTAGTGGACATGGCCCAGTCCATCATGGGAAAGGCCCTTCCAACCATTGAGCACGTCTACAGGCAGTGTTGCTGGAAAGCAGCATCCATCAGCAAGGAGCCCCAGCACGCAGGCCACACTCTTCTCACTGCTATCATCAGGAAGAAGATACAAGAGCCTCAGGACCCATGCCACCAGGTTTAGGAACAGTTACTATCCCTCAACCATCAGATCTTTGAACTACAAGGGATAACTTCACTCAACAAGGATCTACAAGGATGTTGCTTGGATTGGAGAGCATGCCTTATGAGAATAGGTTGAATGAACTTGGCCTTTTTTCCTTGGAGCGACGGAGCATGAGAGATGACCTGATAGAGGTGTGTAAGATAATGAGAGGCATTGACTGTTTTTTCCCAAGGTTGAAATGACTAACATGAGGGGGCATAGTTTTAAGATGCTTGGAAGTAGGTACGGAGGGGATGTCAATGGTAAGTTTTTCACACAGAGTGTGGTGGGTGGATGGAATGCACTGCCAGTGATGGTGGTAGAGGCAGATACAATAGGGTCTTTTAAGAGACTCTTAGATATGTACACGGAGCTTAGAAAAATAGAGAGCTATGCAAAAGGGGAATTCTAGGCAGCTTGTAGAGTAGGTTACATGGTCAGCACAACATTGTGGGCCAAAGGGCCTGTAACATGCTGCAGAATTCTATGTTTTATGTTCTAACATCACTGAACTGTTTCCATCACCTAAGGACTCACTTTCAAGGACTCTTCATCTCATATTCTTGATATTTATTGTTTCTGCGTATTTGCACAGTTCCATATCTTTTGCACTTTGGTTGTTTGCCCGTCTTGCTCTGTGTGGTTTTTCATTGATTTGATGGTGTTTCTTTGTATTTACTGTGAATGCCTACAAAAAAATTAATCACAGGATTGTATATGGTGACATATATATACTTTGATAATAAATTTACTTTGAAGTTTGAACTTTGAACTTGGTATTTCCCAAAAATGCTACCTGCTGATATTGCATGTGTGGCTTGATGGTGTTTCTCTGCTATGTTGTTTGTCAAGTGATGTTACCTTTGAATTTGCCTGTTGTTACCGTGTGATGTTGCTTGTTAATGATACCTACTGATGTTGCCTATTGATGTTACTTCCTGTTGTTGTCCAGTAAAACTGCATTGTGACATCGCTTTGTGATCTTGTGTGCTGTGAGTGACTACTGATGGAGCCTCGTGATGTTGCCTGGTGATGTTACCTAGTGATGGAGCCTTGTGGTGTTGCCTAGTGATGTTGCCTAATGATATTTCCTGGTGAGCTGGCTTTCTAATGCCTCCTGAGGACATTGCCTCACGATTTTATATGCTTACATTTGACTGGTGATATTGGCTGCTGCCAGTGCATGCCAATGTTTCCTACTGTTGTGACCTGAAGTTGCTTGCAGATGTTAACTGCCAGTGTTGACTACTAGGCTATTTGAGGCACGTGAATGGGTTTGAGGTCAAGAGGGTTGAGTGTTTTAAGTTGCTAGCAGTGAACCACACTAGTAGCCTACCCAGGTCCAACCACATGGCAAAGAAAGCTCACAAACACTTATATTTCCTCAGGAAGCTAAAGAAGTTTGTCAACACCAATTTTTATCGATGTGTTCTGTCTGGATGCATTACAGCTTGTATGGCAACTACTCTGCAAATCAACCTTCCCTGTATGGACTCTGTCTATACGTCTCACTGCTTCAATAAAGCAGACAACATAATGGAAGACTGACCCACCCCAGACATTCTCTCTTCCCTCTTTCACAGCTTCAAGGACAGTTTCTACTCCTCTGTTGTAACACTATTATGGTTTCCTAGTGTGGTAATTGAGATTCCTGACATCACAATCTACTTCGGTATGATCTTGCACCTTACTGTTTACCTGCGCTGAACTATTTCTGTGGCTGTAACACTTTTTTCTGTATTGTTATTGTTTGATCTTGTTCAACCTCAATGCAGGCTGGTGGTGTAGTGGCATCAACGCTGGACTTCGATGCAAGAGGTCCTGAGTTTGAATCCCGCCAGTTCCCTTGCCATCTGAATCTGAATTTGGAATCTGAATTCCAAATCCAATCCAATTCCAATTCCAAGTAGCCCTTCAAATGACTTGCAGCTACAGTGCCGATAAAAAGAATTTACCCCCCCCCCCCAAGAAGTTTTCATGTTTTACAACATTGTATCACAGTAGATTTAATTTGGCTTTTTTGACATTGATCAACAGAAAAAGACTTTTCATATCAAAGTGAAAACAGATCACTACAAAGTGATCTAAATTAATTACAAATAAAAACACAAAAAATTTGATTGCTTAAGTATTCATTCCTTTTAATATGAGTCACCAAATCATCACTGGTGCAGCCAGTTGGTTAAATGGAGATCACCTGTGTGCAGTCAAAGTGTTTCAATTGATTGTATTAAAATACATCTGTAGCTGGAAGGTACAATTGCTGGTGAGTCAGTATCCTGGCAAAAATTATACCATGAAGACAAATTAACAGTACAAACAACTCCATGAAAAGATTATTGAAAAGAGCAAGTCAGGTGATGGATATAAGTACATTTCCAAGTCACTGAATACCCCTTGGAGTACAGTTAAGTTAATCATCAACAAATGGAATGAATATAGCACAGCCCTGCATAGAGCAGACAGTTCTCAAAAACAGAGTGACCATGCAAGAAGGAGAACTAGTGAGGGATGCCACCAAGAGACCTGTAACAACTCTGGAGGAGCTACAGGCTTTAGTGGCTGAGATGAGAGAGATTCCGCATGCAACAACTGTTCACAAAATGCTAGAGGAACTCAGCAGGCCAGGCAGTATTTATGGAAAAAAGTACAGTCAATGCTTTGGGCTGAAACCCTTTGGCAGGACTGGTGTGAAAAGGCTGAGGAGTAGATTTAAAAGGTGGGGAGGGGAGAGAGAAACACCAGATGATAGGTGAAAACTGAAGTGGGAGAGATGAAGTAAGGAGTCAGGAAGTTGATTGGTGAAAGAGGCAGAGGCCATGGAAGAAAGAAAAATGGGAGGAGCACCAGAGGGAGGTGATGGACAAGCAAGGAGATAAGGTGAGAGAGGGAAAGGGGATGGGAAATGGTGAAGGAGACAAGGGGTGGGGTCATTACTGGCAGTTCAAGAAATCAATGTTCATGCCATCAGGTTGGAGGCTGCCCAAACAGAATATAAGGAGTTGTTCCTCAAACCTAAGTGTGACCTCATAACAACAGTGAAAGAGGCCATGGATTGACATTTCAGAATGGGAATTGGAAGTGGAATTAAAATGGGTGGCCACTGGGAGATCCCACTTTTTCTGGCAAATAGACTGTAGGTGCTCGATGAAGCAGTCTACCAATTTATGTCAGGACTCACCAATATACAAAATCTCCCAGTGGCCACACTTATAACGTGTGTGTAGCTGGGGTTCCCAGCATCTGCAGATTTTCTCTTGTTTACTACAACTGTTACATGGTTACTTCACCTGTCATAACTTTATGGCAAAGAGGAAGCCACTATTGAAAAAAAACTTGCAAAAAATCTCAGCTAGAGTTTGCCAGAAAGTAAGTGAGAGACTCTGAAGTCTGCTGAAAGAGGGATCTGTGGTCTGATAAAACAAAAATTCTGCTTTTTGGCCATTAGTCTAAATGCTATGTTTGGCATAGGCCAAACACTACGCATCATCAAAAACATCCCTACCATGAAGCATGGTGGTGGCTGCGTCACGCCGTGAGGATGCTTCACTGCAGCAGCCCCTGGAAGGCTTGTGAAGGTAGAGGGTAAAATGAATGCAGCAAAATACAGGGAGGTCCTGGAGGAAAACCTGATGCAGTCTGCAAGAGAACTGTGTCTTGGGAGAAAATTTGTTTTCCAGGCAAGACAATGACACCAAGGATAAAACCAAAGCCACATAGGAATGGCTTAAAAACAACAAAGTTAATGTCCTGGAGTGGCCAGGTCAGAGTACAGACCTCAAATCAATTGAGAATTTGTGGCTGGACTTGAAAAAGGCTGTTCATTCACAATCCCTATACAATCTGATAGAGCTTGAGCAGTTTTGTAAAGAAGAATGGGGAAAAATTGCAGTGTCCAGATGTGCAAAGCTGAAAGAAGCCTATCCACAAGGGCTCAAGCTGCCAAAGGTGCACCTCCTAAATACTGACAAAGTCGGTTGCAATCACTTATTTTGTGTTTTATATTTCTAATTAATTTAGATCACTTTGCAGAGATCTGTTTTCACTTTGACGTGAAAGAGTCTTTTCCATTGATCAGTGTCAAAAAAGCCAAATTAAGTCCACTGTGAATCAATGTTGTAAAACAAGCTGCCTGTACAAATAGTCGTTCTTCAACATACTTCATTTTTTTTTTGGGTGCTTTCTTGGAATCCCAAAGCCTGTCGGAACTGGCAACAGTTAAAAATAATCCTGGACAAAAGTAATTTAAAAATAGTTCCTACTGCAATTATTTTTAAATACGATTGTATGATGTAGCAAGGTTTCTCATCGCTATAAAAAAGAAGTTGTGTAAGGTGAATGTCTTTGATACTTTTGCAATGTCATTTATGTAATCCAGAATATTGCAATAACATGTGGCATCCTTCAAATGTTGGGTAATTGTGTCCATGCACAGCAGTTGAATGTTGCCCAACATCACTCCATCCTGAAAAACAAGCTAAGGGTTGCATCAGCATGCCTCTTGACTATACAATCATTGCAACAACTGGTGTACTTGTACTTAATATCTATTGATTTCATAGTCCAACTCATTTCTTTTCTGTTAATTTCTAACCGTCTTTGCAAGTCACATGTCTTCACACTCAATTTATACATTCTTGGGGGAAGAGAGTAATAATTGATAGAATTAAAGTCAGGAGATGAGATTCCATGAATTCAATACTATCTAATAGACCTATAAAGATATGAAAGATATAATTCACTGAGGCAATAACATAAGCAAGACCCATCTAAAAATGGAATAGTGAATGATAAACATGATATCTGAATGGGGCTTCATTATTAGCTAGCATGTCTACATCATGTTACAGTCGTCGATCTCTGCAAAGATGGTGGTCTTAAGATCAAGGCCGAGATGCAAATTTATTTATCAAATGGATGTTGAAATATACAGCAAAATGTTCCATTTATGTGAGCAACCAACACACTTAAGGATGTCCCACAAGTGTTGCCACACATTCTGGTGCCAACATAGCACACGAACAATACTCACCAGAACAACACAGAACACAATAAAAACAGAAGACATCAAGTGGCAAAACAAGCCTGGATCCTCCCTCCTGCATACCCACCCACCCACAGACATACAGAGTATTCCAATCCCAGGACAGGCTGTCTTCAGCCTCCAGCAGACTTGGGCTTGAGCTTGCAGACACTGGTCCTTCAACTTCCCAAGTGGACTTGCAGAGATTTGCAGACTTGGGGCTCTGGCCATTTGGCCTTGACTCCCAGACTTCCAATCTGGGCTTCTAATTGACCTTTGGACTTCAATTCCCGGCGCCAACCCTAGGACCCACAAATCACCAAACACTAGGCTACGATTTCTCACTCACTGATGATGAGACCCTAAATTCTAGGCCTCGGAATCCGGACTCTCCAAAAACAGGACCTAGAATACTATGCCTCATGTCAGGCCTTTCTCAGAGCTGAGAGTTTGGTACAGTTCTGAAGAAATGCTGCATAAATCTTCCTTAAACATCTCCTTAATGCTCAAGACATTTTTTAAAATCTAGCGATGATGGTGTGGGAATTGATTTTATCTGGACATGCACAGTGGGATTTGATCAGCTGTCTGTTACTCATTAAATTGAGGGTAAATCATGTTTTCCCTTTGGTCTTCTGAACTGCCTCTTGCTCTTTTCATTGCCTACGTGTGTAATTATTAGAATTCAATGATTATGGAGAGATTATGGAGAGAGTTCAGGGGAGATTCACGAGAATTATCCTGGGAATGAAAGAGTTAACATATGAGGAGTCTTTGATGGCCCTGGGCCTAGCCTCACAGCAGTTTAGAAGAATGGGGGTGTATTTCATTGAAATCTATCAAATATTGGTAGGCATAGATAGAGTGGGTATGGAGAGTATGTTTCTTATAACGGGGAATCTAGCACCAAAGAGCACAGCCTCAGAATACAAGGAAATCCTTTTAGAACGGAGGAGGAATTTCTCTTCAACATCAACAATTTATTCATTTCCATAGATGCTGCCTATCCTGTTGAGTTCCTCCAGTATTTTGTGTATGTTGCTTTGGAATTTCTTTAGCCAGGGAGTGGTGAAAATCTGAAATTCATTGCCATGAACAGCTGTGGAAGCCAGATAATTTGGTATATTTAAAGCAGAGGTTAATAGATTCTTAATTAGTAAGGATATCAAAGGTAACAGGGAGAAGGCAGGAGAATGGGGTTGAGAAGGATAATAAATCAGCCATGATGGAATAATGATGCAGATTAGAGGGGCTGAATGACTTAATTCTGCTCCTATGGTGAGAGAACACTTTCTTCTTCAGTCTTGCACCTGTAGGAAACTTTCTAGGGATGAGGTTGAATAGTAAGAGTTGTGGATCAGGCCAATAAATGGAGGCCAAGATTGTGGTGCATTCAGTGAGATGAGAGAAAGAGTGGTGATCTGTCGTCATTGGTTAATGTTGTGGGCTGGTGTAGTTGAGCCAGGGGAGATGATTATCAGTTAGGAGGTAGTTGGGTCAGGAATATAACAATGGTTAGTTGGAGGTTGTTTTGTGTTGGGAGCACTGAAATTATCCATTGGGTTGCAGTTGGGTTAGTGGCCAATGTTCTGAGTGAAGAGCGTGATTGTCGTCCTAGGAATAATGAGATAGGAAGTGTTAGATGACAAAGATTACTTCAGTCATGGGAAGTTATTCTCACTTGAAGGTGGTGGTTTGAGTTAGGGGATATTGATTGTCAGTCAGGGTGTAGTTGAATATAAAGATAGTCAGTGAATGCATTTGTCAGTTAGTGGGTAGTTGAATATAAAGATAAAGATAAAAAATTAGCTTTATTTGTCACATGTACATCAACATATAGAGCAATATGCGTCACTGACATCAAATCAAATCAGTGAGGATTGTGCTGGGCAGCCCACAAGTGTTACTGCACTTCCAGACGCCAACATAGCATGCCACAACTCACTAGCTCTAACCATGTGCCTTTGAAAGGTGGGAGGAAACCAGAGCAACTACAACCCACACCTTCATGGGGAGAACATACAAACTCTTTACAGCCAGTGGCAGAAATTGAACTCCAATCTTACAGCTGGCACCGTAAAGGACAGTCATTTCCACCTACAGTAAGTGGGCTATGAATTCCAGTTTTAGGCATTTAACAGAGAACAAGATTTAAGATTGTTTATTGTCATTCTTCGGTACACAAGTGTAAAGGAGATCAAAATGATTGTTACTCTAGATCCAATGCAGCTTAAAAAGCACAATAAGCAAAAAGAACACAATCAAAAATAATAATAAATATAAATATAAAAGCAATCCAATTATACACAATGTACAGTACACTTGTAGTGAAATATACATAGACTGATTGTGTACAGAATACCTAAAGTGAAGTCACAACTAGTTGAGTCAGGTGTTGATTTCCATTTGGTGGATACTTAAATCAGGAGGCTGGGATTGTAAGTCAAGGGACTGCTCAGCTAGATGACATTAACTGCAATTGAAAGATAGGTTAGCAATGGGACATTGACTGTCACAGAGGGTAGTTAAATCAGGAGGCATTGATTGTAAATCAAAGGGGTGTTGAGTCAGGGGACCGTGGTTGTCAGTCATAGTGTAAATGTCATAGGGGACTTAGAGAGGAAATCAGAGAGTAATTGAGTCAGGAAAATATAATAATCAGTTTGTATCAGGGAGTATTGAACACCTGCATGGGATAATTCCACCAAAGACTCTAATTGTTACTTGGGTTGTATCTCTGAAAGCACAAAACACAGAACCTTTAAGTGGATGGGCTACAGCAGCAGCAGGCAATGAACATAGACACAGTAGTCACTTTATTGGATACAGGAGGTAATTAATAAATAAGTGTTTAGACAGACAGAGCCTGATTAGGGATAGTCAACTTGGCTTTGTGTGTAGTGAACCTGAATCTTTGTGGTTACTAAGGAGAGCAGAATCTAGGCTCAAAGGCTCTGTTAGCGTCCACTGCTATATGGAAGGCTGCCAGTTCAAAAACTTTCCTCAGAATCCAAAGGCAGTTTCTTCTTAACTGAACACTTACTTTTGGAGTGAAGGGGGATGAGAGGTGACTTGAAAGTTTTGTACAAGAAAAGGCAGAAATTAAGTGAATAGACAGAGAATTTCCCTGTGGCAGAAATGGTTAATTGCAAGAGGCATAATTTTGAGGTGATAGAGGAAATTATTGGGTGGAGGGTGAATGTCAGAGGAAAGTTCTTCACACAGAGAGGTGGATTCATGGAATGCCCTGCCAGGGGTGGTGGCTGAGACAGATACATTAAGGTTGGCACATGGATGATAAAAAAATGAAGTGTTATGTTCAACAGAAGCATTAGATTGATCTGGAGTAGGTTAAAGGTCGGCACCACATTGTGGGCCAAAGGGCCTGTACTGTGCTGTAATGTTCTATGTAAATGCAGACCATATGGATAACATAAGAAACACAGCATCAGTAGGTCTCTTGTACTTGCTCTGCTCTTAAAACAGTTGGTTAATCTAAGCAACATTTTAGTGAACTAATTCCAAACTACTTGATTCCTTTAACACTTAAAATATATCAACCTCTGCTGTGAATCTAGTCTGCAACTGTGCTTCTACAGTAATCATGTGATTGTCCTCTGTGTGAAGAAATAGCTCCACTCCATTCCGTCCTCTTCAAACTCATTGATAAACCTGAGACCACAGCACCTGTCCTGACTAGCACAAATATTAGCCCTGCTGCTGTACAGCCCTGGTATCCCAAGTTTGATCCTGACCTCGGCAGCTTCCTCTGATCACGTGGCTTCTCACAGTATCTCTGTTTCCTCTCACATCTCAAAGCTCTGCTAGTACAGATTGGCTACAAAAGAATAGTCCCATTTCTAGGAGTATAGATGCAGAATTGGGAAGGTGTTGACAGGATATGGGGATGATCAGTTTTGAAATGTGACTGATGGGAACGTCCTAAAGCCCAGCAAAATTTGATAATTGGAATGACCTCCGTCGATATTGTAAGGAAATATAAAAAATGAATAAATATGAAATCAATCCACTCTTTATGCTCTTCATAATCTCTCTGATTTTATTTAATAAACTTTTGTGTGGAACTTTATCAAAGGCCTTCTGAAAGTCAGAATACTTCACATCAATTAGTTTGCCTTTCTCTTTTTTGCTGGTTACAACTGCAAAAAAAGCCTGGTTTATCAAACATAATTTCTATAAATCTATGCTGATCTAGTGCCATTACTCTATATTACACTATACCAGTGTTACCCTTCCTACAGATGTCAGGCTAATGTGTCTATACCTCACTGTTTTCTCTTTCTTTTCTTAAACAGCAGGGTTGCACTTGACCCTTCCTTAATGTGCTTTGATTTATTGAAATGTATTGTGTACATTAAAGGTACTGTATAGATAATTTCTTCAAAACCACAGTTCAGAAATATTGTTGTGATTATAATTGTATTTTCTAAAAATGATTGTCAAAAACCACTGTTTCTGAGATAATATTTTCTTCTGGTTGGTCAAGTGTCAGCCTATGCTTGTAAAAGTTCTGTAGATACTGTCTATGTTTTGTCCTCAGAAATCTTTGATGCAACAGCTGCAGGACACTGTCAAACAAGAAATATCTATCCCCTAAGAAGCAGAGGGAGATCATCCTGTTGCACCATCATGTGGTGGTCATTGTGTTGGGCATCATAATGTCCAGGAACGGAAAAGACTACTGAAAATGGTGGATGCCACCCAGTCCACCACAGGAAAATCAGCATCCATCATCAGGGCCACCCATTATCCAGGTCATTTTCTCTTCTTGCTCCCACCTTCAGGAAGGAATTGATAAGTGATCTTGAAGTAAAGGAGCCATTAGGAAGTAGTGATCATAACATGATAAGTTTTTATCTACAATTTGAGAGGGGTAAGGGCAGATCAGAGGTGTCAGTGTTGCAATTAAATAAAGGAGACTACGGAGCCATGAGGGAAGAGCTGGCCAAAGTTAAATGGGCGGATGCCCTGGCAGGAAAGACAGTGGGTCAGCAGTGGCAGATATTCTTGGGGATAATACAAAAGATGCAAAAGCAGTTCATTCCAATGAGAAGGAAGGATTCAAAGAGGGGGAAGGGGCCACAGTGGTTGACAAAGGAAGTCAGAGATTGTATAGCATTAAAGAAAAAGAAATATGACAGGGCTAAGATGAGTGGGAATACAGATGATTGGGAAAGTTTTAAGGAACAGCAGATCTTAACTAAAAAAGCAATACAGAGAGAAAAAATCAGGTATGAGCTCAGTCTAGCCAGGAATATAAAAGGGGATAGCAAAAGCTTTTTTAGCTATGTGAAGAGAAAGAAGATAGTTAAGAACAATGTTGGCCCCTTGAAGAATGAATTGGGAGAAATTGTTATGGGAAACAGGGAAATGGCAACAGAATTTAATGCGTACTTTAGATCTGTCTTCACCAGGGAGGACACAAGCAATCTCCCAGATGTATGGATGGGCCAGGGTCATAAGATATCAGAAGAATTGAAACAGATTGACATTAGGAAAGAAACTGTGATGAGTAGACTGATAGGACTGAAGGCTAATAAATCCCCGGGTCCAGATGGTCTGCATCCGAGGGTTCTAAAAGAAGTGGCTCAGGAAATTGCGGATGCATTGGTAATCATTTTCCAATGTTCCTTAGATTCAGGATCAGTTCCTGAAGATTGGAGAATGGCTAATGTTATCCCACTTTTCAAGAAGGGAGGGAAGGAGAAAACGGAGAACTATCGCCCTGTTAGCCTAACGTCAGTCGTGGGGAAGATGCTTGAGTCCATTATTAAGGATGAAGTAGTGGCATATCTTGATGGCAGTAATAGGATTAGGCTGAGCCAGCATGGATTTACCAAGGGCAAATCATGCTTGACTAATCTTTTGGAGTTTTTTGAGGGTGTAACAAGGATGTTAGACGAGGGTAAGCCAGTGGATGTTGTGTACCTAGATTTTCAGAAGGCATTCGATAAGGTCCCACATAGGAGATTGGTGAGTAAAATCAGAGCTCATGGCATTGGGGGCAGGGTTTCAACATAGATAGAAAACTGGTTGGCAGATAGAAAGCAAAGGGTAGCAGTGAATGGGTGTTTCTCGGACTGGCTGGAGGTGACTAGTGGGGTACCACAGGGCTCTGTATTGGGACCACAGCTCTTTACGATTTATGTCAACGATTTAGATGAGGGCATTGAAAACTATATCAGCAAGTTTGCTGACAATACTAAACTGGGTGGCAGTGTGACATGCGAAGAGGACGTTAGGAGAATACAGGGAGACTTGGATAGGCTGGGTGAGTGGGCAGATACTTGGCAGATGTCATTCAATGTGAATAAATGTGAAGTTATCCACTTTGGAAGCAGGAACAAGAGGGCAGAGTATTGTCTGAACGGTGTAGAGTTAGGTAAGGGAGAAATGCAAAGAGACCTAGGAGTCCTAGTTCATCAGTCAATGAAGGTGAATGAGCAAGTGCAACAGGCAGTGAAGAGGGCAAATGGAATGTTGGCCTTTATTACAAGGGGAATTGAGTACAAGAGCAAGGATGTCCTTTTGCATTTGTACAGGGCCCTGGTGAGACCACACCTGGAATATTGTGTACAGTTTTGGTCTCCAGGTTTAAGGAAGGACATTCTGGCAATTGAGGAAGTGCAGCGTAGATTCACTAGGTTGATTCCTGGGATGGCAGGGCTGTCTTACGCAGAGAGATTGGAGAGATTGGGCTTGTACACACTGGAATTGAGGAGATTGAGAGGGGATCTGATTGAAAAGTTTAAGATAATTAAAGGATTTGATAGGATTGAGGCAGGAAATATGTTCCAGATGTTGGGAGAGTCCAGTACCAGAGGGCATGGATTGAGAATAAGAGGTCAGTTATTTAAAACAGAGTTGAGGAAAAACTTCTTTTCCCAGAGAGTTGTGGAGGTGTGGAATGCACTGCCTCGAAAGACGGTGGAGGCCAATTCTCTGGATGCTTTCAAGAAGGAGCTAGATAGATATCTGATGGATAGGGGAATCAAGGGATATGGGGACAAGGCAGGGACTGGGTATTGATAGTGAATGATCAGTCATGATCTCAGAATGGTGGTGCAGACTCGAGGGGCCGAATGGTCTACTTCTGCACCTATTGTCTATTGTCTATTGAAGTACATGAGCCTTAGGTTTGTGGAGTGGGAGATTGAGGAGGTAGTTGGAGGCAGTTCCTTGTGGACTTTACGCATTAGTTTTAAGGGGCCGTGGGGCCTGTAGGGACTTTGTCTGCGTTGCGTGGGTTTGTGGAGTGTATTGGAGCCGGTTCCATTGGACTTCGCATGTCAGTTTTGAAAAGCGAGCTGGGTCTTTTGTGAATTATCTGCGGAGCAGGAGATTGCTTGAGTTAGTTGTAACTTAACAAGGGCCAATAAGTAGACTCAAGTTTTAAGCAGAGTGGCCATGATTAGTGTGAGTGGACAGTGTTAGAATGTCTTTGTTTCAACAGGCTTAAGTGAGAACAGCCACAAGCCAGTACCTACAGTTAAGAAGTTAGGATGATGTTTTAGGTTGGCAGGATGGTATTTTTGGTAGGGGAATGCTCCTCCTGTGAGCTGTGGGATTTCAGCGTACCTTGATGATGTTGTCTGCAGGAAATGGAGCCAACTTCAGCTCCTGACTGAAAGGTCAAGGTTATGGAGCAGGAGCTGAATGCACTCAGGACCATCCAGTGGAATTTACAGAAGAGATTTTTACTGAGGTGGACAGAAAACATAGAGTGCCGGCTTCAGATAGTAGATGGGTGACCATCAGGAGAAGCAAGGGGAGTAAGTAGTCAGTGCAGAGTTCATCTGTGGCTATTCATCTCAGCAACAAGTTTAGCTCTTTATATAATGCTGGGGTCTGGGCAGAGCAGTAGCCACCAGGCCAGTGTCACTGTGGCCAGTTCTGAGGCTCAGCAAGAAAGGGCAAAACCAGGAAGAGAGGAGACCTGATGCTTAGGGGGATAAGCAGGAGATTCTGTGGCCACAAAAGAGAAGCCAGAGTGCTGGGGTCCAGGATGTCGCAGAGCAGGTGCAGAAGATTCTCAAGAGGGAGGGTGAGCAGCCAAAGGTCATAGCGCACATTGGCACCAGTAGCATAGGTAGAAAAGGGGAAGAGGTCCTATAGAGTGAGCATAAGCAGTTAGGGAAGAGGCTGGAGAGCAAGATCTCCAAAGTAGTAATGTCTGGATTATTCCCAGTAAGACATGCTAGTCAGGGCAGAAACAAGATGATAATATAGGTGAATGCGCAGGTACAGTACTATCATTCAAGGGGTAGCTGAGGAGATTGTGGAGGCATTGGTAATGATCTTTCAAGAATCACTAGATTCTGGAATGGTTCTGGAGGACTAGAAAATTGCAAATGTCTCTCCACTCCTTAAGAGAGAGAAGCAGAAGAAAGGAAATTATAGTTAGCTTGACTTCAGTGGTTGGGAAGATGTTGGAGTCCATTATTAAGGAAGAGGTTTCTATGTACTTGGAGGCACATTATAAAATAGGTCAAAGTTAGCATGGTTTCCTTAAAGGGAAATCTTGTCTGCCAAACCTTTTGGAATTCTCTGAGGAAAAACAGGCAAGATGGATAAACAAAAGTCAGTAGATATTTCTTACCTCGATTTTCAGAAAGCTTTTGGCAAGATGAAAGCCCAAGATATTACAGGAAAGATACCAGCATGGATGGAAGATTGACTGATTGGCAGGAGGTAAAGAGTAGGAATAAAAGGAGCCAATTCTAGTTGGTTGCCTGTGATTAGTTGTGATCCACAGGGGTCAGTACTTCGACCACTTCTTTTCACGTTGTATGTCAATGTTTTGGATGACGGAATTGATAATTTTGTTGTCATGTTTATAGATGATACAAAGATAGGTGGAGGGGGAGGTAGAGTTGAGGAAGAAGGAAAAGGACTTAGACAGATTGGGAGAATGAGCAAGGAACTGGCAGATGGAAGATAGTGCATGGAAGTGTCTGGTCAAGCACTTTGTTAGAAGGGGTAAAGGCAGAGCTATTTCCTCAATGGGGAGAAAACTAAAAAATCAGAGGTGTAAGTGAACTTGGGAGTCCTCGTGGAAGATTCCCTAAAGATTAACCTATAGGCTGAGCCAGTGGTAAGGAAGGCAAATGTAATGTTAGCATTCATTTCAAGAGAACTAGAATATGAGAGCAAGGATGGGATACTGAGGCTTTATAAGGCATTAGTCAAACCGCACTTGGAGTATTGTGAGCAGTTTTGGGCTCCTTATCTAACAAATGCACTGCCATTGGCGAGGGTCCATAGGAAATTCAGAAAATGATTCCATGAATGAAAAGGTTAACATAGCAGGAGCATTTGATGGCTCTGGGCCTGTACTCACTGGAGTTTAGAAGAATGAAGGGGATCTCATTGAAACCTATCAAATATTGAAAGGCCTACATAAAGTGAATGTGGAGAGAATGCATCCTATAGTGGGGGAGTCTAGGGCCAGCAGGTACAACCTCAGAGGGATGTCCATTTATAACACTGATGAGAAGAAACTTCTTTAGCTAGAGGGTGGTGAATCTGTGTAATTTGTTGCCATGGATAACCGTAGAGTTCAGTCAGCGAGTATATTTAAAGTGGAAGTTGAAAGGTTCTTAGGGAGTCAAAAGCTATGGTGGAAGAAGGCAGGAGAATGGGATTGAGCGGGTTAATAAATCAGCCATGATGAAGAGGCAGAGCAGATTCAATGGGCCAAGTGGCCTAATTTTGCTCCTACATTTTATGGTATTTATGGTCCTGTGGTCTTATTACAAGATTTAGAAAGTTTTTACTCTACCTCCACCAGACTCCTCAACCTGCGCAGATAACTTCACTCATCTCAACTTTGAACTGATTCCACAACCTTCAGCTCACTTTCATGGACTCTACAACTCATGTTCTCTGTATTATTTATTATTTTTATTTGCAAAATTTGTCTTCTTTTGCCTTAGGTTTATTGTCAGTCTTTGTTACTTAGAGTGTTTTTTTAAATAAATTCTATTGTATTTCTTTATTTTCACAAGAAAATTAATCTCAGGGTAGTATATGATGACATTTATGGACTTTGATAATAAATTTATTTTGAACTTTGAACCCCTCCCTCACAATAACCCTCCATTTTCCTTTCATCTTTGCACCGATCTAAGAGTATGAGATGATCAGAATTGCTTTTTCTGTGTCTTGTCTTTGTTTTCTCAGCTCCTCTTTCTTGTTCATTTTCTACTCTTGTTATATTTAATTAAGTGGCCTTAAGCAAAAAATCTCATGCTGCATTCTTGACTTCTAGAGAGCCTCTGGATCAGAAAGGCATCAGGAACTGGACGTTTGTGTTCTTCTGCTTTATTTTGCAATTACTCACTGGAGTTACCACTGAGGGTTGCAGATGGAAGCTGCTTAGCTGAAGAAGTTATGGTCCAGGAGGAAGGCGGAACAGTAAGATGCTTTTTCCAGCTTGTGGTCACTGAGACTTCTACAGGCCAGGGCCCTTCTATCTTTGATTCTCCAGCAGCACCAAGTGAGCCCTAACAACAACCGGAAGGCCCAGAGAATATTACCTAGTGAGCACCAAGGTCATCCCTCCAAGACTCCCAAGAACATCTCAACCCAGAGAACCCAAAGAACCCAGATAACATGACCTAGCGAGCCCCAAGGACATCACTAAGGGAATTCCAAGAACATCACAACTCAGAGAACCCAGAGGACTTATAAACTAAGAGAACTAAGAGACTTATAAAGTGAAATTTCAAGGCCAGAGATCCCAGAGGATTAAATGTAGAATATACTCAATGACTTGGCTTTACAACCATCTGTGCAATGAATTCCACAGATTCATCACACTCTAGCTAAAGAAATTCCTCCTTATATCTATTCTAAAGGGATGTCCTTCTATTCTGAGGCTGTGCCATCTGCTCCTATCCTATCTGCTACTTCTTTGCCCATTCTCCTAATCTATCGAAGTCCTTCTGCAGACTCTCTGTTTCCACAAAACTACCTACCACTTTACCTAGCTCTGCATCTTTCTCAAACTTGCCCAGCTTCAAAAGTAATGCCTCAAGAAGCAGCATCCATTATTAAGGACCACCATCACCCAGGAAATGCCCTCGTCTCATTATTACCATCAGAGAAGAGGTACAAGAACTTGAAGACACACGCTCAAAGTTTTAGAAGCAGCTTCTTCCCCTCCATCATCAGATTTACCAACAGTAAATGAACTAACCCATGAACACTGCCTTTATTTGCACTACTTATTTAATTTTATTATAGTGTATGTATTTCATATTGTAATTTATTGTATATTTTATTATTGCACTGTACTGCTGCCACAAAACAACAAATTTCATGACATGTCTGTGATAGTAAACCTCATTCTGTTCCAAATTTTGAACGTGCTTTCCAACTAGCATAGAATGCTGGTGCACTAAGAAAATAGCCATCTCAAGTGAGCAATGAAAGGAATGTAGTTAACTGGAGGCAGATGAAACCTCTAGGAGTGCATTCTGCCCAAAGTAGCAACCCATCACAGAAAACAATAATCAATTCAATATTCCAGCTGTCAATGCATTTATTGAAACTGGAGCCAATCCTCAGTGAACGTGGAGTGTTATCAGCCTCTGTGGAAGGAAATCTTATTACAAAATTCTTAAGTTATGTCAGTGAAAAAAATTGAAATATTTCTAGAAGTGACAAAACACAACTACTGAGAAACCCACTAAGAAACTAGAGTTGCGGAGATGTTGACATTGCATATGGGCTCATCTCTTCCAAGATAGTAGCTTGATTAATTCAATCTAAATGTTCTTCAAAAAGAAAAAAGCCATGTTCTAAAAAAGTTCTAGACTCACTAACAAATCATTTAAAAGATTTCACTTCATTCCTCGAAAGCACATTCTCCTTACCTTATAATCTTTGTTAAGCTACCATATAGAAAAATGTAGCAAGAAGCTTGTTGAGAATCCCTTCACCAGAATTGAGACATTTTCAGGTCAAGTTTTGTATGTTTTTGGTAGCTGCAGGGAATCCCCATGTTATAAACAATAAGTCAAGTCAAGTCAAGTCAACTTTTATTGTCATTTCGACCATAACTGCTGGTACAGTGCATAGTAAAAATGAGTCAACGTTTTTCAGGACCATGGTTTACATGACGCAGAACAAAAACTAGACTAAACTACGTAATTAAAAAAAAAACAACACAGAGAAAGCTACACTAGACTACAGACCTACACTGTAGGTCTGTACACTGTAAAGTGCACAAAAACAGTGCAGGCATTACAATAAATAATAAACAGGACAGTAGGGCAAGCTGTTAGTCTAGGCTTCGGGTATTGAGGAGTCTGATAGCTTGGGGGAAGAAACTGTTACGTAGTCTGGTTGTGAGAGCCCAAATGCTTCGGAGCCTTTTCCCAGACGGCAGGAGGGAGAAGAGATTTATGAGGGGTGCATGGGGTCCTTCATAATGCTGTTTCCTTTGCGGATGCAGCGTATAGTGTAAATGTCCATGATGGCAGGAAGAGAGACCCTAATGATCTTCTCAGCTAATACATGTAATAACATGTATCACTTACGACCACTTCCATATTGATGAGTTTATTTACAGGATTACTGATCAGGGTTATTTGTCCTGTTAGGACAGTGATCCTCCATGAAAGTGCAACAGGCTAAAATTGGGAGAATGGAGCATCCAACTTGTGGTCAAACAACTGAGACTAAATCACAGCTCTGGTCACTGGAATGTAAGTTTGAATATAAGCCCAACTAGCAAGGAAATTCAGCTTTGGTTTTGCTGTGCATGTCTCTTAACCTCAAAGAAGCCTAATGTCAAGCAGGGATTAACACTCACAAAATGCTGGAGGAACACAGGAGGTCAGATGGCATCTGTGGAGAGGAATAAACAGTCAAAATTTCCATAAGACCTTAACACATATGAGCAGAATTAGGGCATTTGGCCCATCAAGTCTTCTCCACCATTATATCATGGATAATTTATTATCCATCTGAACCCCATTCACCTGCTTCTCCCTGTAACCTCACTAGCCAAGAACCTATCAAACCTATCAAATTAGCCAGAGGGTGTTGTATCTGTGGAAGTCATTGACACAGATGGCTGTAGAAGCCAAATCACTAGGTATACTTAAAGCAGTGGATGATAAGTTCTTCATTAATCAGGATGTCTCTTAAGAGACTGGTCAATTCCTGGATTAATCAGCAGGGGCTTAAATAGTTCCCTAAGGGTGTGTTTTTTTTCCAGAACTGATTGGACTCTTGTGATTGAGAAAGAGCCTTTGCTTTTTTTTTCCTGAGTCTTTTCTATTTATTTTAATGTCTGCTTATTGGCTGCCATTTCTGGGTCTTATTTGTACATCAGTATCTTGGATTACTGAATTTGTGTTTGGATTACTGCATTTTTGAATATGGTTACCTGCTTTTGCCTATGCCTGCTTTTGTTTTGCTCCTCTGGGCTTAACAACAGTAAATTTGCTTTTGAATCTGCACATCACTCCTGTCTGCATTATGGTTTCTGCGATTAGGTTTATTCAATCTTCAGTGGTACAGAAAAGGACTCTCAATCCAGTGACCTGATTTTGATTCCAAATTGGGCCATTTTCCTTACAGTATCAAAAGTTACAGAGAGGTGGCCGGAGAATGGGATTGAGAGGGAAAATAAATCGGCTATGGTAGAATGGTGGAGCAGACTTGATGGGTTGAATGGCCTAATTCTGCTCCAATGTCTTATGCCTTGTATGGCTGTAACATGACATTTCAACCTGTGTTCAGTTCCCTAGCGGATGAAGGTAAGCATGTCACACACCATCAGAATCAGAATCAGCTTAAGTATCTAACATCGGTTATGAAATCTGTTGCTCCGACATTTACTGCATAAATCCTGCCCTGGTTTAACATGCCAAAATGCCACACTTTAACTTGTCTGCATTGAATTCCATCTGCCACTTCTTGGCTCACTTTCCCAGTTGATCTAGATCTTCTTCTAAACATTAAATAACCATTTTTACTGTCCAGTATACCTCCAACTTTGGTCCACACACATACTGACCATGCTATTTACTTGCATTTTCATTAAAATCATTATTAATGACAAGCTACTCTCTGTAAGAAGTTGTTACCTTCTCGCTGTGACTGCGTGGGTTTCCACAGGGTGCTCCAGTTTCCTCCCACGATCCAAAGACGTACCAGTGGGAAGGTTAATTCATCATTATAAACTGTCCCGTGATTAGGTGAGGGTCAACTTGGGGTTGATGGGCAGCACAGATCAAAGGGCCAAAGATATGATTATCTTATCAATAAGTAGATAACCTAAGGTAGTGTAATGTTGATGCAATCAATGTTGGTGCCAGCAGTAACTGATCAGAGTTTGAGTACCACCATTGTCTGTAAAGAGTTCATACGTTCTCCACATGATTTTGTGGGTTTCCTCTGGGTGCTCCTGTTGCCTCCCACATTTTAAAGACGTAGAGGTTAGGGTTAGTATGTTGTGGGTATGCCATGTTGGTGCCAGAAGCATGGCAAGACCTGTGGGCTACCCCAGGACTATCCTCAGACACAATACTACACATTTCACTGTGTATTTCAATGTACATGTGACAAATAAAGCTATTCTTTATTTTATAATTTTTCATTGAGGTTATTTTAAAGAAGAAATCGATGAGGTTTTGAGCAATCATGGAACTGAGGGCTGTAAAGAACTGAAACAGTAGTAGAGGTCTGGGGCAGATCGGCTATGATTTTATTTAATGGCAGGTTAGGCTTGAGGAGTCAAGAGGCCTACCCATGCTCCTATTTTCATATGTCCTTGTGTTCTTATGAGAGTGACAATTGAGAACACGAGGCCTACAACATTTTTATTCTTCGCAGTGCATTTCCAACATGATTTTATGCATTTTGTGGTGTTATTTGTACATGATGCATGAGTGGCACTGGTAAGATTTGCATTTTCTGCTTAATGCTAATAAAGATTATTCTTGGATTAAGGCCCAAATAATATCATCTACTCAAAACCTCTGAATATTTATCTATTCACATTTCTATTGCCAATTAAATGTAGGATGTGATAAAAAAACACACCAAACTGCCTGATAACTATACTTTTAATTAATTGTGATTAATTTGAATAAATCAAAAATGTACCACATTGTTTCAAATTAGACTTTCAGTTTCACAACTCTTTTAGCTTCATAGCTTTGACTGTAAATTTGGATAAGTGTGTGGATTGGAGCAGTATGGGGGCTGAAGGACCAGGTACATGTCAATGGGACTAGGCAGAGTAATTGTTTGGCATGGATTAGATGGGCCAAAGGGCCTGTTTCTGTGCCGTAATTCTCTAAGACTCTAAGTCTTTAAGGTACTTCCACAATTTCCAAAGCTCAATACTTGTATTCATATGTTACCCACTCATGATGAACCTGGCCAGGTTTCGATCTTGGTGAGATCATATCTGAATATCAGGACTTTTTTCAGTGGTTGGTCTCCAGAGTTATTGTGGATGGCATCATTTTATAAGATAAAAGTTTATTTATTCAAAGGAAATTATTGTTGCAAGGTTGCTCAGTTAGAAATATATATTTTAAAATATATTCCATCTCGCACCTTCCAAACATTGCTAAGTTCTTTAGTCCAGTTGTAATTCCAGTCCTTATCGACACACATGGTTATGGAGTTGTAGAACACTAAAGATTCGAAACAGGCCTTTTGGCCCACCTTGTCTGTGCCAAACCAATAATCTGTCTAGTCCAGGGGTCGGCAACGTTTACCACTAAAAGAGCCAATATGGACCCATTTCCCACAGAAAAGAAAACACTGGGAGCCACAAAATGAAATAACACTGCATACAACAGGTTTTTTTTGCCTTTATGCTATGTATAAACAAACTATAATGTGTTGCATTTTTGAAATTGATGAACTCCTGCAGAGAAAACGAAATTACATTTCTGCATGCAACAAAAACATTTTGAACTCCGAAAAAAAGACGTTGGGTTGAAGGTTACTACATAGGTAGCCTACCTTGGATCGAAGAATTAAAAGAAAGCGCGCACTGGCGGGTGTCAGGCATTGGCAGTTGTGATGTATATTAATAGCGATAAAAAACACGTTGTAGCGGTGTAGCGCTACACGCAGCGCTAAAATAAAGACTGCAGTCAAAGGTAACTTTATTCGAACTAAACAGCCTTGCTTTAAAGCCTCCCTCAACCCGTCCCCGTGGGCGCGGATGCTCCAAAAGACACGTACTCACAAACCCCCGTAGGCTATCTCCCTTAGTCAGAACGGTGGCTAATTGTGAGCCGGTTCGGATGTGCCAGGAAACGGTGTCTCCGCAAAGTTTTCATATTGTACAAGATCACCATAATCTTCAAATTTCGAATTACATTTCAAAAGCTAACAAACCACGGGGAGCCGCATCACAGAGATCAAAGAGCCGCATGTGGCTCTGGAGCCGCAGGTTGCCGACCTCTGGTCTAGTCCCATCAACCTGCACCTGGACTTGCAAGCTTTATTAGTTTTCCTCGCTTTCCACTACACCTCCAATCTTGGTGTCGTCATCTGCTAATTTGCTGATCCAGTTAATCACATTTGTCATCCAGATCATTTTTTATAGAAGAAAAACAACAACAGATGCAGCACCAAACCCTATGTCACAGCATGTCACAGGCCTACAGTCATAGAGGCAACCATCTACAATATCTCTCTGGCTACTTCCTTGAAACCAATGTCTAATCCAATTTACTACATCATCTTGAATGTCAAGCGACTGAAACTTCTTGACCAACCTCCGATGAGGCACATTATCAAATGCCACGCTGAAGTCAATGTAGATATCATATGCCTTGCCTTCATCAACTTTCCTGGTAACTTCCTTGAAAAACTCTATGAGTTTGGTTATACACATTCTATAATTTCCTGGTTTATTCTTAGAGAATTTTTGAACAATGGAACAACGTTGGCTATCCTTCAATCTCCCAGGACCTCACCCTACTGCTAAGGATGATCTAAATATCTCTGCTAAGGCCCCTACAATTTCTGCACTTGCCTCCAGCAGAGTTGTGAGAACACTTGTCAGGCCCTGGGGACCCTAACTTGCCTCAGGACAGCCCTTCAGTTTACCTTTGTAAACTGGATAAGGCCCATGACTTCACTGCTACATTTTCTCACAGCTATAGACTCTGTACTTGTCTCCCAAGTAAATACACATGCAAAAAAATCCATTGGCAATCTCCCCTATCTCTTTTGTCTCCATGTTTTGATTACCTCTCTGATCTTCCAGAGGACCAATTCTGTCCGTTCCTGTTCTTTTGTCCAAACCTCATGCCTTCTTTTAGCCCTCCTGAGTTCCTTCTTAAGTGTTCTCTTGCATTTCTTACACTCCTCAAGAACCTCATTTGTTCCATCCTGCCTATACCTGCTATAATACCTTCTTTTCCTTAACAAGGCCTCAATATCTCTTGAAAAGTAAGTTTCCCTAAATATAATCCCATTAACATGGCTAGACCTTTCTTTTTCCTCAGTTCCACCCATAAAGCCTCACTAGATGAGTTATCCAGTCTGTCCTAACTGAGCACTGCTGAAACATTTTCTCTGACTAGTAATGCCACCCCTTCCTCTTTAATCCCGCCTGATCCCTCATGCTTAAAACAACTAAACTCCAAAACATTGAGTTGCCAGTCCTGCCCCTCCTGCAAACAAGTCTCAGTAATGGCTACAATGTCATAATTCCATGTGCTGATCCATGCCCTAAAATCATTTACTTTTCCTACAATACTTGCATTGAAATATATTCAGTTCAAGACATTAGTCCCAGCATGCTCATGTATGTAGACTTAACAAGATCTTGCTGTACAACCACTCCACTTTCTGTTCTGGTGCTTCCCCTCGAGCGGCATTAGCAAACCTCAGTGTTACCATTGTGTGCTTTTTTAATTTCTTCAAATTCCTGCTGGCACCATTGATGCACCATCAATAACTCACTGAGACGTGAGGCGAGATATTGGCTTTTATTGACTGGAAGAAAGAACAAGCAGCAATTGACCACCATACTACATCCTGGAGACTGAGGGCCGGGCTTTATACCGGGGTCAGTGGGAGGAGCCATGGGAGCAGTCAGCGGGGGGGGGGGGGGGGGGGGGGGGTGTCCAGACAGGTATATGTAGTTCACCACAAACATCAAAACATTGCCTCAATCATTTGGTTTTGTAAATATCAGGGTGTTTGTTTTTGCTTTTCCTAACTTTGAATCACCCTTTCTGCAACAGCTTCTACCATTTGCTTGTTCTGCCCTTAGAATGGTTCACAGTGAGATGCTTGTGCTTGATTTGAATTATTTTTATTATGGATTCCTCTTCATAACTATGACTACAAACTTTATTCGTCACAGGGCATTCCATTTCTCTCTACAAAGACACATATTTAAAAGCCAATTAATAACTGCTTTGTCCTTTCCTTGACAAGACACGTTGGCGGGATTCTCCATGTTATTTGATGCCGATACGGCTGATGAGCCCAACATACACGAAGTAAGTGTTTTTCTTAGAAACATTTATCAAATAAAATTATAATTTTGGTTCCATATTCAGTGCGTGCATTCCTCAGGATATTGAATCTGTAACTGATTGCTGAGATATGTGGGTCTAAATATTTCTTACTTGATGATTCCCATTGGAGCTGTACATAAAGAATCACCACTTATCAAAGTGATCTGCTGACACAGCTGAGGTTGGGTGAGACTAGAACTAGAGGTCATAACTTAAGGGTGAAATATTTAAGGGGAACATGAGGATGGACCTCCTCACAGTGGGTGGTGCAAGTGTGGAATGAAGTGTGTATTCAATTTCATCATTTAACTGAGGTCTGGATAGGTACATGGATGGGTGGTGGGGGGGTTGTTGCTAGTGTATAGACAGCTATGGTCCAGGTGCGAATCAATGGGCCTAGACAGAATAATGGTTCAGCACAGACTAGATGGGCTGAAGGGCCTAGTTCTATGCTGTAGTACTCTGTGGTTGCTTTGTGGTGTGCTAATATAGAACAGATCGGAGCCTTGTTATGTACTGCTCCACTGTCTATTGAAGGTTCAAGTGTTTATACCAAAATAAATGTGAGACAAACTTCTTCTTACTGTTTCCAAGCAACTGGCAGAATGACATAAATTAGACAGAAATGTATCGTTATTTCATGCATACAAGTTCCACTGTGACAAAATTAGAACTTTTTCCTTGGAGAACAGATTTCTTCAACATACTCAGTTGTTAAGACATAGAAATATTTTCTTTCCAATGAAGGCATGGAGACAGCTTAAACTATGGGCCAGGCTAATGAGATCGTAAAATTCAACTGAGAATTAATGTTCTCCTTGCTAAAAATAAGAATCCCAAAGAGTTTAGACTTATTCCGAAATAATCCAGGACTTGGAGCTACGATTTTCATACTGTCAAAGGAGGAAAATCCATCTCAGACCATAAGACGTAGGAGCATAATTAGGGTATTCACCTATTTGAGTCTGCTCTGCCATTTTGGAAATACACTGCACATTTTTAACAATGATAGAAACATAGAAAACCTAAAGCACAATACAGGCCCTTCAGCTCACAAAGTTGTGCCAAATATGTCCCTACCTTGGAAATTACTAGGCTTACCCATAGCCCTCTATTTTTCTAAACTCGATGTACCTACCCAAAAGTCTCTTAAAAGACCCTATCGTATCTGACACCACCACCATTGCTGGCAGCCTATTCCACGCACTCACCACTCTCTGCGTAAAAAACTTATCCCTGATGTCTCCTCTGCACCTACACCCCAGCATCTTAAACCTGTGTATCTTGTGGCAACGGTTTCAGCCCTGGGAAAAAGCCTCTGACTATCCACACGATCAATGCCTCTCACCATCTTATACATCTCTATCAGCTCACCTCTCATCCTCCGTCGCTCCAATGAGAAAGGGCCAAGTTCACTCAACCGTAGATTGTGCAGGTGAATGCGATTAGTAATTTCTAAGGTAGGGACATGTTCAGCACAACTTTGTGGGCCAAAGGGCCTGTATTGTTCTGTAAATTTTCTATGTTTCTATATCACAAGACCATAAGTACAAGAAATAGGAATCCAGAATTATGCCAGTGAGAACAGGCCCAGAGCCATCAAGAATTCCTCTAACATTAACCCTTTCATTGCTGGGATTAGTCTTGTAAACTATTCTGGACCTTCTCCAATGTCAGCATAGACTTTATGTAGAGTCCCAAAGCTGCTCACAATACTCGAAGTAGTGTGATTTGTCTAATGCCTTATAAAGCCTCACAGCTTACATCCTTGCTTTTGTACTGTATCCTTTCATTCCCTGCCTGTTCACGTGCCTGACAGAATGCTTCTTAACCATTACTCTCTTATGTATTTCCACCACCCTCACCTCAGAGTTCATTCCTGGCATCTGCCACTCTTCGTTAAAAAAAACTTGCCTCAAATCTCTTTAAATGTTCCCTCTCACTTTAAAGCTCTGCCCCTTAATATTTGACATTTCCACCCTGGGGAAAAATAATCTGAACATCTACTTCATCTATTGTCGTGGGCAGTATTTTAGGTACACCTGTCTCTAGACTCTAAGAGTTTACAGAGTATGGTGTGAAAAACAAAAAAAACATCTAGTGAGCAACAGTTCTGTGGGCAAAAACACTACATTAATGAAAGAAGTCAGAGGAGAATGGCCAGACCAATTCAAGTTGACAAGAAGGTGACAGTAACTCAAATAACCAACCGTTACAACAGTGGTGTGCATTTGAGCATCTCTGAATGCACATCATGAAGGGGATGGGCTACAGCAGCAGAAGACCAGACAAGTTTCCAGTCCTGTACCGAATAAAGTGGCCACTAAGTGTACGTTTCTCATAACGTACAAAGTTCTATCTGGTCTCCCCCTCAGCTTCCAACACTTCAGAGAAAATAGTCCAAGTCTGCAAAGCTCACCATTAGCTATGCCATACCTAACAACTACAGTAACATCTGTCAAAAAAAGAAACAGTTAACATTTCAGATCTACGGCATGTCATCAAAAGTAAAGGTACAAAATTGAAGCTGGTAGAAATTGGAGAAGCAAAATTTGATAAAGTAATTCCCACCACGTGTGACCACATATTCGACATGGATTAAAATGGACAGGATGCTAAAAGTCTGGATAACTCTTTGCCTTTTCATCAGACTCTAACATTATTTCAAAGACACTATTTCCTGAGATCTATCTATCAAAGAAGAATTACTTTCATAGAAAAGCATGAGATTATACTTGTGAAATCCTTTCATCATACTGCAGCTGTTACAAATATTCACTCACAAATTACTTTTGCAAAGCACCCTACTTTCAATTATTGGCTGAGCTGAAAACCAAAGCTTTCCAATGGATATCCCATCTCTGGTGATCACGTTGAGATAATACATCCAACATCTTTGCATTTGGAACATAAAACTGTAACACTTAGGAGCAGAATTAGGCCAGGTCTGCTCAGGCATTCCACCATGGTGGATCTAACATCCCTCTAAACCCCATTCTCCTGCCTTTTCCCTATAACTTTTAACAACCTTACTAAACAAGAACCTATCAATCTCCACTTTAAATATACCCACTGATTTGGCCTCCTGTCAGGATGCTGAAGCAGGAACCCAATCACAGACAAAGTACTGTGCGCACTGTGATATTTACTGAGTAGCAAATCCAGAGGGACAACAAAGTCAGCATCAAAGTTCAGGCAAAGATCAAAAATTCCAGAGATATCCAAAAACCAGAATCAGGAAACAGGCAGAGTCGGTATTAAGATACATAGAGTACAGATACAAATGCTGGAAAGGCTCAGAAAAACTCACTGGCACAATCTGACAACAAACAGGTGAAAACACAGGACTGAAATACACTGAGCAATAACCAGAGAGGCAGATGACAGGTGGAGCACAATGAGCCACAGGTGGCAGCAATACAGGTAATAATGGGAAACAGGTGAGAGACGGGGTACTCAGTAATACAGGGGCCAGCGCAGAGCAGGAGTGGGGATAGGTGCACATGGGGCATGAAAACAAACAAGAGCATATGGCAATACAAAACCACAGACTGATGGCTAGGCAGAAACACACAAAAAGACTAAGTTCAACTGGAGGTACTGACAGTACCACCCCTATGGACACCTTCTGGCATCAGGGCAGGTAGAGTTGGGTGCTGGCGATGAAGGTCCCTGATGAGAGAGGGGTCCAGAATGTTACGGGTGGGGATCCAGCACCTCTCCTCAGGACCATAGCCCTCCCACACCATGAGGTTCTAGAGGCCATGGCCCTGGTGACGAACATCCAACAGTTGACACACTGTGAAGACCTCTGACCCATCAATGAGCTGTGGGGGAGGAGTGGGATTCGGGGACAGAACACAAAGGGTGGTTCATGAAAGGCTTGATGAGGGACACATGGAAGGTGGGATGAATGTGTCGGAGAGTGGAGGGGAGCTTGAGACGGACGGTAGCAGGGCTGATGACTTTAGCAATGGGAAAGGGGCTGATGGAGCGGTGCGTGAGCTTGCGGGAATCCACCTTGAGGGGCAGGTCTCGGGTTTAAAGCCACACACGATCTCCCTGGCCATAACATGGGGCCTTGGAGCGATGGCGGTCAGCTTGACGTTTGATCCTAGCAGAGGCATGGAGAAGGCCAGAACGAGTACGTCTCCACGTCCGCTGACAATGGCGGATGAATGCTTCAGCAGATACAATGCCAACCTCCTCCTCCAGGGCAGGAAACAGTGGAGGTTGGCAGCCAAAGCAGCTCTTGAAGGGGGAGAGACCAGTGGATGAGGACTGATGAGAGTTTATGGCGTACTCGGCCCAGGGTAGCTGCTGACTCCACACAGAGGGGTTCTGGGAGACCAGACACTGCAATCGTCTCTAGCTGTTGGTTGGCCTGCTCGGTCTGGCCATTAGTCTGTGGGTGGAATCCTGAAGACAGACTCAGAGGCACCAAGAAGATTACAGAATGCCCTCCAGAAGTTGGATGTAAATGAGAGCCCCAGTCTGACAGAACATCTACAGGTAAACCATTTAATTTAAAAACATGCAGTACTAGTAATCTGGCTGTTTCTTTGGCAGAGGGGAGTTTAGGTAAAGGAATGAATGTACAGACTGGGAGAAATGATCAACTACTGTGAGAATGGTGGCGTTACCATCTGATGGCGGAAGACCGGTGACAAAATCCAGGGCAATCCAGGACCAGGATCTCTTGAGGATAGACAGAGGTTGTAACAAACCAGCAGGTGACCGGTTACAGTTCTTGCCTTGAGCATAGACCGAGCAGGCTGAGACAAAGTTGTGGATGTCATCTCTCATTGAGGGCCATCAGAACCGCCGACTGATGAAGACCTGAGTATGCTTGGTTCCAGGGTGACAGGATAACGGGAAGAATGACCCCTCTGCAATACCTGTGAGCGGTCCGAGCTGGGAATATGAACACGGTTAGTGGGGCATTGACTCGGGGCTGCCTTGCTCTGTTGAGCAGCTTGAACCATGGATTCAATGTCCCATTGCGCTGCACCCACGAGAGAGTGAGCAGGGAGGATGACATCGGGGACCTCAGGGTCTCAGAGGAAGGAAATCTTCAGGAGAGGGCATCAGGTTTTCCATTCTTGGAACCAAGGCAGAAGGACAGAGTAAAATTGAATCTTGAGAAAAACAGGAACCAACGAGCTTGACAGGAGTTGAGATGCTTGGCCATATGGATATATTCCAGATTCCTGTGATCAGTCCAGACTAAGAGTGGCACCTTGGCTCCCTCCAGCCAATGCCTCCACCTCTCCAGCAGCAAATGGCTAATACCAGAGGTATCATTTTAAAGTGACTGATGGGGTTCAGAGGTAGACTTCTAAACAGAAAGTGGTCAATGTACTGAAACCACTGCCATAGTAGTGGCATAGGCAGTTACATTAGGGACATTTCAGAAACTCTTAGATAGGCAAAAGGATGAATAAACTCTCCTCGGACTTTCAGCCCAGTCCAGGTATCAGTTTCAGTTGTTGTTTCGATGACAGACTTTGTCATCTACAAGTACTTCAGGGATGAAGCCCAGTGAAGACGGCAGAGTTTGTCATCAAAACATTGGTTAAAATTGATACCTATAACTAGCTAGAAACCAAGAAGAGTTTATTCAGCATCTACGCCAGGAAAATACTAGATCCTTTGGCACAAGGATGATGGATAAATGGAGAGTTATGGAGGAGGAAAGGGTTAGATTGATCTTAGAGTGGGTTATATTATAAACCAGTGAGTCTTACTTCAATGGTTGGTAAGTTGATGGAGAAGATCCTGAGAGGCAGGATTTATGAATGTAATATGATTAGGGATAGTCAGCATGGCTTTGTCAAAGGCAGGTCATGCCTTACAAGCCTGATTGAATTTTTTGAGGATGTGACTAAACACATTGATGAAGGTAGAGTAGTAGATGCAGTGTATATGGATTTCAGCAAGGCATTTGATAAGGTAACCAATACAAGACTTAATGAGAAAGTAAGGAAGCATGGGATCCAAGGGGACATTGCTTTATGGATCTAGAACTGGCTTGCCCACAGAAGGCCAAGGGTGGTTGTAGATGGGTCATATTCTGCATGGAGGTCGGTGACCAGTGGTGTGCCTCAGGGGTCTGTTCTGGGACGCCTTCTCTTCATGATTTTTATAAATGACCTGTATGAGGAAGTGGAGGGATGGATTAGTAAGTTTGCAGACGACACAAAGGTTGGAGGTGTTGTGGATAGTGTGGAGGGCTGTCAGTGGGACATTGATAGGATGCAAAACTGGGCTGAGAAGTGGCAGATGGAGTTCAATCCAGATAAGTGTGAGGTGGTTCATTTTGGTAGGACAAATATGATGGCAGAATATAATATTAATGGTAAGACTCTTGGCAGTGTGGAGAATCAGAGGGATCTTGGGGTCTGTGTCCATAGGACACTCAAAGCTGCTGCACAGGTTAACTCTGTGGTTAAGAAGGCATATGGTGTATTGGCCTTCATCAACCATGGGATTGAGTTTAGGAGCCGAGAGGTAATGTTGCAGCTATATAGGACCCTGGTCAGACCCCACTTGAAGTACTGTGCTCAATTCTAGTTGCTTCACTACAGGAAGGATGTGAAAACCATAGAAATAGTGCAGATGATATTTACAAGGATGTTGCCTGGAGTGGGGAGCATGTCTCATGAGAATTGGTTGAGTGAACTCAGCCTTTTTTCTTTGGAGCGACGGAGGATGAGAGGTAACCTGATCAAGGTGTATAAGATGACGAGATGCATTGATCATATGGATGGACAGAGGCTTTTTTCCCAGGGCTGAAATGGCTAACACAAGAGGGCACAATTTTAAGGTGCTTGGAAGTAGGTACAGAGGAGATGTCAGGGGTAAGTTTTTTACACAGAGAGTAGTGAGTGAGTGGAATGGGCTGCCAGCAACGATGATGGAGGTGTATACAATAGGGTCTTTTAAGTGACTCCTGGATAGGTACAAGCAGTTTAGAAAAGTAGAGGGCTATGGGTAACCCTAATTAATTTCTAAAGCAAGTACATGTTCGGCACAGCATTGTGGGCCAAAGGGCCTATTTTGTGCTGTAGGTTTCTATGTTTCTATGTTAGTATGTCAGCACAAGATTGTAGGCCAATGAGCCTCTACTGTGCTGTAGTGTTCTATATTCCGATTTCTATGTTCACTTGAACGCCAATCTACCCCACCCCCCAACTCCCTCCCCAACACCAACACCACCACAGAGTATCCTCCTCTATGGACAATATTAATTTAATTGAATTTTAAAAACTGCAGGGCTATGGTACAATTATGACTAATATTTCAGTAGGCTTTTGGAATCCAGCCTGGTCACGTAGCAGCTATGCCACTACTTGTCATGACTTCCACTCTGCTACCATTGAGTTGTGACTTTGGCCTACTGTCTATTTTTATGCTTCTAGCATTTTAATTGCAGGTTCTTTTTGCTTTCATTATTCACAATGGAATCTACGTTATCAGTTATAATACTGTCAAACCCTTTTTCTGGATTACGCAAACTGGCATACAATTCTCAGCTCAAAATCTAGCTATTTCCATGAGCACAACAAATGTAAAGATAGAAAGTGAAAAATTATATATTAATTTTACAATAAAATACAGATAATGGAATAAATATTAATCTGAACAAGAAAGAAACAATGCCTTGGGAATGTTTTATAACCAAACATTGTGGTATGTAGGGTTCTGAAAGAGATTTTGGTAGCATTAGAAATGATCTTTCAAAAATCATTGGACTCTGGCATGGTACCAGAGGACTGGAAAATTGCAAATGTTACTCCACTCTTTAAGAAAGAAGGAAGCCAGCAGAAAAGAAATTATAGACCAGTTAGCCTGACGTCAGTAGTTGGGAAGATGTTGGAGCCAATTGTTAAAGATGAGGTGATGGAATACTTGGTGACACAGGACAAGATAGTACAAAGTCAGCATGATTTCCTACAGGGAAAATCTGCCTGAGAAACCTTTTGGAATTTTTTGAAGAGATTACAAGTAGGATAGATAAACGGGATGCAGCGGATATTGTATATTTGGACTTTAAGAAGGCCTTTTACAAGGTGCCACATATGAGGCTTCCTACCAAGTTAAAAGCCCATGGTATTACAGGAAAGTTACTAACATGCTTAGAGCATTGCCTGACTGTTAGGAGGCAGTGAGTGGGAATAAAAGGATCCTTTTCTGGTTGGTTGCCAGTGTCTAGTGGTGTTCCACAGGGGTTGGTGTTGGGATGACTTCTTTTTATGCTGTATATCAATGATATAGATTTTAGATGATGGAATAGATGGCTTTGATGCCAGGTTTGCAGATGATACAAAGATTGGTGGAGGGGCAGGTAGTGTTGAGGAAACATAGCCTGCAGATGGACTTAAACAGATTAGGAGAATGGGTAAGAAAGTGGGAAATGAAATACAATGTTGGAAAATGCAAGTTCATGCACTTTGGTAGTAGAAACGAATGTGCAGACTATTTTCTAAATGGGGAGGAAATCCAGGAATCTGAGATGTGGAGGGACTTGGGAGTCCTTGTGCAGAACACACTGTAAGTTAAGTTGCAGATTGAGTCAGTGGTGAGGAAGTCAAAAGCCATGTTGGCATTCATTTCAAGAGGTCTAGAATACATAGAAACATGTAAACATAGAAAACCTACAGCACTATTTATCCGACTTGATGCTTTCCAAAACCTCCAGCACATCCTCTTGGTTAATGTCTATATGCTCATGCTTTTCAGTCCTCTGTAAGTCATCCCTACAATCTCCAAGATCCTTTTCCATAGTGAATACTGAAGCAAAGTATTCATTAAGTATCTCCGCTATCTCCTCCAGTTCCATACATTCTTTTCCACTGTGACACTTGATTGGTCCTATTCCCTCACGTTTCATCCTCTAGCTCTTCACATCCTTGTAGAATGCCTTGGAGTTTTCTTTAACCCTGTCTGCCAAGGTCTTCTCATGGTCCCTTCTGACTCTCCTAATTTCATTCTTAAGCTCCTTCCTGCTAGCCTTATAATTTTCTATATCTCCATCATTACCTAGATTTTTGAACCTTGCGTAAGCTTTTTTCTTCTTGATTAGATTTTCGACAGCGTTTGTACACCACTGTTCCTATACCCTACCATCCTTTCCCTGTCTCATTGGAACGTATCTCTGCAGAACTGCATGCAAAAATCCCCTGAACATTTGCCACATTTCTGTTGTACATCTTCCTGAGAACAACTGTTCCCAATTTATGCTTCCAAGTTCCTGCCTGATAGCTTCATATTTCCCCTTATTCTAATTAAACACTCTCCTAACTTGTCTGTTCCTATCCCTCTCCAATGCTATGGTAAAGGAGATAGAATTATGATCCAAGAGCAAGGAGGTGATGCTGAGGCTTTATAAGGCACTGGTGAGGCCTCACTTTGAGTATTGTGACCAGTTTTGGCCCCTCATCTTAGAAAAGATCTATTGCCATTGGAGAGGCAGGTTCACAAGGATGATTCCAGGAATGAAAGGGTTATCAAATGAGAAACGTTTGGTGGCTCTGGGTCTGTACTTGCTAGAATTCAGAAGGATGGGTGGGGGGGTGGGGGGGGAGAGATCTCATTGAAATTTTTCAAATGTTGAAACACCTAGACAGAGTAGATGTGGAAAGGATGTTTCCCATGGTGGGAGAGTCTAGGACAAGAGAACACAGTCTCAGGAAAGAGGGGTGCCCTTGCAAAACAGAGATGCAGAGAAATTCCTTTGGCCAAAATGTGGTGAATTTGTGGAATTTATTGCCACATGCAGCTGTGGAGGCCAGGTTGTTAGGTGTATTTAAGGCAGAGATATTCTTGATTGGACATGGCATCAAAAGTTACAGGGAGACGGCTGGGAACCGGGGTTGAGGAGGAGATAGAAAAAAGAATCAGCCATGATTGGATGGCATAGCAGATTCAATGGGCCAGATAGCCTATGTTCCTATGCTCCTATGTTTTATGGTTTATGTCAGAGAGGCCTATATTACATCTTTCAAAGTGCATCAGCGTGCTTTTCATAGAAACATAGAAAATAGGTGCAGGAGTAGGCCATTCAGCCCTTCAAGCCTGCACCGCCATTCAGTATGATCATGGCTGATCATCCAACTCAGAACCCTGCACTTGCTTTCTCTCCATATCCCCTGATCCCTTTAACCACAAGGGCCATATCTAACTTCCTCAAAGTACACTCTGTGATTATAATGTTTATTCCTGTTTGTTCCTCTTAATTTTAATGTTACAGAAAGTAGAAGTGTCAGTCAGACTGTGAATATTACAGACAGTAGAATGTCTGCCAAACTATGAATGTTAAACAACACCAGAAATGTCAGTCAGACTGTGAATATTACAGGCACTACATATAGCAGTCAGACTCTGGATGTTTACATACAGTAGAGGTCTCAGTCAGACTGTGAATATAACAGACAATAGATGTGTCAGTCAGACTGTGAACATTTACAAATATTAGAGGTATCAGTCAGATCTTTGAATGCTACAGACACTACAGGTGTCAGTCAGATTGTTACTGTTACAGACTGAAGAGGTGTCAGTTCAGGCACTGAATGTTACAAATGGTAGAGGTGTCAGCTAGACTGTGACTACTACAGACAGTAGAGATGCCAGTCAAGCAGTGAATATTACAGACAATAGAGTAGTCAGTCAGGCTGTGAATGCTACAAACAGTAGGGCTGTCAGTCATATTGTGAATGCTAGAGACAGTAGAGGTGTCAGTTAGACTGTGAATGTTACAGATGGTAGTAGTGTCACTCAGACTCTGAACATTACAGGCAGTAGAAGTGTCAGCCAGACTATGAACGTTACAGACAGTAGAGGTGTCAGTCAGCCTGAGAATGTCACAGAGAGTAGGTGTGTCAGTAATACTGTGAATGTTGCAGACATTACACAGGACAGTCTGACAATGAACCTGTACTGTCAACGTTTACAGATGGTTGAGCAGTCTGTAAGACTGTGAATGATACAGAGGGTAAGAGTGTCAATAATACAGTGAACAATACAAACATGAGAGGTGTCAGTCAGACTGTGAATATTGCAGGCATTAGAAGTGTCAGTTAGACTGTGAATATTACAGACAGTAGTGATGTCACTGAGAC
Source organism: Hypanus sabinus (assembly GCF_030144855.1). Classification (NCBI taxonomy): domain Eukaryota; kingdom Metazoa; phylum Chordata; class Chondrichthyes; order Myliobatiformes; family Dasyatidae; genus Hypanus; species Hypanus sabinus. The sequence continues at coordinate 70,571,009 of NC_082706.1, forward strand.
TGTGAATATTTACAGGAATTAGTGGTGACAGTCAAACAGTATATGTGTCAGTCAGGCTGTAAGTGTCTGACAGTCAAGGTGTCAGTCATACAGTGACTATTACAGACATAGAGGAGTCAGTCACACAGTGAAAATTACGAACAGTAGAGTTGTCAGTTACACTATGAAAGTTACAGACAGTAGAGCTGTTAGATTTGTACATTGCAGAGAGTTGAGGTGTCAGTCAGAGTGTGAACATTACAGGCAGTAGAGGAGTCAGCCAGACTACGAATGTTACAGATGGTACAGGTACCAGTCAGACTGTGAATGTTTACAGAGATTAAAGGCGTCAATCAGACTGTAAAAGTCACAGACATTCAAGGTAGCAGTCAGACCGTAAATTTTTACAAGACAGTAGAGGTGGCCATCACACTGTGAATGTAACAGATGTCAAGGTGTCAGATTGGGTATATTACAGAGAGTTGAGGTGTCACACTAGTGGTGTCAGTCAGACATTGGAAGTTACAGACAGTGGAGGCAGCAGTCAGACTGTGAATGTTACAGAAAGTAGAGGTGTCATTCAGACTGTGAATGTTACAGACTGTAGAAGTGTCAGTCAGAATGTGATTGCAATAGACAGTGGAGGTGTTAGTCAGACTGTGAAGGTTACAGACAATAGAGGTTTCAGTCAGATTGTCAATGCTACATACAGTAGAGGAGCCAGAGAGACTGTGATCATTACAGTGTAGAGATGTCAGTCAGTGAGTAGACATGTCAGCTAGACTGTATATGTTACATACAGTTGAGGTGTCAGTCAAACACTGATGTTACAGAGTAGAAGTGTCAATCAAACTGTAAGTGTACAGATGGTAGAAGTTTAATTTAGACTGTGCATGTTAACAATGGAAAAGTGTCAGTCAGACAGTAAATGGCTACTGATAGAAGAGGTGCTAATCAGATTGTGAATGTTACAGACAGTAGAAGTGTCAGTCAGACTCTGAATGTTACAGACAGTAGAGTTGTCAGTCAGACTGTGCATGTTAACAACAGAAAAAGGTCAGTCAGACTGAATCTTTACTGAGAGTAGAGGTTTCAATCAGACTATGAATATCTATCAGGCTGTAAATGTATACAGATGGTTAGGTGCCAGTCAGACAGTGAATTTCACAGACAGTAGAAAAGTCAGTTTTACTGTGAATGTTACAGACAGAAGAGGTGTCAGTCAGACTGTGATTATTACAGACAGTAGTGGTGTCAGTCAGACTGTGAAAGTTTACAGATATTAGAGGTGTCTGTCAAACAGTAAATATTATAGATAGTAGAGGTGTCAGGAAAACTATGAATGTTACAGACAGCAGAGGTTTCAGTCAGATGGTGGAGGTTACAGACAGTAGTAGTGTCAGTCTGACTGTGAATGTTACAGATGGTAGATGTATAAGTCAGACTGTGAATATTACAAGCAATAGTGGAGTCAGTCAGACTGCAATTTTACAGATAGTATAAGTGTCCATCTCACTGTGAATATTACAGATGGTAGCAGTTTCAGTTCAACTGTGAATGTTACAGGTGGTAGAGGTGAGAGTCCAACTGTGAATGTAACAGACCTCAGATGGTGAATGATACAGATGGTAGAAGTGGAGGTGGAACTGTGCATGTTACAGACAATAGAAGTTTTAGTCAAACTGTGACTGTTACAGATGGTAGAGGTTTCAGTCAGACTGTGGAGGTCACAGACAGTAGTGGTATCAGTCTGATTGTGAATGTTACAGACAGTAGAAGTTTCTGTCAAACTGAATGTTACAGACAGTAGAAGTGGAGATGGAACTGTGAATGTTGCAGATGGTAGAGGTTTCAATCAGACTGTAGAGGTTACAGATGGTAGAGGTTTCAGTCACACTATGAATGTTACAGACAGCAGAGGTTTCAGTCCAACTGTGAATGTTACAGACGGTTGAAGTTTCTATCAAACTGTGAATGTACAGACGGTTGAAATAGAAGTGGAAATATTTCACTAGAAGCTTTTTTGTGCATTGTCACTTGGATATGGTGAGTTGTTCTATCATCTGGCTAGCTGCCATTTGAAGATCTCTGAACTCTTCACTGGATTCAAATCAAGCAATGGCTTAGATTCAAAACTCCCATTGGTTTTATTATTGAAGTTTCTCAAGGGTCCCACACTACACTATGTTTGTAATCTGCCCCAGTACTATAACCCTCCTGAGATATCAACACTTAGTACATTCTCCTGAATCAGTCATTCACTAGTTAATGCTAACTCAGTTTGTTCCTTTACAAATCTCAAACTTTTTATTTCTCCTCTCTATAATTCAGCTTAAAAGTTACTTTGTTGGCCAATACACTTGTCCATCTGCCCTATGTGCCCCAGTTGTTCACTGATGAAGCTTTTGGGCAATACTTTACAATGGCTAATACATGGTGGCATGTATTTAAGGTGACAGGAGGAAGGTATAGGGAGGATGTCAGATGTAAGTATTTCAAGCAGAGTGGTACGGGTGTGGAACGCCCTACCAGCAATGGTGTAGAGGCAGATATATTAAGGAAATTTAAGAAAATAGGGGCAGAATTAGGCCAATTGGCCTACCATATCTACTCCACTATTTCATTGTGACTGACTTATTATCCCTTTCAACTCCTATCTTCTGCCTTCTCCCTGTAACCTTTGACAACCTTACTAATCAGGAACCTATCAACCTCCACTTTAAATATACCCAATGAATTGGTCTCTACAGCTATCTGTGGCAATGAGTTTCCCAAATACACACTGTCATGCAAAAGAAGTTCCTAATCATGTCTTTTCTAAAAGGACATCCCTCTTTTCTGAGGTTGTGCCTCTGGACAGACCAACCCCCCCCCCCCCCCACCACTACGGTAGGAAACATCCACTCTATCTAGGCCTTTGAATAAGCAAATGGATGAAAGAAAAATGGAGGGCTCTGTAGGAGGGAAGGGATTAGATTAATCTTAAGAGTTGGTTAAAAGGTCAGCACAACATTGTGGACCAAAGGGACTGTGTTGTGCTGTAATGTTCTATGTTCTATAATACTTCATTTGTCTGGAGACACTAAACTCATAACTGATAAACAGATTTCTTGGAAGGTTCTAATCAGAGGTGGCCTAGAAACACGCTCTATTGAGGAGTACTTGTAATATAAATAATGAGGGGCACTATGGAGTGAAATGATGTGAACAACTTGCTCTCACAAATGGGTTTCACGAATTGGTGTAAATGATGGAAGCATAGGTACTGGCACTGGAACACTCAGGGGAGTGATACTTGTGGGATAGTCATGGAGTTTACTCTTTAAAGATTTAGTATCCTTGTTGAACTTAATAATCAAAGGCTTTAAAACTGACTTCAAATTAATTTTTTTGGCTTACTTTTGGACCACACTTTTGCTTTCTTTCCTTTAAAAAATAACTTCACTAAATCAACAACTCAATTTAATATACCATCTTCCATGTCCGTCGTGCACCCCAGCCCCAGAAGATGCACAGTGACCTATGAATGGTGATTTCTTATTCTAAGAGGTCTGATTAGAATAACATCTAATCCACTAGAAAAAGGATTCCATCTCACTTACTTTTGGGGGTTAAATCATTGCTGGGGTTCAAATTGGCTTCTCTGGGAAAAAAACATGAAGTTGGTCAAAAGGACGCACAAATAGTATCAGAGGGATCTGTATCAATAAAGGGGCTGCAAATGAGTCCTATGGATTTGACAATGGGTCTGTGTGCAACCCATTTCAGCTCTTAATAGTGACTCACCCCCATATATCATGTGCATATTCCTCCCCACTGGTTGACTTTGTGGTTAAGAAGGCATATAGTGTATTGGCCTTCATTAATTGTGGAACTGAATTTAGGAGCCGAGAGGTAATGTTGCAGCTATATAGGACCCTGATCAGACCCCACTTGGAGTACTGTGCTCAGTTCTGGTCGCCTCACTATAGGAAGGGTGTGGAAGCCATAGAAAGGGTGCAGAGGAGATTTACAAGGATGTTACCTGGATTGGGGAGCATGCCTTATGAAAGCAGGTTGAGTGAACTCAGCCTTTTCTCCTTGGAGCGACACAGAATGAGAGGTGACCTGATAGAGGTGTATACGGTGATGAGAGGATTTGATCATGTGGAAAGTCAGAGGCTTTTTCCCAGGGCTGAAATGGTTGCCACAAGAGGACACAGGTTTAAGATGCTGGGGAGCAGGTACAGAGGAGATGTCAGGGGTAAGTTTTTTACTCAGAGAATGGTGAGTGCGTGGAATGGGCTGCCAGCAACGGCGGTGGAGGTGGATACAATAGGGTCTTTTAAGAGACTTTTGGATAGGTACATGGACCTTAGAAAAATAGAGGGCTATGGGTAAGCCTAGTAATTTCTGTGGTAGGGACATCTTCAGAACAACTTTATGGGCCGAAGGGCCTGTATTATGCTGTTGATTTTCTATGTTTCTATGTTTCTATTATGGATGGTGGGTGTGTGTGGAGTGAATGGCCAGGGGAGTGGTAGAGGCAGATACATTATGAATGTTTAAGATCTTCTTAGGTAGTCAAAAGGATTGAATTAAATTGACTTTATTACATCCTTCATATACACGAGGAGTAAAAATGTTTACATTACGTCTCCGTCTAAATATGCAATGTGCAATTTATAGTAATTTACAACAGGACAGTCACTATAACATAGAATACAATTGTATCAGTCTGATGGCCTGGGGGAAGAAGCTGTCCCAAAGACTGTTGGTCCTGGCTTTTATGATGCGGTGCCATTTCCTGGATGTTAGCAGCTGGAACAGTTTGTGGTCAGTGACTCAGGTCCCCAATGATCCGTCGGGCTCTTTTCACACACGTCTTTGTAAATGTCCTAAATAGTGGAGTTCACATCTATGGGTGTGCTGAGCTGCCCTTGCTACTCTCTGCAGAGTCCTGCAACTGAGAGAAGTACAGTTCCCATACCAGGCAGTGATGCAGCCAGTCAAGATGATAGAAGATGGAGGCTACGTGGGAGGGAAGGGTTAGATTGATCTTAGAGTAGGCTAAAAGCTTGGCACATTATTGTGGGCAAAGGGCTGTAGTGTCTGTCCTTCAGTACAACTATTCTATGTTCTATGAAAGGGCTGATTCTCAAGTTCTGGCTGCACTTCAACCCCACACTACTCATCTTCAGTCACCTGGTGCAGCAGGAAGTGAGTTGGTTGAGGGAGTTCCTGGCCAGTTTGTTCCTGGGCCTGGCCAAGGTGGTCTTTCACAGGGCCAGGGGACAGGCAGTTAGTGTTCTACCCAAGCCGATTGCCTGCCCCTCTTCTGAATATAGGTCTTAAAGCATAGAAAATAGAGCACAGAATCACCACTTTCTGGCTAAAGAAATTCCTCTGTTCTAAATGGGCAACTTCTATTCTAAGGCTGTATTGACTGTCAAAACACTAAAAATGCATCTAGGGCTGATAACATCATTTATTTATGATGTTTATGACTATTTATTCAGACACAATGTGGAATTGGCCCTCGAGCCCTTCATGCCACACTGCCCAGCAACCCTCAACAACCCCGATTTAACCTTAACCTAATCACAGGACAATTTACAATGACCAATTTACCTCCCCAGTCTGTGTTTGGACTGTCTGAGGAAACTGGAAGACCTGAAAAGAAGCTCATGCATTCAACAGGGTGCACACTGAATATGGTGCAGCAATCACTGGCAGAGAACATACATCACCCTGCTCGTTGGAATGGCTGTATGAATTTCATTTCAATCTGCTTAACTAATTGCTGCTGGATACTGAATGATTTGTTGCCCTTAAACAAAAATAGCCTCAAGGCTCCAGGGAGGTGATTGTGAAACAATATGACTGAGTTGTCACGTTAGTCTGCTTCTCATTGCATATGACCTCTCATGCAAAGTTCATCATTATCTCACACTTCTTCTTCCCTGCCTGCTCAACCCACCTAATGCTCTAAGATTTTTATTTGTTTATCATATGTACATTGAAACATACAGTGAATTGTGTCATTTGCATTAACAACCAACATTCCAGTGGGTGTGCTGGGGCCAAGATACAGTAACATGCCCACAATGTTCACAGAACACAACACAAACAAGAGAAAATCTACAGATGCTGGAAATCTGATCAACACACACACACAATGGGGAAGGAACTCAACAGACCAGACAGCATCAATGGAAAAAAGTACAGTCCACATTTTGGGCTGAAACCCCTTGGCAAGACGGGAGAAAAAATGCTGAGGAGTAGATTTAAAAGTTGGGGGGAAGTGGAGAGAGAAACACAAGGTGACAGGTGAAACCTGACTGGGGAGGGATGAAGCAAAGAGTTGGGAAGTTGATTGGTGAAAAAGACAGAGGTTCATGGAAGAAAGAAAAAGCATCAGAGGGAGGCAATGGGTGTGCAAGGAGATAAAGAGAGAGGGAAAAGGGGATGGAGGCTGGTGAAGAGAAGGTGGGATGATGGAGGCTGGGCAGGTGGGAGGCAGTACCGGAAGTTCGAGAAATCGGTGTTCATGTCATCAGGTTAGAGGCTACACAAACAGAATATAAGGTGTTGTTCCTCCAACCTAGGTGTGGCCTTATCATGACAGTGGAGGAGGCTATGGATAGACATATCAGAATGGGAATGGGAAGTAGAATTAAAATGGGTGACTATTGGGAACTCTCACCTGTTCTAGCAGAAGGAGCATTGTTCAGTGAAGCAGTCTCCCAATCTACATCGGGTCTCACCAATATACAGATCAACCTGGAGCACCAGAGTAAATGACCCCAACAGACTCACAGCTGAAGTGTTGAAGCTCTTTACACACAAAGGTTTGGACTGAAGATCTCAGATCACACTTACTGACGTACTAGATTTAGTATAGCTGTGTAAAAGAAGAAGATTAGCTTTATTTGTCACATGTACATTGAAACACACAGTTAAATGTGTCATTTGCATCAAATCAAATCAGCATGATGGTACTAAGGGCAACCACAGTGTCCCCACACTTACGACGACAAGCACCCCGAGGAGAGCCAAACAGTCACAGGGAGAACATACAAACTCCTGCCAAATTGAACCCCAATCAGTGAAGCAAAGTTATAGAATCATAGAAGGACTCGATCCAGACCATGATGTATGTGCTGTGCCCATACCCCCAGCTCACCAGTTCCATGGTTCCCTTGTTGTTGATACTAAGAAGACTGTGAAAGGGTGCCTGAGGAACCTACAGTGAATTCACATCTCCTGATGTCAGCAAAGTGTTCTCTTAAGTAATGAGAAAAAAGTTTGTGGCATCTAGAACTGGGAGGCAGAGTCATGAAATACAGAGGTCGCACATTTCCAATAGGAAAAGGAGGAACTTTCCCGCAGAGAATCACAAATCCCTCAAGGAATTGTGAAAGCTGAGACATTTACAGAGAGAATTTACAAAGATGTTGGGACCTGAGGACCTCAGTTAAAGGTTGAATAGGTTAGGACTTTATTCCCTGGAGCATAGGAGAATGAGGGGAGATTGAAAGAGCTGTACTAAATGATGAGGGGTGTAAATCAAGGAGGCTTTTTCCATTGAGGTTGGGTGAGACCAGAATTAGAAATCATGAGTTAGCTGTGAAAGGTGAAATATTTAAAGGGAACATGAGGGAGATCTCCTCATGTTTTGATGTACATATATTTGATGTACTCCTGGACTTATTTTTAAAGTTCCTATGTTTTAAACTAGTATAATGTGCTGCTAGTTCTACTCAATCTGTCCCACTACAGTCATGGTATGACAGCAGAGGGATTTGAACCTATACTGTAAAGCATTATGCTATCCACTACGCTGCTGTGCTGTCCTATGTATATGTCACCATATTTTACCTTGGGATTCATTTTCTTGCAGGCATTTACAGCAGATAAAGAAATACAATAGAATCAATGAAAATCTACACACGCACAGAGTGACAAACAACCAATGTGCAAAAGAAGACAAATTGTGCAAATAGAAAGAAAAACATTAAATATATAAATAAATAGATAAATAATAAGCAAACAAATAGGCAAATAAATAGAGAAATGAATATATAGATAAATATATAACAGCAGTGAGAAAAGAGCATTGCCTGCATAGTAGGGGTCCTTGATGATGGATGCTGCATTCTTGTGCCTGCAAGTCTGGGTAAGTGAAATCTTGTGCCAGTGGCTAACGTATCAGTTCCACACATTTCACTTTCTAGCCTTTGGCTTCTTTATCCAATTCTGGTTGGAGTATATTGCCTACACACCTTAAGCACTTTGAAACAAAAATGACATTGAACCTAAAATTCAGTGGCATCATGCCAGCTTATCATATAGTTAATGGTAAGCAGAAATTTAACACTAATTCAGGTAGATCAATAACTGGTGCATTGGCTACAGTAAAGAGAGGCAACCAGAGCCAACAACCACATGAAAAAAGATGAGAAATCAGAGCAAGAATGTGGGGGGAGTGGAGGAAAAAGTACTAGGAGATAGGTGATAGGTCAAACTGGGAGTAGGGCAGGGGTGATGTAAAGAAATGAGTAGTTGATTGATGAAAGAGATAAAGTGCCGGAGAAGGGGGAATCTGACTGGTGAAGACAGAAGACCTTAGAAAAGGGGAAAGGGGAGGAGCACCAGAGGAAGATGATGGACAGGCAAGGAGAGAAGGTGAAAGAGGGAAACAGGAATGGGGAAATATTGAAGGAAGGGCAATTACTGGCAGTTGAGACATCAATGTTTATGCCATCAGGTTGGAGGCTAACCACTTAAGAGTTCTGGTCCTATATTCATTTGAGTTTGGAAGAATGAGGAATGATCTTTCTGAAACTTACTGAATCACTGAATATCAGAGTAACAAAGTGCATAAGACACCACCTTCTCTGAACTCTGAATTTAGAGTAAGAACCCTCTCCCAGTCTCACCTATCACCCACCACCTTGTACTTTTCCCTCCTGTCCCCCCACCTTCTTACTCTGACCTCTCCCCATCCTTTCCAGCCCTGATGAAGGGTCTCCGCCCATAATGTTGACTCTACTCTTTTTCATAGATGCAACCTGACCTGCTGAGTTCCTCCAGCATCTTGTGAGTGTAGCTGTGAGATGACAGGCAGGCTGAAGAAGGAGTGAAGTAGAGAAGAAATTAAAAATTCAGGACTTGAGATGCAAGTTTATTTATCATGTGGTGCTCTGGTTAATGGGCTTTGACTTCCCGACTTCTGATTTGAACCTCTTCAGGCCTTGATCCTTAGCATTAACACTCATACCCACCATTCAAAATCACCAGGCCTCAAACTCTGGATTTTCCGATGATGGTATCCTGAACACCAGGCCTTGAACTCTTTTTTCACTGAATCGTGAACTGAGGGGATGATTCACTTGTTCCTCCAGTGTCTACGGAATTCTGACTCCAGAACCTGCTGACGACTCACTGACACTAGGAGAGCCACCAACTTTGTCTGTGCCAGTCTGCTGGCCTGACATAGAAAGATAGAAACATAGAAAACATACAGCACAATACAGGCCCTTTGGCCCACAAAGCTGTGCCGAACATGTCCCTACCTTAGAACTACCTAGCCTTTACCCATAGCCTTCTAATTTTATAAGCTCCATCTAGCCATCCAGGAGTCACTTAAAAGACCCAATTGTTTCCTCCTCCACCGCCGGCAGCCCATTTCATGCACTCAACACTCTTTGTGTAAAAAACTTACCCCTAACATCTCCTCTGTACCTACTTCCAAGCACCTTAAAACTATGCCCTCTCATGCTAGCCATTTCAGCCCTGGTGAAAAGCCTCTGACTATTCACATGATCAGTGCCTCTCATTATCTTGCACAACTCTATCAAGTCACCTCTTGACCACCATCGCTCCAAGGGAAAAAGGCCAAGTTCACTCAACCGATTCTCATAAGCCATGCTCCCCAATCCAGGCAATGGCCTTGTAAATCTCCTCTGCACCCTTTCTACGGTTTCCACATCCTTCCTATAGTGACACGAACAGAACTGAGCACAGTACTCCAAGTGGGTTCTGACCAGGGTCCTATATAGCTGCACTGTTACCTCTCAGCTCCTAAATTCAATTCCAAGATTGATGAAGGCCAATACACCATATGCCTTCTTAACCACAGAGACAACCTGCACAGCAGCTTTGAGTGTCCTATGGACTCAGACCCCAAGATTCCTCTGATCCTCCACACTGCCAAGAGTCTTACCATTAATATTATATTCTGCCATCATATTTGACCTACCAAAATGAACCACCTCACACTTATCTGGGTTGAACTCCATCTGCCACTTCTCAGCCCAGTTCTGCATCCTATTAATGTCCTGTTGTAACCTCTGTCAGCCCTCCACAGTATCCACAACACCCCCAACCTTTGTGTCATCCGCAAATTTACTAACCCATTCCTCCACTTCTTCATCAAGGTCATTTATAAAAATCACAAAGAGTAAGGGTCCCAGAACAGATCCCTGAGGCACATCATTGGTCACCAGCCTCCATGCAGAATATGACCCGTCTACAACCACTCTTTGCCTTCTGTGGGCAAGGCAGTTCTGGATCCACAAAGCAATGTCCCCTTGGATCCCATGCCTCCTTACTTTCTCAATAAGCCTTTCATGAGGTACCTTGTGAAATGCCTTGCTGAAATCCATATACACGACATCTACTGCTCTTCCTTCATCAATGTGCTTAGTTACTTCCTCAAAAATCAGGCTCGTAAGGCACGACCTGCCTTTGACAAAGCCATACCTCCCGCTGGTTGACTTTTTGGGTTTCTCCACTAGATTATTTGTTGCTTCAGATTCCAGAGTGTGCAGTCTACATTTGAACAAGTTGTTTCATGATAACTCATTCTCACTTGCGTAAGTGCTTGCTATCCTCATGCTTCCTGTACACTCAGCAGCCACTTTATTAGGTACACCTGCACACCTGCTCATTATTTCAAATACCTAATCAGCCAATCACGTGGCAGCAACTCAATGCATAATAGCATTCAGACATGGTCAAAAGGTTCAGTTGTTGTTCAGACCAAACATCAGAATGGGGAAGAAATCTGATCTAAGTGACTTTCACTGTGGAATGATTATTGGTGCCAGACAGGGTGATATCTCAATAATTGCTGATCTCCTGGGATTTTCAGCACAACAGTCTCTAGCATTTACAAAAAACAAAAACATCCAATGAGCAGGAGTTCTGTGGGTGAAACACCTTGTTAATTAGAGAGGTTAAAGAAAAATGGCCAGACTGGTTCTATCTGACAGGAAGACAACAATAACTATGCGTCACAACAGTGGTGCGCAAAGGGGCATTACTGAGCACACAAATCAAACCTTGAAGCAGAAGATCACAAACATACACTCAGTGGCCATGTTATTAAGTAAAGAAGCTGCTGAATAACGTGGCCTTTAAGGTAGGATGCCCAGAGTCTAACAATCTCAACATCACAAGAGGACGCAGTTTTAAGGTACAGAGGAGATGTTAGGGGTAAGTTTTTTATGCAGACAGTGGAAAGTGCATGGCAAATGGTGGTGGAGGCAGGTATGATTGGGTCTTTTAAGAGATTCCTGGATAGGTAAACGCAGCCTAGAAAAACAGAGGGTAACCCTAGGGAATTTCTAAAGTAAGTACATGTTTGCCACAGCAAAACATGCTGAAGAGCCTGTATTGTGCTGTAGGTATTCTATGTTTTTCTATGTTTCTGTGTTTCTATCAATCAAACACCCCAACTGAACTGATTATGAGCCAACCAATTTCAGCTAATCCCACACCAAGTGCACCCATTGCCTTTGCACTCAGATGAGACCTAAACCTGAAATCTAGTCTTCTTGACCTAGTATTGAGCGGATGGGTGTCAGAAATTCCAACCCTCCCCTCCCATTCATTACTGCACCTTTTCCATGCAGGCTGTTCTCCACTGTGTACCAACAAGGATCATGACTTGACATCTGAAGGTCAAGTCTTGCAGTTGACACCAATGAAGATGTAAAGTATCAGGTTTTATGTTTATGTACAAGTGAACACTAATCAAATGGATGCATTGTTTGAACATTCTTGTCCAAAAACAATTAGAGGCCAATTTTTGTTTTCCGTTTCATTCCAGCAAACTGGAACTCAGTGTCAGTTTTGCAAAAGGAAGTGAATAAGATGGATGAGGAGCTGTGACCTGTTGCTGTGACAGTTAGGATATCCAAGGGTGAGTCAGAGACAGTGCCCTGAAAATGAAGCAAAGGTCATGGGAATCTTTGTGCATTAAACAGATGTTTCACCACAGGATTTAAATGTGTGTGTCTGAAAACTGATTAACTTCAAATTAACTAGTACATCCAAGTGCGGAGCACCAATGAAAGTCATTATATCTGACCTGACACAGCTGGGGTGCTTATTGAGTTTAACAGAGAGTATTCAATTTCTATATAATTAGAAACAGATCTAGGATGTTGCTTTATGTTGCTATTTACTGTGTCCAGGCAGACTCCCAGCAATGGAGGACTTTAGTGAAATGCTCCATGAAATGCCATACTTCAGATAAAACAATCTGTAGATAGAACTCTAATAAGATAATAAATTTAGACAGTGGAGATCAGATCTTTTATTTATATATATTTTACATGTAACACTTTGTTATTTATAAATATTGGATGTTGTTTTGTTGTATGTTGTTCCCTGACCACTACATGAAATTCTTAATACATGTTAATCAATATAAAGTAGATCCTTCAGTTAATCCTTTAGAAGCCATTCAAAGGACTTACCCTACCTGCAGGTAGTACTAGTCGGAAAAAGGGATAGGAGCATTACATAAAAGCAGTGGACTGGAAATTCCAAGCCTCACATCATTATTCCAAAAGGGAATCAGGAGAATGTTTGGGACTTCAGGACCAGTGAGGATCACCACCCAACAAATGAGTTACAATTGTCTGAAAGCTCCTAGCAACTGAGAAATGAATGTGCTTGGCAATGCCTGTACCTCATGTTTTACCAGCTTATTGAGCTGAGAAAAAAAATAAAAATATAATAATAAATAAGAAAATAAATATTACTGAGAATGTGAGTTGTAGAGTCCTTGAAAGTGAGTCTATAAGTTTTGGAATCATTTCATTATTAAGGTGAATTGTTATCCACTCTGGTTCAGGAACCTGATGGTTGTAGAGTTCACGGTTGACATACAGGCAGCAGAGATTTACTGTAAATGATCCCAAGATAGTGGAGAATGAAACACTAGAGTAGGCCAGGAAAGCCTTGGAGTAGTTAGGTCCTTGCAAAGTTAACAAAATTGGGAGAGGAATTCTGCATCACATGAACTGAATCAGGATTAGAAAAGGCAATGCTACAGAGGTGGAATTGAGCAGTCTTAGAGATGGCATACATAAATCATCCAAAGATGGATTTAGTAGAGACATACGGGTAAGAGTTTTGAGTTGTGGGCATGCTATGTTGGCGCTGGAAACATGGTGACTTTTGCAGGCTGCCCAGCACATCCTCGGAATGTGTTGGTCGGTAGCAAAATGTTTCAATGTACATGTGACCTATAAAGCTAATCTTTAATCCATTGGGAGACATTGGACAATCAGTGTCATGAATTAAAGCCTGAGAAAGGTAGTGGTGATCGAACTGACTGTCACTGACATACATGTGAATAGTGATTGTTGTACCTGTTATGAACCCGTTTCAACTCCTGGGACGGTACATGATGTCCTAGAAATCTGTGACTTTGTTTCTTGTAGGGACACAACAGTATAAAAGGACCCGCGCAGATTGCTCCACACACTTTGGTGGAGGCTGATGTGTCTGGACAGCAGAGTCGTTAGTGAGAGTGAACCGAAAAGGTAGTGGGTAGTCGATAACGCTGTGAATTTCGGAGGTGACTGCCATTTCGTAATCCAAACGTGGATTATTGGCACCCAGTTTTGGTCAACCCCTGCAAAGTCGGATGTGTGGTGACCAGTCCTGGAAAAGGGACACCTCCGGTCAGTTACGTGGTGAAATTCTCACTTTATGTGGACTCATCGACAGACGGCATCGCGAACGCGCTTCCACTGTAACGGTACGGTGGCCGCTACGTGAGGTCAGTACTCGAGAGGTACTGCCGAATCGCCTGCGCAAAGGTACGGTGGCCGTTCGGGCGTATCTCTGCGAGACTCGCTTCTTCGTTGTATTTTGAATCTCCGTCTTCAAGATCGTCACTTCTCTACACTTAAAAACTAAAAGTCTCTCCTATCAATTCCCCCGTGAATCCCTTGAAACTAACATTCTGAGACTGTGCTCCAGTAAGACTGTTAAGAATTGTTTGTAAGTTTAACCGTTTGGGAGCTATAGACGCACAGCGCTGTTAACTTAGTTTTAAGTTAGTCACTTGTTTAATTTTCTGTTTCTGCTTGAGTGTTAATAAATTCTGTTTTTCCAATAATATCCTGACTCCACTCCACATCTATTATTGCTGGTTCCATGTAACATACCTTAGGGTATTACAGGGGCAACCAAGGGAAGATAAGGCAATAAGAAACCTCCAGGGGTGAAGAGCAGTAAGATGGTTCAGCAGTAAATAACAGACAGACCCATCACAATGTTGGATCAAGGAGACAGAATCTATATAATCACAGGAGATAATTTACATCAACTCCTTATAAGCATTCCATCCACCCACAATTCTCTACCTTTGGCCTCTCCCTTATACTTTGCATCAATCACCTTACAATTATGCCCCCTTGTAAAAGCCATTTCCTCACAGGGAGAATGTCTGTGGCTACCCACACGATCTGTGCCTCTTATCTTATACCCCTCTGTCAAATCACCCTCCTTCACTCCAAAGAGAAAAGCCGGAGCTCACTCAACCTATCCTCATAGGACATGCTCTCTAATCCTGGCAGCGTTCCTGCAAATCTCCTCTGTACCAGCTCTAAAGCTTGCACATCCTTCCTATAATGTAACGTTATGATCTATCTTCATCCATCTATTTAGTCCCTTGCAGAATAGGTTTGAAGGGTCCTATTATTAATTCCAATCGATTGCATTTCTACAGAGCCCTACTCTCCTCCAACCTCAACTTCCCCAAAACGTTACCTCACTAATATAAAATTCCTACAGTAAAAAGAGTGTGGTTATCACATTAACAAGGACTTCATGGAGCCCTGGACGATCATAGCTCTTGTGTCCTTCCTTAGCTGAATAGATCAAAGGCACAGAAGGCTGTCAATTCAACGCATTCCTTATGTGCAATGGGGAATTTGGAAATCACGCATATCAGATCTCCCCACCCTCACCAACAAGAGTAAAAAATCCCCACTTTCAGATATGTTCACCTCCCAAACCCGCAGCAATGGCCACTGTATTAGGTACACCTGCTACCTGTTTGTTAATGCAAATATCGAATGAGCCAATCATGGAACAGCATCTCAATGTATAAAAGCATGCAGATATGTTCAAGAGGTTCAGTTGTTGTTCAGATCAAACATCAGAATAGGGAAGAAATGTGATATCATGACTTTGACCATGAAATGATTCTGAACGGCCAGATGGGTGGTTTGAGTATCTCAGAAACTGCTGATTTTCCCCTGGCATCATTCACATACAAGTCTCTAGAGTTTATAGAGAATGATGCAAAATCAGAAAGCATCCAGTGAGCAGCCATTCTACAAATGCCTTGTCAATGAATGTGATGTAGTATTGTTTTATGGGCTCTTTGTCTCTTGAAGAAATCTGGCTCCACCATATTTACAGGTGCAGGTGTTGTATTAAATGCCCCCAATTTTTCACACAAAGTACAAAAATATGAAAATATTTGTACAGTGAGGAAAAATGTACAGTATTATATATTTACACAGATCAACCAATATTCAACTCCTTCCTAGGTCTAGTTCACAATTATGGTCTATCTCCAACCACACACTAAGGTTCATTTTGTACATTTAGCCCCACTCACTTGCATATACCACAGTAGAAAAGATCAATTAATTAATACACGTGAGAACTATTATCTATTACATAATATATTTATGAATCATTATTTCTAAGCATAAGACATAGGAGCAGAGTTATGCTATTCATCCCGTCATGTCTGCTCCACCATTCCATCATGGCTGATTCCGGATCTCACTCAACCCCATATATCTGCCTTCTCAAAACCATCATACAATATCTTTTGTATTTATTTTATCGTTGTACATACATTTTAACCATTCTTCCCCTAGCCCCAGTTGTCCATGGTATGTCCCTTCTGCACACTGCGAATGTACCTGGAACTGCCAAACCACAAACAAATCAGCAGACAAACAGACCAATGGCATTCAACAAACAAAAAACTTAAAGCAAATAAAGATATTTTGTATTAAATTTAATAAACTTCCCTATTAGTGTGTGTGTGTGGTATTAGCGTATTTAGCATGTTGGTTCTGGCAAATAAGTAACTATAATGTACGTGTGTGCTTATGTGTGTATGATTAATGGAAACTACGCTACAGGTGTGCACCCCTGACACCGTCCAGCAAAATATGGCTCCTAATAGTCATCATCACCGTGATGTGCAGTGTCGTACGTCGTGGGCGTTCCTGGTCTTCAATCTTTCTTTATTCTGAGAACCCCTAATAAGCTCTAAAGAGTATGATTGTGATTTAGATGTGAAAAGGTAAGTGTATATAAATTTGAGGTTGTGAAATTATTGCAGTGCTGCACAAGGCCAGTGACAGAACCCTCTGTCACATGAGAGGTCAGAGCAAAATGCCCAGACTAGTTCAAGCTCACAGGAAGGTGCCAGTAACTCAAATAACTATGTGCTACAACAGTGATATGCAGAAGAGCATCTCTGAACACACAACACATCGAACTTTGAAATGGATGGGCTACTGCAGCAGAAGACCACAAATGTACAATCAGTGGCCACTTTATTAGGAGAGGATGTACTAAATAAAAAGGCTACTGGCTTATTTTCCCACCTTTCCACTTTCACCAGCATTCAATGGAAACTCCCTCAATAGGTAATGGATTTATCTTTAGCTTCATTACAAATTGTTTAAGCAATGAATCATGCAAGTTTAAAAACAAACTGGTCGGCACAACAGCTATCAGTGAGAGTTTCGGTTTATGTAATCCTGTCAACGAGGTTGGAGAGCAGGTATTTTCTAAAGGAACTTATGATCACTTATTCTTGATTTAGGTGATTTCTGTGGTTTAGACCAAGGTAAATTTTGCAAGCATGAGAAAGTAGACTTTAGGATACTGGCTTTTAATCGTAGGTGGGGGAGGATGTTTGCTGAAATTTACCCAAGTCTAAATCTGGTCACATTAGGCAATCTTGACGTTCGCATGCAACATTCTTTGGCAAGCGCCCAGTATTGTCTGTCATGCTCCGGAGGCAGTGTTTCTGCTTAATCTTTTATTGATCCAACGATTTTGCAAGACGCATATCAGAGTCAACACCAAACACAACATAAACTCAAATTTTAAAATTCTGCTAAACTCAACATTGGCAGATCTGTTTTAACCTGTTATTTATATTATGTTTCCAAGTGTAAACATTGTTCATTATCTTTAGATTTAGAAAAGGATGCAACACTGGCCTCCAAAGTTCATGAGTCGTGGTCACAGAGACAAGAGGTCAGGGGAAGGCCACCTAATTGGCACAGGGTTTTTCACTGAAGGCACGGCTTCTGTTCCTTCCCATTCTCATTTACAGGAAATCCAAATCGCTGTTTCCACTTCCAGCCCAACATCCACGCAACATCAGTCAGATACAGCAAATAGTTGCTGTTCATTCACTTTGGCTCAATGTTTAACACCGTCATTCCTGCAGTGCTAAATGAAAAGCCTCTGTACCTCCCTGTGAAAATGGATACAAACATAGAAGCTTAGAAAACCTACATAACAATACAGGCCCTTCGGCCCACAATACTGTGCCGAACATGTACTTACTTTAAAAATTACCTCGGATTACACATAGCCCTCTATTTTTCTAAACTCCATGTACCTACCCAGTAATCTCTTAAAAGATCCAATTGTATCCACCTCCACCACCGTCGCCGGCAGCCCATTCCATATACTCACCACTCTCTGAGTAAAAAACATACCCCTCTGTATCTACTTCCAAGCACATTAACTTCCTCGAGTTAGGATCCTCGACTTCCTAACTGGATTCCATGCAGATTAGTAATAACATCTCCACCTTGCTGACAATCAGTACTGCCACACCTCAGGGATGTGTGCTTAACCCACTGATTTAATCTCTCTCTATACCCATGACTATGTGGCTAGGCACAACTCAAATGAATTTGCTAATGATACAACCATTTTTGGCAGAATCTCAGATTGTGACAAGAGGGCATACAGGAACAAGAAATATCAACTAGTTGAGTGGTGTCATACGACAACTTTGCACCCAATGTTAGTAAGACCAAAGAACTGACTTCAGGAAGGGTAGGACAAGGTAACACAAACCAATCCTCATTGAGGGGTCAGAAGTGCAGAGAGCGAGAAATTTCAAGTTCCTGGGTGTCAGCCTGTGCAGCAGCTTTGAGTGTCCTATAGACTCGGACCCCAAGATCCCTCTGATCCTCCACATTGCCAAGAGGCTTACCATTAATACTACATTCTGCCATCATATTTGACCTACCAAAATGAACCACCTAACACTTATCTGGGTTGAACTCTATCTGCCACTTCTCAGCCCAGTTTTGCATCCTATCAATGTCCTGCTGTAACCTCTGACAACCCTCCACACTATCCACAACACCCCCAATCTTTGTGGAATCACTTTTTTAAAAAGTTGTTTTTTGTTGCACTATTTATCTTAATTTAACTATTTAACATATATGTATATACTTACAGTAATTCAGTTTTTTTGTTTATTTATCATTTATTGCATTGTACCACCATCTCAAAGTTAACAAATATCATGGCATATGCCAGTGATATTAAACCTGATTCTAACTCTGATTCTAAACCTGATTCTAATGGTTATTTGATTCCCTGCTCAAACCAAATAATTCACCCATCCTCACTTGATGTGCAGCTCCCAAAATCTCACAGGGCTGTGTTCTGAGTCCCCTCCTTTACTCCCTGTATACCCATGACTGTGTCACCACTCACAGCTCTAATATGCTAATTAAATTTGCTGATGACACTACATTGATTGGCCTAATCTCAACCAATAACGGGGTGGCCTACAGGGAAGAAGTCATCTCTCTCACACAGTGGTGTCAAGAAAACAACTTCTCCCTCAATGTTGCAAAAACAAAGGAGCTGGTTGTGGATTACAGGAGGAATGGAGACAGGCTAACCCAATGGATGACATCAATGGATCTAGGGTTGAGGGGGTAAATAGATTTAAGTTTCTCAGCATCCACATCACCGAGGACAAGTGGTCTGTATACACCAGCTGTGTGGTGAAAAGGGCAGAAAAGCACTTATTTCACCTCAGACAGTTCAAGAAGTTTGGTATGGGCACCCAGATCCTAAAAACTTTCAACAGAGACACAGTTGAGAGCATCCTGACTGGCTGCATCACTGTCTGGAATGGGAACTGTACTTCCCTTAATCTCAGGATTCTGCAGAGAGTGGTGTGGACAGCCCAGCGCATCTGTAGTTGTGAACTTCCCATGATTACCTGGTTATCTGGTTCAGTTGGACTACACCCCAGGATTCTGAAAAAGGTAGATGAAGAGATTGCTAATCAAGATAAAAAGGGAGGTACACAAAAGACATGCAATTATAAGTCAGTTATCCCGAGTTCAGTGGTTGGGAAGAATATTGGAGTCCATTATTAAGGATGAGGTTTCAGGTGCTTGAAGACAATTGATAAATCGGCCATGGTTTCTTTAAGAGGAAATCTTGCCTGACAAATCTGTTGGAATTATTTGAGGAAGTAACAGGCAGGATAAGACAAAGGAGAGTCAGTGAATGTTTCCTTGTTTTTTTTCAGAAATTCCTTGACAAGATGCCATAGACGAAACTGCTAAACATGTTAAGAGCCCATGGTAGCATAGGAAAGATATTAGCATGGATAGCACATTGGCTGACTGGTAGGAGGGAAAGTGTGGGAATAAAGGGGGCCTTTTCTGGTTGGCTGCCAGTGACTAATGATGTTCTGCAAGGGTTGGTGTTGTCGTGCTTTTCATTTCACGTTATTTGTTCACAATTTTGATAACAGATAGAAGGCTTTGTGGCCAAGTTTACAAATGGGACAAAGCTAAGTGGAGGGGCAGGTGGTGTTGAGTAAGCTAGGAGTTTACAGATGGTCTTAGTCAGATTGGGAGAATGAACAAAGAAATGGTGGATGGAATATAATGTAGGGAAGTGTATGGTCATGCACGTTGGTAGAAGGAATAAAGAAGAAGTATTTTCTAAATGGGGAGTAAATTCAGAAATCAGAGGTGCGAAGGGACTTGGGAGTGCTTGTGCAGGATTCCCTAAAGGTTAACTTGCAGATTGAGTCAATGGTAAGGGAGGCAAATACAATATTAGTGTTCATTTCAAGGGGATAATAATATAGAAGCGAGGATGTAATGCTGAGATTTTTGGTCAGACTGCACTTGGAGTATTGTGAGCAGCTCTGGGCCTCTTATAGTGGTGGGGGGGTGGGATCTCATTGAAACCTATCAAATAATGAAATGCCTAGATAGAGTAGACATAGTTGGGGAGTCTCAGACCAGAGGGAAATGCCTCAGAACGGGCCTCAGAAGGATGTCCCTTTAGAACAGAGATGAAGAGGAATTTCTTTAGCTGAGGGTGGTGAATCAGTGGAATTCTTTACCACAGATAGCTGTAGAGATTGCCATTGGGTATCTTTAAAGCAGGGTAGATTGGTTCCTGATTAGTAAGCACATCAAAGGTTATGGGGAGAAGGCAGGAAAATGGGGTTGAAAGGGATTTAAAAAAAACAGCCTTGATGGAATTGTGGAGCCTACTTGATGGGCCAAGCGGCCTAATTCTATCTCTATGCTTTACGGTCTTATGGTCTTATAACTGATCCTCAAGACATGGCAACATGCTTGTGTATTTTCTCTGCAATCTTTCAATATTTTTGATATCTTTCCTGCAGGTAGATAACTAGAAATGCACACAATACACTAAATTAGGCCTCACCAACATCTTGTACAACTTCAACATCACATTGCAACTCCTATATTCAATACTTTGACTTATGAAGGCTAATATATCAAAAGCTCTGTTTACGACATGATCTGCCTGTAATTTCAAGGAATTACAAATCTCTCCATTCTACCGCATTCCTTAGTGCCCCACTGTTCGCTGTGCAAGTCAAACTCTGGTTTGTCCTCTCAAAGTGCAACACCTCACACTTGTATGCATTAAATTCCATTTGCAATTGCCAGCCCATTTTTCCAGCTGGTTCCGATCCCAATGCAAGATTTGATAGCCTTCCTTGATGTCCACTATGCCACCAAACTTGGCCTCATTCACAAATTGCTGACCTAGCTTACTGAACTATCATCCATATTATTGATACAGATGATTAGAAAAGACAGACCCAGCACCAGTCCCTGTGAAATACCACTAGTCACAGGCCTGTGACTAGTGGGGCAACCATCTAGCACCACTCTGTGGCTTCTCCCATGAAGCCAACTTTGAATTCAAGTTATTACCTCATCCTGAATGTCAAGCGCCCGAACCTTCTGGGCCAGCTTCCAATGGGGGGCCTTGACAAGGTGTTCAGATGGCATATACTAATCTTCCTGCTCTTCCTTCTGCCTGGGCTCTGTTCAGAATGTGAACGCAGCACAGTCCATCACATAATCCGTCCTCCCCTCCATTGATTCTGGCTACACTTCCTACTGCCTCAGGAAATAGACACTATCATCAAGGACTGCTCCCACCCCATTCATTTTCTCTTCTATTCTCACTCCCCCAACCACCATTAAAAAGAACATGCAACTAGACAGTTCCCATCCCTGTTATCCGACAGACATCTCACACACTTAAAGATGAATTCTTGAACTGTTGATTTCCCAATCTCCTAATCTTCCCCTGCTCTTTAGTTGTCTACCTGCGCTGTATTTTCTCTGTAACTGCAGAATATGCTGGATGGCACACAGAACAAATGCTTTTCAATGTATTTCAGTACTAGTGACAAAAATAATAGACTAATACTATTGTGAATTAACAAATTTTACAACTTCACCAGCCACCAATCCTCTCTGCAAGTCTTTTTTTCTCATACCAGGCCACAACACTATGGTGTGTGAATCCATTTAACTACTGCTGCTCAGCCACCGAACGTTGACAGGGCTATGGAAGGCATTTCAAAAGGAACCAAGCTGTGATGCACATTTTCTAGCAGAAGCCATCTGAATATGGCCCCTGTTAAATACTGCTCCTTGTGGTATGAGTGCTTAGTTGTTTTTTGGAGGATTTTAGAGGGCAAGCAGGCCTAATATCTCTCTTAAGAAAGTGGTAATGCATCAGCACTTCAAACCTCTGCATTCATTTAATGGAAGATGATCCCACAGTACTAGTCAGGTAGCAGCAATGATAGGAAATGGACAGGTGACATTTTTGATTGTGACCTTTCTTCTGGACTGACCTCATGAGTTCCTCCAGCATTCCAAGGTGTTGGAACCCTTGTTGTTCTGGTTGAAAGATTTGCGGAATGCAGTCAGACAGGCCTAGCGAAGGAACAGCAGTGCAGTTTAAATTGGTAAATTTGTAAATTGGTTTCCCTTTGTTACATGTACCAAGGTACAGTGAAAAACTTGTCTTGCATACTGTTGATACGGATTCATTTTCATTACACAGAGTTTAGGTACATTAACAGTGTTGCGGTACAGTAGTACAAGGTAAAACAATAATAGAGTGCAGAATAACACACACAAAATGCTGGGGAGGCTTAGCAGGTCAGACAACATTTATGGAAATGAATAAGCTGTCAATGTTTCAGGCCAAGACCCTTCATCAGGATTGTGAAATGTCTCAGCCCAAAATGTCAACTGCTTATTCATATCTGTAGATGCTGCCTAATGTGCTGAGTTCCTTCAACATTTTGTGTGTTTTGTTTTGGATTTCCAGCATCTACAGATTTTCTTGCTGTTGTAGAGTGCAGAATAACGTGTTACAGTTACAGAGAAAGTGAAATGAAGGTAGACAATAAAGTACAAGGCCATTATGATGTAGATTGTGAGGTCTATCTTACCACTTACAGAACCATTCAATAGTCTTAAAACTGTGGTACAGAAGCTGCCCTTAAGTCTAGTGGTACATGCCTTCAGGCTATTCGGCAGTGCGGGGGTGGATCGAGGGAGAATGTCCAGGTAAGGTGCAGTCTTTGATTATGCTGGCTATTGTACCAGGCCAGTGAGACATTAGACAGAGTCCATGGAGAGCAGGCTAGTTTCCATAAGACCATAAAACTATAAGACATAGGAGTAGAATTAGTCCATTCAGCCCATCATCTATTCTTCCATCCCATCGTGGCTGATTTATTATCCATCTCAACCCTATTCTCCTGCCATCTCCTCATCACCTTTGACATACTGACTAATCAAAAACCTATCAAATGCTGCTTTAATTATACTCAATGGCCCGCTCCAAACCCTTTGGCTAACAAAAGTTTCTTCAGTTAAATAAAAGATACCAAAATCCCAGAGGTTTCTTCAGATACATAACATGTAAAAGAGAGGCGAGAGTTGACATCCAACCACAGGAAAACAATGATGAAGAGGTAGTAATGAGGGGAAGGAAATGGCAGACAAACTGAATAAGTATTTTGCATCGGTCTTCACTGTAGAAGGCACTAACAGTATGATGGAAGTTCCAGGTGTCGGGGTCATGAAGTGTGTGGAGTTAACATTACTAGAGAGAAGGGTCTTGGGAAACTGAAATACAGCACAGTACAGGCCCTTCGGCCCACAATGTTGTGCTGACCCTTAAACCTTGCCTCCCATATAACCTCCCCCACCTTAAATTCCTCCATAAACCTGTCTTGTAGTCTCTTAAATTTCACTAGTGTATCTGCCTCCACCACTGACTCAGGCAGTGCATTCCACACACCAACCACTCTCTGAGTAAAAAAAATGAAGGCAGATAAATGACCTGGACCAGATGGTGTACCAGCGTACCTGGACAAGCGTTCTGAAAGAGGTGGCTGAAGAGATTGTGGAAGCATTAATACTGATCTTTAAAGACCAGAGGACTCAGGTGTCCTTTTAGAATTGAGATAAGGAGGAATTTCTTTAGCTAGAATGGTAAATCTGTGGAATTCTTTGCCACAGGCAACTGTGGAGGCTGTGTTTATGTATATTTAAGGCAGAGGTTGATATATTCTTAATAGGTCAGGGCACAAAGGGATACAGGGAGAAGGCAAGCGATTGGGGCCGAGAGGGAAATTGGATTATCCATGATGAAATGGTGGAGCAGACTTGATGGGCCAAATGGCCTATTTCTGCTCCTATATCTTATGGTCTTATGGTCTTAAAACCCAGTATACCTTTCCTTAGATAAGGGGCCCACAACGGCTCACAATATTCCTCGTATGGTCTGATTAATGCATTATAAAGCCTCAGCATCACATCCTTACTCTTATATTTCAGTCCTCTTGAAATGAATGCTAATATTGCATCTGCCATCCTTAACAACGACTCAAGCTGCAAGTTAACCTTTAGAGAATCTTGCAAAAGGACTAACAAATCCCTTTGCACCTCTGAATCTTCTCCCCATTTAGAAAATTGTCGACAGCTTTATTTTGTCTGCTGAATTTCCCTACACTATTTTCCATCTAAGGAAACTATAGAAAGGGTTTAGAGGAAATTTACAAGGATGGTGCCTGGATGCCTTATGACAGGGGTCAGCAACCTTTACCACTGAAAGAGCCATTTGGACCCGTTTCCCACAGAAAAGAAAACACTGGGAGCCACAAAACCGGTTTGACATTTAAAATGAAATAACACTGCATACAACGTTTTTTTGCCTTTATGCTATGTATAAACAAACTATAATGTGTTGCATTTATGAAATTGATGAACTTCTGCAGGGAAAACAAAATTACATTTCTGCATGCAACAAAAACATTTTGAACTCTGAAAAAAATACGTTGGGTTGAAGGTTACTTTTAAGTAAAATACTCAATGTCTATTTGAGTCCTTCTTGTATTTATGAAAAACGCCGAGCTTAAATTGTCCGCCAGCAGCAAACCAAAAATAACGTCAGCCAGCTGTCAACCTGAAAAATAAAAGGACTATTTCACTGAACAATGCAAAAATATGAATATACATAAAATAATAGGCAATTAAAATATTTATCATACTTGGTTAATAGGGAGAAGCACTGTCGACGTTTCGGGCCGAGACCTTCGTCAGGACTAACTGAAAAGAAAGATACTAAGAGATTTGATAGTAGGAAGGGGAGGGGGAAATGCGAAATGATAGGAGAAGACTGGAGGAGGTGGGGTGAAGCTGAGAGCCAGAAAGGTGATTGTCAAAAGGGATACAGAGTTGGAGAAGGGAAAGGATCATGGGATGGGAGGCCCAGGGAGAAAGAAAGGGGGAGGGGAGTGCCAGAGGGAGATGGAGAACAGGCAGAGTGATGGGCAGAAAGAGAGAAAAAAAAGGAGGGGGAAGAAACTAAATATATCAGGGATGGGGTAAGAAGGGGAGGAGGAGCATTAACGGAAGTTAGAGAAGTCAATGTTCATGTCATCAGGTTGGAACATTGGCCACTGGGAGATCCTGCTTTCTCTGGCGGACAGAGCGTAGGTGTTCTGTGAAACGGTCTCTCAGTCTGTGTCATGTCCCGCCAATATATAAAAGGCCATACCGGGAGCACTGGACACAGTATACAACACCAGCTGACTCACAGGTGAAGTGTCACCTCACCTGGAAGGGCTGTCTGGGGCCCTGAATGGTGGTGAGGGAGGAAGTGTAAGGGCAGGTGTAGCACTTGTTCCGCTTATAAGGATAAGTGCAGGAGGAAGATCGGTGGGAAGGGATGGGGGGGGTCGAATGGACAAGTGAGTTGCGTAGGGAGCGATCCCTGCGAAAAGCAGAAGGGGGGGAGGGAAAGATGTGCTTGGTAGTGGAATCCCATTGGAGGTGATGGAAGTTACGGAGAATTATACGCCAGATGAAACAGGATCTCCCAGTGGCCACACATTTTAATTCCATATCCCATTCCTCTACTGTCAGGATGAAGTCACACTCAGGTTGGAGGAACAACACCTTATTTACCGGCTGGGTAGCCTCCAACCTGATATATTTAGTTTCTTTCCCCCATCCTTTTTTTCCCCCTCTTTCCACCCATCACTCTGCCTGTTCTCCATCTCCCTCTGGTGATCCCCTCCCTCTTTCTTTCTCCCTAGGCCTCCCGTCCCATGATCCTTTCCCTTCTCCAGCTCTGTATCACTTTTGCCAATCACCTTTCCAGCTCTTAGCTTCATCCCACCCCCTCCGGTCTTCTCCTATCATTTTGCATTTTCCCCTCCCCCTCCTACTTTCAAATCTCTTACTATCTTTCCTTTCAGTTAGTCCTGACGAAGGGTCTCGGCCCGAAACGTCTACAGCGCTTCTCCTTATAGATGCTGCCTGGCCTGCTGCGTTACACCAGCATTTTATGTATGTTGCTTGAATTTCCAGCATCTGCAGATTTCCTCGTGAGATGTAAAACTGAGACAGCTACATTGACACATATGTTTTAGTCGTGTTCTGTATTGAAACATTTTTGGAAATCTATTTTCTCTACAATTTCTAAAGTTTTAAAAATTTATTTACAACCTAATAAGTTGACGGTTTTGTTTGGTATAATCCCTCAATATATTCATGGTATTTCTCTATCACACCAACATGTAATTGCATTTGTTACATTATTAGCCAGAAGGGCTATTCTGTTGAAATGGAAAGATGTTTCTGCTCCTACTCTGATACAATGGTTCTCTCAGGTGATGCTATGTCTTAGTTTGGAGAAAATCAGAAGTCGAACTTTTGATCCTGATGGACCATCAATAACTCTCGGAGACGTGAGGCGAGATATAGGCTTTTATTGGCTGCAAGAAAGAACAAGCAGCAAGTGACCACCACACAACATCCTGGAGACTGAGGCCGGGGCTGTGCCTCCAATCGCCTTTATACAGGGGTCTGTGGGAGGAGCCACAGGAGCAGTCAGCAGGGGGGGCGTGTCCAGACAGGTATATGTAGTTCACCGCAGATCCTCAATTTGATTTTAAGAAAAGGTGGGATTCATTTGCCCACTACTATCATCTGATTGAGTTAATTAATATGGTTTCCTTCCGATTTTTGTTTCAATGGATTTGAATTGGCAGATTCTTGGAGATTTATGGAAGCTTGTACGATGTATATAGCTCCCGGGTTGTGCTCCCAATACGGGTTTTTTTCTTTTTTTCAGTCAGTAGGGTTTTTTTTCTCTTAGTTAGTAGGAGTTCTTTTTTTTTCTTTCTTCATTTTCTTTCAAAAAAAATTCTTAACACTTCATTTTTTCTTATTATTATTGATATATTGCTTAGCTTTGTTAATCAGTTATTTGCTAATTTAATTCTTCATTGTACATAATGATATATTGACTTGATTACCTTAATGTATTTTTGTTGATCTTTAATAATAATTAATAAAAAAGATTTTAAAAATGAAAATGAAGATTTCTAAGGTAAGGACTTTTTCAGCGCAACTTTGTGGGCCGAAGGGCCTGTATTGTGCTGTAGGTTTTCTGTTTCTATCTTCCACTTCTTTGCCCATTTTCCTAATCTAAGACCTTCTACAGACTCTCTGCTTCCTCAACACTACCTGCCCTCCCACCTAACTTTGTACCATCTGCACACTTGGCCGTCAGATCTGTAATCTAAATTATTGACATGTAATATTTTCCAAAATAAAAAAATTGAATCACTCAAAGAATGCTTAAAAATAGTTTCAATAAATTAAACTACAAAGTTTAAAATTTTCAAGGTTAAAAAAGTTACAGTACTGGAGCCAAATTTGTAAAAGAATACTTACTCACAGGGTTTAAATTTAAATTAGCAACTTCAGCTAATTGTATAGGTGGAGCAGCTCCCAATAACAAGGTTAAAAAAAGCTGTTTCACAGCTTTCAATTGAGTGATCCATTTTTTTTATTTTGGAAAAATAAAGGTTTTAATTCTTTTTTGGATCTATTTAAAGAAGATAGACTGATGTGTTTTGAACTATTAGTTGATAAATACTCTCTTTCATATTCACACTTCTTACAATACCTTCAGGTTAGACATTTCTTACAAAAATATTTAAGTAATTTTCCTTGCATGTTAGAGGCCAACCTGTTAGATACTATTATGAGTATGAACCCTTTGATGAAGGGTTCCATTGGAAGAATTTATAATTTATTATTACAATGGGATAAGTGCCTTTTCTTTAAGATTAAACAAGATTAGGAAAAAGAACTTAATTTGACTTTTATAACGGAGAACTGGATACGGATCTTGAAGCTGGTTAACTCTTCCTTAATTTGTGCTAGCCATTCATTGATTCAATTTAAAATTGTACATCGTTACTATTTGACGAAGGAGAGATTGTCTAAAATCTTTCCTAATGTTGATAGTTATTGTGATAGATGTAAAACTGAGACAGCTACACTGACACACATGTTTTGGTCTTGATCTATGCTGGAACAGTTTTGGAAGTCAGTTTTTTCTACAATTTCTAAAGCACTTAAAATTAATTTACAACCTAACAAATTAACTGTGCTCTGGAATAATACCTCAAAATATTCATAGTATTTCTTTGTCTGATCAACATGTCAGTTCGTTACATTGATAGCTAGGAGGGCCATTCTGTTGAAGGGGAAGGAGACGTCGGCTCCCACTCGGTCACAATGGTTCTCTCAAGCGATGTTATGTCTTAGTTTGGAGAAAATTAGAAGTCAAACTTTCGAACCTATGTTTGATTTTGAGAAAAGATGGGGTTCATTTGCTTGTTACTACCATTTGAGTTCATTGATAGATTTCCTCCACAATCTAATTGTAAGTTTTAGTATAATTTTTTTTTGCTGGCGGTTTGATGTTTATCTTTAGAAGCTTTTTGTATGACGCATGTCTCTGGGGCTGAACGCCGAATGGTTTCTTTTTGTATGACGCATGTCTCCGGGGTTGAACACCTAATGGGTTCTTTTTGTATGACGCATAGCTCTGGGGTTGAACGCCGAATGGTTTCTTTTTGTATGACGCATGGCTCCGGGGTTGAACGCCTAATGGGTTCTTTTTGTATGGCGCATGGCTCCGGGGTTGAACGCCTAATGGGTCTTTTTGTATGACGCATGGCTCCGGGGTTGAACGCCTAATGGGTTCTTTTTGTATGACGCATGGCTCCGGGGTTGAACACCTAATGGGTCTGTTTTCCCTCACCTTTTCCTTGCTTTAGTAGGGTTTTTTCTTTTCTTCTTTTTTTGTGTCACCATATTTTTCAATCCTAATATTGTTTTTTCCCCTTTTGAGACATTGTAAGTGTTACTTACTTCCATGTACTCTTGTTATTTTGGATAATAATAATAAAAAGATTTGAAAAGAAAGAAAGAAGAAAGACAGGTGATACGAAAAGAAGTGATCCCAATACCAACCCTTTTGGAGCACCACTAGTCATTTGCACCCAACCAGAAAAGGTTCCCTTTATTCCCACTCATTCCGTCCTGCTAGTCAGCCAATCTTCTATCCATTATTGTAATACCATGAGCTCTTATCTTAAGTAGCCTCATGTGCAGCACCTTGTTAAAGGCCTTCTGAAAATCCAAGTAAACAGCATTCACTGACTCTCATTTGTCTATCTTGCCTCCTATTTCCTCAAAGAATTCCAACAGATCTCCCCTTGAAACCATGCTGATTTTGACCTCTTTTATCATGAGCCTCCAAGTACTCATAAAACCACGTTCTTAATGATGGACTCCTACATCTTCCCAACCACTAAAGTAAGGATAACTGGCATTTAATTTCCTTTCTTCTGCCTCTCTCCCTTATTGAAGCGTGCAGTGATATTTGCATTTTCCACTCCTCTGGAACCTTTCCAGAATCTAGTGATTCTGGAAAGATCATTACTTATGCCTCCACGATCTTATCACCGACCTCTTTCAGAACCCTGGTGTGTAGTCTGTATGGTCCTGGTCTCTTACATTACTTTCAGACTTTCAGACTTTTCAGCTTCCCATGTACCTTCTCCTGAGTGAAAGCAACTATACTCACTTCTGTCCCCCAAAGCTTTTGAATTTTTGACATACTTCTAGTGTCTTCAACACTGAGAACTGATGCAGAATACTTATTAAGTGCATCTGCCATTCCTTTGTCACCCATTACTACCTCTACAGTGTCCTTTCCCTATGGTTGATATCCACTCTTGCCTCTATTTTATTCTTTATTTATCTATAAAAGCTTTTATCCTCTTTTATATTTTTGGCTAGCTTATACTTATATTTCATCTTCAAAGATCAAAGTTCAAAGTGAACTTATTAACAAAGTACATACATATACAGCATATCACCCATGTACATCCCTGAGGTTTGTTCTCTGTAGGCACACTCAGTAAATCCAAGAACCATAATAGAATCAATGAAGGGTCACACCCAACAGGGCGGATAAACAACCAGCATGCAAAAAACAATAAACTTCTAACACAAAAGAGAAATTGATGATGATGATGATAATAATAATATTATAAAAGTACACACCACGAAACTTAAGTGAAAAAAACATCCCAAAAAAATGAAGAAATTATCACTACAGAAGTAACAAGTAACCAGTAAATGAGCATGACCCTCCATGGAAGACATCCCCATGATTTGAGTCAATAAAGAAGCATCAAATGCCTGGTTCAGAGTTGGAGACCGCTTCCCGGAAACAGAGGGGTACCTTGTGGCAATACAGAACCAGGAGGTTAACAGAAAAAAATATCATCTTGAATTTGTTGTCTTTATTATGTATTTTTGATAAAGTCTGAAAATGCCAAGAGAAACCAGAAATAATCCAACACATTACAGGATCCTACAGAAGTTTAACTCAAACATGAGGAAATCTGCAGATGCTGGAAATTCAAACAACACACACAAAATGCTGGTGGAACACAGCAGGCCAGCCAACATCTATAAGGAGAAGCATTGTCGATGTTTCAGGCCGAGCCCCTTGGTCAGGAAGTTTAACTCAATCTGATTATTTATCCAGGCACAATCAAGTGGCAAACATCATTAACCAAAATCTTGCATTAAAATACAAACTCATGGAAGTCATCATACCTCACTATAAATACAAGACTAATCCAGTTTTAGAGTCAGAGTCCCTCAAATTATATTATGACCAATCCATTATCGCAATCAGGGCAATCCATAATAACTGCCTGGATATGATATTACAGGAAAAACAAGCAAGAGCACTTACTTAATAGATATAACCATTCCAAACACACATAACATACAGAACCAATAAGTGAAAAACACCAGAAATATGAACACCAGGAACACCACTTCCTGGCCAAAGATATTTCTTCTCATGTCAGTCTTGAATGGCGAAATCCCAACTTTGATTTTGGATATCCTATACAGGGGAAATATTAACTCTGTCAAACCCCATTACAGTTCTTTTTTTTTCAGTGAGATCACTTCTCATTCTTCTAAACTCAAGAGAGTACAGGGCTAATGTGCATAATCAGCCCTGTGATTAAACTATTCAAATACATCTTTCCCTATGCAGTGGGGCCATATCTATTACTATTACTTCCCTATTATTTATTAATTCCCTATTACTTTAGACATTAGATTGCAAAGGAACTTACACAAAATGTCACTTCAATGGTCATCATATTCTTAGTGTAGTCTCACTAGAACTCTAAATGAATGGACCATAATATCATAAGACATAGGGGCAGAATTAGGCCATTTAGCCTATCAAGTCTTTTCCCCATAACCTTTGATGCCTTTAAAAATCAAGACTTACCAACTTCTGTTTTTAATATACCCAATGACTTGGCCTCCATAGTCGTCTGTCAATGAATTCCACAGATTCCCCACACTCTGGCTAAAGAAATTCTTCTTCATCTCTGTTCTAAAGGGACGTCATTGTATTCTGAGGCTGTACCTCCCACTATAGATAGGATCCTCTCCAAATCCATTCCATCTAGACCTTTCAATATTTCATAGGTTTCAATGAGATCCCTCCCTGACCAGTGCCTTATAAAGCTTCTGCAATACACCCTTGTTTTTATATTCTAGTTCTTTCAAAATGAATGTTAACATTGTATACAGCTGCTGACCACTCTGTCTGACACACAGTGTAGCAAGCGCACGTACTGTGGTCTGCCAGTCAGGTAATCAATAATCCATGCCACCAGGGAAGCATCCACCTGCACCACTGTCAGCTTCTCACCCAGCAGAGCAGGGCGGATGATATTGAACGCACTGGAGAAGTCAAAAAACATGACCCTCACAGTGCTCGCCGGCTTGTCCAGGTGGGCGTAGACATGGTTCAGCAGGTAGACGATGACATCCTCAACTCCTAGTCGGGGCTGGTAGGCAAACTGGAGGGGATCTAAGTGTGGCCTAACAATAGGCCAGAGCTGCTCTAGTACAAGTCTCTCCAGGGTCTTCATGATGTGGGAGGTCAATGCCACCGGTCTGTAGTCATTGGAGCCACTGGGGCATGGCGTCTTCGGCACAGGGACGAGGCAGGACGTCTTCCACAGCACAGGAACCCTCTGGAGACTCAGGCTCAGGTTGAAGACATGGTGAAGTACTCCACATAGCTGGGGGGCACACACATAGTAAGCATATATTGCATACTTTTTAAGTTGTGTCACAGATGTACCTTATGCATTTGTAGGAAGGCTTTGGCTCAATGGGGCTTAGGCGATAAAGGGTCAAGACTAGGTAGGTTATCTGTTTAAAATAAAGACAGGAAGTATGTGTGAGGCCTGTTTTTTAGGCTCGGTGTCAGATGTGGAAGATCTTGGAGACTCCCAGCCTCTCTGATGGCCACATCTGCACCAGGTGTGTTGAGCTAGAGCTCCTTAGAGACCGCGTTAGGGAACTGGAGCTGCAGCTCGATGACCTTCATCTGGTCGGGGGAGTGAGGAGGTGATGGAGAGGAAGGAGCTATAGGCAGGTAGTCACCTCGGGACCACAGGAGACAGAGAAGTTGGTAACAAGCAGTAGAGGGAAGGACAAGAAGCAGGTGTCAGAGAGTACCCCAGTGGCTGTCCTCCTGAACAATAAGAACTCCTGTTTGAATACTGTTGGGGAGAACGGCCTACCTGGGGGAAGCAACAGAGGCTGTGCCTCTGGCACTTAGTCTGGCCTTGTGGCTCAGAAGGGTAGGGAAAGGAAGAGGATGGCAGCAGTGATAGGGACCTCTATAGTTAGGGGGTCAGACAGGTGATTCTGTCGACGCAGGAAAGAAATGCGGATGGTAGTTTGCCTTCCAGGTGCCTGGGTCCATGATGTTTCTGATCATGTCACGATATCTTGAAGTGGGAAGGAGAACAGCCAAAGGTTGTGGAACATATTGGTACCAATGACATAACTAGGAAAAGGGAGGAGGTCCTGAAAACAGACTACAGGCAGTTATAAAAGAAGTTCAGAAGCAGGACCTCAAAGGTAGTAATCTCGGAATTGCTGCCTGTGCCACATGACAGTGTGTATAGGAATAGAATGAGGTGGAGGATAAATGTGTGGCTGAGGGATTGGAGCAGGGGGCAGGGATTCAGATTTCTGGATCATTGGGACCTCTTTTGGAGCAGGTGTGACCTGTACAAAACGGACAGGTTGCACTTGAATCGCAGGGGCATGGCACTGTTGATCAGAAATAGTGTCACAGCTGCAGAAAAGGAGGAAGCCATGCAGGGACTGTATACGGAGTCTCTGGGTGGAAGTTAGGAACAGGAAGGGGTCAATAGCTCTACTGGGTGTTTTTTATAGACCACCCAATAGTAACATGGACATAGATAGATAGATAGATAGATACTTTATTCATCCCCAAGGGGAAATTCAACATTTTTCCAGTGTCCCATACACTTATTGTAGCAAAACTAATTACATACAGTATTTAACTCAGTATAAATATGATATGCATCTAAAATCACCCTCCCAAAAAGCATTAATAAATAGCTTTTAAAAAGTTCTTAAATAGTTTACTAAAGTGCATTGAGTGGTAACTTAAGCTCAGTCCTAACCCCGGCACTTTAACATGTCTTGCCCCTGGTGGTTGAATTGTAGAGCCGAATGGCGTTGGGGAGTAATGATCTCTTCATCCTGTCTGAGGAGCATTGCATTGACAGTAACCTGCCGCTGAAGCTGCTTCTCTGTCTCTGGATGGTGCTGTGCAGAGGATGTTCAGGGTTTTCCATGATTGACCGTAGCCTACTCAGCGCCCTCCGCTCTGCCACCGATGTCATACTCTCCAGTTCTGTGCCCACGACAGAGCCCGCCTTCCTTACCAGCTTATTAAGACGTGAGGCGTCCCTCTTCTTAATGCTGCCTCCCCAGCACGCCACCACAAAGAAGAGGGCGCTCTCCACAACTGACCGATAGAACATCTTCAGCATCTCACTACAAACATTGAATGACGCCAGCCTTCTGAGGAAGTACAGTCGACTCTGTGCTTTCCTGCACAGGGCATCTGTGTTGGCAGTCCAGTCTAGCTTCTCGTCTAACTGCACTCCCAGATACTTGTAGGTCTTAACCTGCTCCACACATTCTCCATTAATGATCACTGGCTCCATATGAGGCCTAGATCTCCTAAAGTCCACCACCATCTCCTTGGTCTTGGTGATATTGAGACGCAGGTAGATTGAGTTGCACCATATCACAAAGTCCTGTATCAGTTTCCTATACTCTTTCTCCTGACCATTCCTGACACACCCCACTATGGCCGTGTCATCAGCGAACTTCTGCACATGGCAGGACTCCGAGTTATATTGGAAGTCTGATGTGTACAGGGTGAACAAGACCGGAGAGAGCACGGTCCCCTGCGGCACTCCTGTGCTGCTGACCACCGTGTCAGACCTACAGTCTCCCAACCGCACATACTGAGGTCTGTCTGTCAAGTAGTCCGTTATCCAAACCACCATGTGTGAGTCTACTCCCATCTCCGTTAGTTTGTGCCTTAAGATCCTGGGCTGGATGGTGTTAAAGGCACTAGAGAAGTCCAGGAATGTAATCCTCACAGCACCACTGACCCTGTCCAGGTGAGAGAGGGATTTGTGCAGCAAGTACGTGATAGCATCCTCCACTCCCACCTTCTTCTGATAAGCAAACTGAAGAGGATCCCGGGCTCCATATGAGGAGCAGATTCTGGAAAGGAGTAATAATAACACAGTTGTTGTGGTGGGAGATTTTAATTTCCCAAATATTGATTGGCATCTCCCTAGAGTGAGGGGTTTATATGGGGTAGGGTTTGTTAGGTGTGTTCAGTAATGTCCTTTGACATAATATGTCAATAAGCCTCCAAGAGGAGAGACTGTACTTGATCTGGTATTGGGAAATGAACCTGGTCAGGTGTCAGGTCTCTCAGTGGGAGAGTATTTTAGAGATAGTGATCACAATTCTATCTCCTTTACCACAGCATTGGAGAGGGATAGGAACAGACAAGATAGGGAATCGTTTAATCAGAGTAAAGGGAAATATGAGGCTATCAGACAGGAACTTGGAAGCATAAATTGGAAACAGATGTTCTCAGGGAAACATATGTAAGAAATGTGGCAAATGTTCAGGGGATATGTGCCTGAGGTTCTGAGTAGGTATGATGCAATGAGACATGGAAAGGATGGTAGGGTACAAGATTTGTGATGTACAAAGGCCGGTGTAAATCTCGTCAAGAAGAAAAGAAGAGCTTATGAAAGGTTCAAGAAACTAGGTACTGATAGAGATCTAGAAGATTATTAGGAAGAAGTTTAGGAATGAAATTAGGAGAGCCAGAGAGGGCCATAAGAAAGTCTTGGCAGACAAGATTAAGGAAAACCCCAAGGCATTCTACAAGTATGTGAAAAGCAAAAGGATAAGACATGAGAGAATAGGACAAATCAAGTGTGACAGCGGAAAAGTGTCAATATTCAGTATGGAAAAGGATCTTGGTGATTGTAGGGATGACATACAGTGGACTGAAAAGCTTGAACATGTAGATATTAAGGAAGATGATGTGCTGGAGCTTTTAGAAAGCAACAAGTTGGATAAGTCACCGGAACCAGACGGGGTGTACCCCAGGCTACTGTGGGAAGTGAGGGAGAAGATTGCTGAGCCTCTGGCGATGATCTTTGCATCATCAATGAGGACGGGAGAGGTTCCGGAGGATTGGAGGGTTGTGGATGTTGTTCCTTTATTCAAGAAAAGGAGTAGGAAAATATAGGCCAGTGAGTCTTACTTCAGTGTTTGATAAGTTGATGGCGAAGATCCTGAGAGGCAGGATTTATGAACATTTGGAGAGGCATAATATGATTAGGAATAGTCAGCATGGCTTTGTCAAAGGCAGGTCATGCCTTATGAGCCTGATTGAATTTTTTGAGGATGTAACTAAACACATTGATGAAGGTAGAGTAGTAGATGCAGTATATATGGATTTTAGCAAGGCATTTGATAAGACTTATTGAGAAAGTAAGGAGGTATGGGATCCAGAACTGGCTTGCCCACAGAAGGCAAAGAGTTGTTGTAGACAGGTCATATTCTGCATGGAGGCCGGTGACCTCTGATGTGCCTCAGGGATCTGTTCTGGGACCCCTACTCTTGTGATTTTTATAAATGACCTGGATGAGGAAGTGGAGGGATGGGTTAGTAAATTTGCTGATGACACAAAGGTTGGGGGTGTTGTGGATAGTGTGGAGGGCTGTCAGAGGTTATAACGGGACATTGATAGGATGCAAAACTGGGCTGAGAAGTGGCAGATGGAGTTCAACCCAGATAAGTGCAAGGTAGTTCATTTTGGTAGGTCAAATATATTGGCAGAATATAGCAATAATGGTAAGACTCCTGGCAGTGTGGAGGATCAGAGGGATCTTGGGGTCCGAGTCCATAGGACACTCAAAGCTGCTACGTAGGTTGTCTCTGTGGTTAAGAAGGCGTATGGTGCATTTGCCTTCATCAATCGTGCAATTGAATTTAGGAACCGAGAGGTAATATTGCAGTTATATAGGATCCTGGTCGGACCCCACTTGGAGTACTGTGCTCAATTCTGGTTACCTCACTACAGGAAGGACATGGAAACCATAGAAAGGGTGCAAAGGAGATTTACAAGGATGTTGCCTGGATTGGGGAGCATGTGTTATGAGAATAGGTTGAGTGAACTCAGCCTTTTCTCCTTGGAGCGATGGAGGATGAGAGGTGACCTGATAGAGGTGTACAAGATGATGCGAGGCATTGATCGTGTGGATAGTCAGAGGCTTTTTCCTAGGGCTGAAATGGCTAGCACAAGAGGGCATTGTTTTAAGGTGCTTAGAAGTAGGTACAGAGGAGATGTCAGAGGTAAGTTTTTTCTGCAGAGAGTGGTGAGTGCGTGGAATGGGCTGCTGACAACGGTGTTGGAGGCGGATATGATAGGGCCTTTTAAGAGACTCCTGGATGGCTACATGGAGCTTAGAAAAATAGAGGGATATGGATAAGCCTAGGAAGTTCTAAGATAAGGACATGTTCGGCACTGCTTTGTGGGCCGAAGGGCCTGTATTGTGCTGTAGGTTTTCTATGTTTCTATTATTTGTTAATTTACTGGTGGTATATAGTATCACTTTATGTGTTATGCATGTTGAAAGTTCAAAGTAAAATTTATTATCAGAGTACATACATACAGTCCTGAGATTTTTTTTCTGTGGACATACTTAGCAAAGCTATAAAGCAGGATCAATCGACAGCCAGCTGTGCAAATGCAGATATAAATAAATAACAAGCATGAAAGAACAAGAGAAAGAGTCTTTACAGTGAGACCATTGGTTGTTGGAACACCAGAAGTAAAAGGAGTGTAGTCATCCCCTTTTGTTCAGGAGTCTGATTATTGAGGGTAGTAATTGTTGTTGAACCTAGGGATGCAAGGCCTGAGGCTCTTGCACAGTCTTCCTGATGGTAACAGCAAGAAAAGAGCATGGCCTGAGTGGTGAGGGCCTCTAGTGATGGATGCTGCTTATCTAGAGCAACTTTTTATATAGATGTGAGTGTGAGTTTCTGCACTGTGTGGCGCATCTTAGTCTGGAGGAACGTTGCTTCATTTGGCAGTATACATGTGTGCTATTGAATTGTAATAAACTTGAACTTGAAGTTGAATTTGAGCTGCTCCAGAATGGACACAACAAGGCCCTTCACCAGAAATGCTTCTCCTCACCAGATGCTACATATACCCCTTTCTTTCATTAAGTCAGAAATGAAATATTAATTTACTATCTTTTCTTGTCCTCGTTGCTCTATGTAATTTCTCTAGCCTTTGTCTGTAAAGAACTCACACTAACGGTAGGTAACATTTTCCTTTTTCCATCTCTCTAGAAGGTTCTCATGTTTGTCCTGAGGATTCTCTTATCTTCTACTTTCCCTCTCCTTATCAATGCTTTTTGATTCTCCTTTGCTGAATTCTGAGATGTTTACAATCTCAGACTTTTGCCAATATTCTGTGGCTTTTTTTCCCCTTGATCTAAAACTAACAACTTCTCTTTATAATAATGCCAGATGCACTTTTCCTGTTTTCCTTTCACCTCAGAAGGATACATTGTACTTACAAACTCGGTATTAATTCCTCAAACTTTAGCCAATGCCTTTCTGTTGCAATCTAACCTATTTTCCAAATCTACAAAGCCAACTTGATACTCATACCTTCAATGTTTTAAGAACCTGGATTCAGATAGGACAGCACAATGTGAGATGTGACTCAGGCATGCTGTAATCTGTACAGGCCGGCTGCTCTCTAGTGTCCGCTCCCTGGAAGTCAAGCTGGATTGCCTTTGTCTGTGGCTGCGGAAGATGAGGAACTGCCACGTGCTTGTTCTTGCAGAAACGTGGCTCCAGGACAACATCCTTGCACCACCTTTCTTCAGGTCATGCCACTCAAGAACTTGTGCTAATGTAATTCTGTGACAGTATGTGCTGGGTCATTACTATATGTGCTGTATGTATGTACCTGAGCCCTAGAGGACCACTGCTTCATTTGGCTCTATACATCTGTATGGTTGAATGACAATTGAACTTCAACTTGAACTTAAACCTAAGTTAGTGGAGATGCTTCTTCATGGATCCAGAGACCCATGCTCAATTCTCAATATCGATGCTGACTGTGTGGACTTTGCATGTTCTCTCTGTGACCATATGACCTTCCCCTGGCTGCTGCATGCAGGGTGGGTGGATTCATTATCTACCATAGATTCCCCACAATGTGTAAGTGAGTGTAACAGTCTGGGAATAGTAGAAGGGAAAATAACATGGATACTCAGCCAACGCTGAGTTGCTGGGCCTAATGGGTAGCACGGTAGCACAACAGGTAGCACAACACTATTACAGTGCCAGCAGCATGGGTTCAATTCCTGCCACTGTCTGTAAAGAGACTGCACAGTCTCCCTGTGACCATGTAGTTTTCCTCCGGGTGCTTCTGTTTCCTCCCACTTTCCAAAGATGTTCAGGTTAATAAGTTAATTGATCACATCTGTGTGATCGGGTGCTATGGGGTCATTGGATTGGAAGGGCCTGTTACCATGTTGCATCTCTAAATAAAGATGAAATAAATAAATCAGTTTGATATTAGATTCTATCATGTGATGATCACTGTTCCCAAACGGCCCTTTATCTACCACCATTGGAAATCAAAGATTAGCTCTATTTGTCACACGTAAATTGAAACATACCGTGAAATCTAAGTGTCGTCACACTTCCAGCGTCAACATAGCATGCCCACAACTCAGTGACCCTAACCGTACATTTTTGGAATGTGGGAGGAAACTGGAGCAGCTGGAGAAAACCCATGTAGTCATAGGGAGAATGTACAAACTCCTTACAGACAGTCGGAAATCAAGCCCCTGTCTTACAGCTGGCACAGTAAAAGTGTTACGCTAACAGCTACACTAATGTGCTTCAGGGTTCAGAGAAGTCCTGGTGAATATCAAACTTTGAGCAGGATATTAGAGAGTAAATTGTGCTTAGTAACATAGAGTCATAGAACACTACATCACAGAAATAGACTCTTCAGCATATCTCGTCCATGCCTAACTAATATTCTGCCTTGTCCCTTCGACCTGCACCTGAACCATAGCCTTCTATATCCCTCCCATCCATGTACATATCCAAATTTCTCTTAAATGTTGAAATCAGACACACATCCACTACTGCCACTGGCAACTCATTCCACATGCTCACTGCACTCTAAGTGAAGGAGTTCCCCTTTATGTTCCCCTTAAACATTTAACCTTTCACCCCTAACACGATCAGCAACCTCTACTATGATTGAGAGTCTAATTGTAATCACTCAACATCAGGTCAGCAATCCAACCAGTCTTTCTGGCCTGGTGCTTGAACACATCACAATTGTAGCCAACAGAATATTGGCAAACTAATAACCATTGTTTTCTTATCAGTGAGAAACGAATGAGAGTGAGTTGTGTTGGCTCATTTATTTACCGTTACTGTGCAATTGTAATTCATTACAGCATGCCACCACTGATCCAGAGATAATTATAGTGGTTCTGCATTCTATACTTAAGCTTAAACACAACCTTCATACAATAAACAATTAGAAGGAATTGTAATCGTTTATTGATTTAGAATTTTATCAATGAGTCAACAGTTTATTGGTTCACTTTTATGGGCAGAACATTCCTTGTCTAAAGTAAATTGAGAAACTGTTTAATACTACCCATTATAGGCAGAAAAGCCTACAAAAAGTAATGGTACAGCCGATGCTATCACAGGAAAAGCCATTATCACCATTGAGCACATCTACAAGGAGTGCAGACACAAAAAAGCAATATCAATCATCAAAGTCTCCCACCATCTAGGCCATACTCTATTCTCACTGTTGCCATCAGGAAGAAGGTACAGGAGCCTCAGGTCCCTCACCACCAGGTTCAGGAACAGTTATTACCCCTCAATTATCAGGCTGTTAAGCTAGTGGGATAACTTTCTCTACAGATTGCAGTGGGGATAACTTCACTCACCTCAACTCCAAACTGATTCCACTACAGACTCACTTTCAAACTCTCTAGACTCATGTTCTCAGTATTTAAATATTTGTTGTGTGTGTGTGTGTGTGTGTGTGTGTGTGTGTGTGTGTTTATTTTTGTTGTTATTATTTTCTGGGCTTTTTTTGCATTTGCACAGTGTGTCATCTTTTGCACATTGGTTGTTTTTCAGGCTTTGTGTGTAGTTTTTCTTTGTTCTACTGTGAATGCCTGTAAGAAAATGAATCTCAGAATAGTATATGGTGACATATACATACTTTGATAATACATTTACTTACTTACTGATTAGCATGGTGTTCTGCTCTACAAATATCCATTTGTAAGGAGACAGACATTAACAATTCTCTTTATTCTTACTGCTAACACATCTGATGCAAGGTGATTTTTGGAATCAAATAAGGATTAGTGAGAGATTATGATTTGGATTTAAGCAAGCACTAACTCATTTATGTGTCATCACTTGTCACTCCATGTAACATTCTATGAATTAGACTGGGAGATTAAGAATTGTTTAGAATTCATGATGCCTTGAAAGTTCTTGGTTGCTAATGCCCTTTTCAACCTCCAATGAATCCAAGGTAATGGCTAATTAGTCTTTGTGTGGGGTGGAGAAAAGAGCACTCATGTCAAAGACAAGGATTAAGAATTGTTTGAAGTAGTTCTTCCAGCAGGGGTATACTGCCTATCTGTACTTAGCTCTTAAGAAGGTAAAGCTCTGGCTGTAGATCTCCAGTCTCAACTGTTCAGGAAATTATCTTTAATTTATGATGACACCCTTGCAGGAAATCTTAATTTTAAGACAAGGTACCTTCTGTTAAATCCAGATTTTACAGTAATATGGTTGAAGAGATTCCCAATTCCTTTCCTAATGTTTACTAGTGAGACTTGTACTTGTTTTGTGGAAGTGCTATACTCTTCGTCAGGAACCTCCGCACCATCAGCCACAAGCAGTACTTCCTGGTGGCCAAACATTTTAATTCTGATTCCCATTTCCATTCTGACATGTCAATTCATGGCCTTCTCTTGTGCCAAGATGAGGCCACCCTCAGATGCCAGGAGCAACACTTTACATTCTGTCCTGGTCGTCTCCAACCTGATGACATGAACATCGATTTCTCCTTTCGGTAAACGAATTCCACCCCCGCCCACATCCTTCCCTTTCTGCTATGGTCCACTCTCCTCTCCTATCAGATTCCATAAGACCATAAGACAGAGGAGCAGAATTAGGCCATTTGGCCCATCAAGTCTGCTCTGCCATTCAATCATGACTGATCCTTTTCTCCCCTCTTCAGCCCCATTCTCTGGCCTTCTCCCCGTAACTTTTAATGCCGTGTCCATTCAAGAACCTATCAATCTTGGTCTTAAATACACCCAATAATCTGGTAACAAATTCCATAAATTTGCCACCCCCAACTAAAGAAATTTCTCCACATTTTTGTTTTAAATGGATGCCCCTGTATCCTGAGGTTGTGCCCTCTTGTCCTAGACTCCCCCAGAAGATTCCTTCTTCTCCAGCCCTAGACCTTTCCCATTCACCTGGCTTCACCTATCTATCACCTTCCAGTTAGCCTCTTTCCACTCCCCCAACCTTTTTATTCCGGCTTTCTCCCCTTCCTTCTCAGTCCTGAAGAAGGATCTTGGCTCAAAACATTAACTGTTTATTCCTTTCCATCAATACTGCCTGACCTGCTGAGTTCCTTCAGCATTTTATGTGTGTTGGTTTGGACTTCCAGTATCTGCAGACTTTTCTCGTGGCTTTTCTCAGTTCTTCGATCTCCATCACATCTGTGTTCAGTTTGAGGTTTCTCATCCCAAGAAAATCCCACTGTCCACCTTTTTCAAAAGATTTCGTTTCCATTAATGTTGCCCTCAAACCATCGTTTCTCTGCCTTCACAAGATAAGGTTCCCCTTCTCCTTATCTATCACCCCACAACTTCCGCCATCTACATTGGGATCCTACCACTCTCACATCTTTCCTTTCTCCCCTCCGCTTTCTACAGGGATTTCTCTGTAGATGACTTCCTTGTCCACTCGTGCTTTCCCACTGTTCTCCCTCCTGCACTTATTCTTGCAAATATTTCAAGTGCTACACCTGCCCCGGCACCTCCTCCATCACCAGCATTCAGTTCTTCCAGGTGAGTCAATACTTCGCCTGTGAGTCTGTCAGGGTCATCTATTGTATCCTCTGTCACAGTGCAGCCTCCTCTACATCAGTGAGACCCAACATAGATTGGGGGAACCACTTAGTCAAGCACCTTCACTCTACCTGCCATGGAATGCAGGATTTCCCAAAGACCACCCCATCCCCACCCTCTTCTCTCTTTTCCATGCCCCATTCCAGTTCGTCTCTCACTCTTCTCCTCACCTGCCCATCACCTCCCTCTGGTGCCCTTCCTCCTTCCCTTTTTTCCATAGTTCACTTACCTCTCCTATCAAATTCCTTCTTCATCAACCCTTTACCTCTTCCACATATCACTTCCCAGCTTCTTACTTCACCAACCCCTCCCCCACACCTTCCCCCTCACCAGGCTTCACCCATTACCTGCAGTCTGTACTCCTTCCCCTGACATTGCCTTCTTGTTCTAGCTTCTTGCCCCTTCCTTTCTAGTCCTGATAAAGGGTCTCTGCTCAAAACAGCAACTATTTATACCCTTCCATAAATTTTCCTCACCCCTGCTGAGTTCCTCCAGCATTTTGTGTGTGTTGCACCTATAGAATGTGTCAAAATTTCCTGAAGAATTTTATAATCAATTACATCACATTCAAAGTGTAGCCATTGTTGCAGGACACATGATAATCTTATTAAGGGACAGATAAATCGGTCCAAGATCATTGAGGATAACTCCCTCTGATTTCTTCAATAGAGTGTCACTGGAAGTTTTTATTATGTCTACCTGAGGTTGCAGACCAGATCCTCAGCTTATCATCTCAGTGAAGTACGGTGCTTTCCTAAGACAATAAAGGCAGGTAAATAAAAAAAAGAGGAAGTGATAAGATACAATCTAGTGCTCAGGATCAAGTTGAAGGGCTGATCCTGTGTCTCCTGTGGCCCAGTGACAGTATTCAGTACCCACAAGTTCAAGTTCAAGTTTATTGTAATAGAAATACCTACCCGGGTACCTGTTGCTTGGACTGAACAACAAGTGAATCTCTTGACCACATCTGCATGCTTTTATGCATTGAGTTGCTGCCATGTGATTGGCTGATTAGATATTTGCATTAATGAGCAGGTGTACAGGTGTACCTAATAAATTGACCACTGAGTACAGGTCCATGGATAAAGTCATAGATTTTTACAGCAAAACTGCTAACATTAATATCTTTTTTTATTATTTCCTTCATATATCTTTCAACATTCCCCTCAGCTCCCTTTCCTGTTCCCTACTACTTAAATAGTAGTACAATAAGCATCCCAACTGCATAACTTTGGAAAGCGATAGGAAATTGGAGCAGTTCTTCCATATGGAGAAAACCCACATGGTTCACAGGCAGAAAGCGCAATCTCCACACAGAGAGTAACATGGTTTAGGATTGAACCCATGTCTCTGGTGCTGTGACTGCACCACATGTGCCTTATAAAACACTCTGAAAACCAGGACTGAACCAGGGGGCCTTCAAATCTTCAGTCTGATGTTCTGCCGACTGAGCTACTTCAGATCTGAAATTTTACACATCTTCCTTAGATGGGCATTAATGAAGGATTCTGGGAGAGGGAAGGGTTAGATTGATCTTGGAGCAAATTTAAAGACTGGCACAATACCGTGGGCTGACGGGCTTGTACTATTTTGTAATGTTCTATCTTCTATATTTTCATCAAACCTTTGTCATCAACTCTGATGCAGTGAGTG
This sequence comes from Hypanus sabinus, assembly GCF_030144855.1. Classification (NCBI taxonomy): domain Eukaryota; kingdom Metazoa; phylum Chordata; class Chondrichthyes; order Myliobatiformes; family Dasyatidae; genus Hypanus; species Hypanus sabinus. Next base: position 70,615,911 of record NC_082706.1, read on the forward strand.
ACACTGATCTCTGAGTCACACCTACCCCTGAGACTTCAGCACAACACCAGAGCAATACGGAAAGTTTACTGGATCTGCAGTTACTTCCGCAAGGATCGTCACCTTGTCCTGGGGGAGAGGTTTCTGAATTCCTGAGATACTGAAAGCCAAGCTGCCTGGTGCTTAGTTCCTGGTTGGGTCTCCCATGGCAGTAAGATCAAGGAGGAGGTTCCAGACAAAGAGTGATCCAACCAAGACCTCAACGGTGGAGCTGGTAGAAGATGATGACACATCACAACGAAAGTGAAGGCGGAGGAAGGCTACAGTTCCTGAGTCATCGTGGCCTTCATGCCACTGGACTCTAAGCTTGATCTGTCTAGGAACATGTGGTGGCTGCCCATGCATCAGTCTCTCTACGTTAAACGAAGTCACACGTGGGCATTCTCCATTAAGGGAATCTATCCTAACATCCCAGAATTGGCTGCCACAGTCTCCTAAGAACCCCTTTAGAGAACATCATACTCTAGTCAAGTTAGCCCACTACAGAGAGATTGCTGCAACTTTTAGAATGCTGTCTTTCAGGTCCCATTTAATGCCTCAGACAGATGCAACAGCATCAATGGTATTTAATGAGCAGTTAAAAGACTAATCAGTTATAATGTCAAGGACAACATCTGCCCCTAGCTCAATGTCGATGAAATAGTGCTTCATTGATTATTATCAGAGGGAATCTCTGTGGAATCCTGCTACCAATGCAGACTTCAAGGGGCTTCATTAATTGTACAGTAGTCAAGGTGACGTGATAATGTAGTGATCAGCATAACTCAGTTACTGTGCCAGCTGTAAGATGAGGGAACAGTTCATGCCACTGTCTGTAAGGAGCTTGTACATTCTCCCCTTGACCGTGTGGGTTTCCTCCAGGTGCTCCAGTTTCCTCCCACAGTCTAAAAGACGTATGAGTTAAGCTTAGTGAGTTGTGGCATGCTATGTTGATGCTGGAAACATTGGAACACCTGTGGGCTGCACAGAACAATCCTCGCTGATTTGGTTTGTTGCAGTTTCACTGTTTGCTTTGATATAAGTGTGACAAATATAGCTAATAACCATATAACCATATAACAATCACAGCACGGAAACAGGCCATCTCGGCCCTCCTAGTCAGTGCCAAACTCTTAATCTCACCTAGTCCCACCTACCCGCACTCAGCCCATAACCCTCCACTCCTTTCCTGTCCATATACCTATCCAATTTTACCTTAAATGACACAACTGAACAGGCCCCTACTACTTCTACAAGAAGCTCATTCCACACAGCTATCACTCTCTGAGTAAAGAAATACCCCCTCGTGTTTCCCTTAAACTTCTGCCCCCTAATTCTCAAATCATGTCCTCTCGTTTGAATCTCCCCTACTCTCAATGGAAACATCCTATTAACGTCAACTCTATCTATCCCTCTCAAAATTTTAAATACCTCGATCAAATCCCCCCTCAACCTTCTACACTCCAATGAATAGAGACCTAACTTGTTCAACCTTTCTCTGTAACTTAAGTGCTGAAACCCAGGTAACATCCTAGTAAATCGGTATCTCTACAGGATTCTGGGACATCCTGAAGTAGTAGAAGGTGTTGAATCCACCAATATCTGTCAAAACACATCAGTCAGAATTTCTTCCCCTTCCTACAGAAAGGGCTGTCAGTTCCAGCCACGTCAAGTCTTCATTCTGCCCATGTTATGCCAAATTGCTAAGCGTATTCCTGAGGGAGTAATACAGTCAAAGTCAAAGTACATGCAGTACTCTCAGATGCACTTTATTAGGCACACCTGCTTGTTGATGCAAATATTTAATGTGATAGCAACTCAATGCATAAACACATGCAGACATGTTGAAGAGGTTCAAAACCACAGAAAACACCTTGTTTATGAGAGAAATCAAAGGTGAATGGCCAGACTAGCTGCAGCAGACAAGAAGGTGACAGTAACTCAAATAACCACACAGTACAACAGTGGTGTGCAGAAGAGCATCACTGAACACACAGCACATCGAACCTTGATGTGCTGAACACACAGCACATCGAATCTTCTACAGCAGTAGAAGACCAGAAACATACACTCACTGGTACAGAGGTAATAAAGTGGCCACCTGGAGATTCATTTTCTTGCGCACATTTTTAGGAAACTAAAGAAATACAATAGAATTTATCAGAATCTATATATAACCAAAGACCATGTAGCCATCACTGAATCATGGCTGAAGGATGGTTGTAGTTGGGAGCTGAATGTCCAAGGTTACAGGTTATATCAGAGAAGGTAGGCAGAGGGGTTGGTGTGGCTCTACTAGTAAAGAATGGCATCAAATCAGTAGAAAGATGTGTAGGATTGGAAGAGGTTGTATCCTTGTGGATTGAGTTAAGAAACTGCAAGGGTAAAAGGATGTTGATGGCAGTTATATACAGGCCTCCCAACAATGGCTGGGAGGTGGACCACAGGAAATAGAAAAGGCGAGTCAAAAGGACAATGGTATGGTAGTCATGGGAGATTTTAACATGCAGGTCGATTGGAATAATCAGGTTGGGAAAGGATCTCAAGAGAGTGAGTTTGTTGAATGCCAAAGAGATGGCTTTTTGCAGCAGTTTGCCGTTGAGCCTACTAGGGGATTGGCTATACTGGATTGGGTGTCTTATAATGAACCAGAGGCAAGTAGGGAGCTTAAAGTAAAAGAACACTTAATATGATTGTGTTCAACTTGAAATTTGATAGGGAGAAAGTAAAGTCTGATGAAACAGTGTTTCAGTGGAGTAAGGGAAATTACAGTGGTATGAGAGAGGAGTTAGCCAAAGTAAATTGGAAGGAGGTGCTGGCAGGGATGTGCTTTTCTGGGGAAAATGAGGAAGGTGCAGGACATGTGTATTCCAAAAATGAAGAAATACTCAATTGGTAAAATAGTACAAACATGACTGACAAGGGAACTCAAAGTAACTATACAAGCATAAGAAAGGGCAGATTTCCCTGTGTTTGCGTAAGAAAGGGCACACAGCAAAGCAAAATTAGTGGGAAGATAGAGGATTGGGAAGCTTTTAAAAAGCTACAGACAGCAACTAAAAAATCATTAGAAGGGAGAAGATGAAATATGAAAACAACTCTTCTAGGCACTAGTGAGGCCTCACCTTGAGTACTGTAAACTGTTTTGGGCCCCTTATCTTAGAAAAGATGAGCTGGCATTGGAGACGGTCCAGAGGAGGTTCACAAGGATGATTCTAGGAATAAAACAGTTATCATATGAGGAATGTTTGATGGCTCTGGAATTCAGAAGGATGAGGGGGTTCTCATTGAAACCTTCCGAGTGTTAAAAGGCCTAGACAGAGTAGAAATAGAAAGGATGTTTCCCATGGTGGGAGAGTCTAGGACACAGCCTCAGGATGGAGGGGCACCCTTTCAAAACAGAGATGTGGAGACATTTTTTAGCCAAAGGGTGGTGAATTTGTGGAATTTCTAGCCACATGCAGCTGTGGAGGCCACATCATTTGGGTGTATTTAAGGCAGAGATTGATAGATTTTTGATTGGACACAACATCAAAGGTTAGGGAAGAAGGCCAGGAGCTGGGATTGAGGAGGAGATTTTAAAAAAAAGATCAGCTATGATTGAATGGTGGAGCAGACTTGATGGGCCAGATAACCTAAATCTGCTCCCATGTCTTATGGTCTTATGACAAGCTATCAATGTGCAAAAGAGGAAAAACTGTTCAAATAATAAATAAATAAATAAATAAATAGATAGATAGATAGATAGATAGATAGATAGATAAATAAATAGATAGATAGATGAATAAATAAATAGATAAATAGATAGATAGATAGATAAATAAATAGATAAATAGATAGATAGATAGATAGATAGATAGATAAATAAATAGATAGATAGATAAATAAATAGATAGATAGATGAATAAATAAATAGATAAATAGATAGATAAATAAATAAATAGATAGATAAATAGATAGATAGATAGATAGATAGATAGATAGATAGATAGATAGATAGATGAATAAATAAATAGATAAATAGATAGATAGATAGATAAATAAATAAATAAATGGATAAATAGATAGATAGATAGATAGATAGATAGATAGATAGATAGATAGATAGATAGATAGATAGATAGATAGATAGATAGTACTGAGAACATAAGTTGCCGAGTTCTTGAAAGTGAGTCTGTTGGTTGTGGGATCAGTTCAGTGTTGATGTAAGTGAAGTTATCAACATTGGTTCGGGAGCCTGCTGGTTGAGGGATAACAACTGTTCCTGAACCTGCTGGTGTGGGATCTAAGGCTTTGGTACTCCTGCCTGATGCTAACAGCAAGAAGAGAGCATGGCCTGCTTAGTTGGGGTCCTTGATGGTAGATGTTGCTTTATTGAGGCTGTGGACCTTGTAAATGTAGGTAACATTACACTGAGCCTCTGCATCTGAATCATAGGCCCAGAATATTTCGCAATTCCCAAAAATTACTGGATTAGGCCAATCTCCCCTAAAGAAGACAAAGTCCGAAAGACTAGACCAGCCGTAAAGAACAAAGTGATGAATGAGAATGATTGTAGGAATAGATGGAAGGTTCATGATCTGGTGACAACCCAGCAATGGAATTGGTTTTGAATTGGAATCAAAAGTACTTGCTTGAAGTAGCCACAAATACTGTGTCATGATCCTCTTGTGACAACGTTTTAGGGAGCTTGAGAGTGGGGAACAGAAAGTTGTGGCTTCTTTTCTTGCTCTGTCTGAAAAATGTGTTCATTTCCCAACAGCAGTCCAGCACTTTACTTTCCCACGGATTTTATTTCATGACATCTCTGACTCTGTTGCATGTCTCATAGAAAAACTGCATAAAATTAGCCCATGGCTCACTGTGATTTTGATTTGAATCTTGCACAGGGCAATTCATCAGCTATAATAAAATCCAAATACTGCAGAAGCAGAAAATCTGAATTAAATCAGAAACTGCCAGAAAGGTTCAGCAGGTAAGGCAGCATCTATGGAAAGAGAAAATTAAGTAGAGTGCAGGAGAATGAGAGGAGGCATAGTTGAGGCCTAATTTGGTGTATTGTGTGCAGCTCTAGTCACCTACCTAGATGAACAATACTAATAAGATTGAAAGAGTACAGAGAAAATTTACAAGCATGTTGCTTGGCCTTGAAGGCCTGAGTTATAGGGTAAGTTTAAATAGGTTATTTCCTGGAGAATAGGAGACTGACAGGAAATTTGATCATGGTATACAGAATTAAGAGGGATGTAGAGAGGGAGAATACAAGCAGGCTTCTTCCACTGAGTTTGGGTGAGACTAGAACTAGAGGTCATGGGTTAAATGTGAAAGGTGAAATCTTTAAAGGAAATATGAGGGGGAACTACTTCACTTAGAGGGTGGTGCAAGTGTGGAATGACCTGTGGTGGATGCAGGTTCAATTTCAGCATTTAAGAGAAGTTTGGATAAGTACATGGATGGGAGGAGTATGAAGGATGATGGTTGAAGTGTAGGTTGATAAGACTAGATAGAATTACAGTTTGGCACAGGCTAGATGGGCTGTAGGGCTTGTTTCTGTGTTGTCGTACTCTATGACTGTAAGGTTGATATTCTGTGCTTGTTTCTTTTTCCACTGATGCTGCACGGCTTGTTGATTGTTCACAGCTATTTCAGCCTATGTAATCATCAGATCATAACTTTGTATTCTCTGCAATAAAATCCACTACAGATATGTTCAGCCTTTAGGTTAGTACTGCCCCTATATTTTGAAAATGGTGATTCAGTGCTTCTCATGTTTTCATTAAATTAACAATACTTGCAATAGGGTTCCTCCTCGGTTGTTTTGGAGGACCCACTAACATCAGCATTTTCACCAGTATGTGGATAACGATTTAAAAAATGGAGGACTATGTAAGTGCAAAGGATTAGATTGATTTCAGAGTAAGTTATAAGATCAGCTCAACATTGTGAGCCAAAAGACCTGTACTATGCTGTAATTTCTATGTTCCTTGTTCAGTTAAGAGTTAAGCTTATAAAAGAAAGATTATTCTAAAAGAGTTAGGTTGGCCCTCTTGATGACACTGTCGAGATTAGGTACCTGGGTTTGAAAGGAGATTCCCAGGAGTCTAACTAACCTAACTAGGCAAAACTATATTGGGAAATACTGGACTACATGACGAAGAGTTTTAGAGAGGGAATTCCAGAGCTTAAGACATTGCTGCTAAGGACATTATTGCTGTGGAAAAGTAATTAAAGTTCCATGCCACCAGTCCACATGGGATTCTGATATCAGAACCTAACGATGACTTGTTGACCTGGGGGGGAGGGGGGGACCACCAGCCCTTGTCCTCGCTGGGTCTCCCAACCTGACATCTGACCACGGATATCCTTTAACACACATCAACAATGCTGACCTTTGAAGTCAGAGCACAGAGTGGAGGCCTAAATTCGGGTCCGACCTCTAACTCCCCCATATCCCAGGACCTAAAACCTAACTTGACCTTTCGCTGCCCATCCTGTCCCCAAAAATGAAAGTAAGAAAATATAAGTGTGAGCCTTTACTGGAAGGTTGTTGCAGGTACTGACAGATGTGTCCAAGCTTTACTGCATAAATCAGCTTCTGGGCTTCGGAATCAGGTTCAGAATGAGATTCATTGTCACTGAAGTTTGTTGTTTTCACTATAGCAGTGCAGAGCAAGATGTAAAAAATTACTACATTACAATATTATAACGAAAGATCAGTGGTGCAAAGGAGAAAATGCTTGCACAGAGTATCCTTATTCCTGAAATAATGCATCAGGAAAGAACAAGTCGTTTGCAGTGGTTTCTTATACATTGGTTACAACTGACAGTCTCCTTAGGTTAAAAGAGCATCGTCAGTCCTGTATCTGAAACTGATTCCACCTAACTCTCAGGGTAGGCTTTCACTATTATTTTAAAGAACATCATACTAAACCGTATGGGAGTACACAGCCTTGTTTGTCCCCACTAGTGATTGGAAATGGCTCTGAAGACCCTTCATTATCTTTTACTCTGAGCATCACCATCATATGACTGTCAGACAATTGCAATAAACTTTTTGGGCAACCACGTCTTGCCATGATCTTCCATACACCCTTACAAGAGACAGTATTGAAAGCTCTAATGTGATTGCTAAAGATGGTGAGCAAGCTGGACTTCTGTTCTCAGCACTTGATGTTGCCTTACTGTAGTCAGATCTTGGTTATTCTCGATCCCTGGGTTCATTTTGGAGATCTGGAATGAACGAGGCATCTTGAGTCATTGATTTTTAATTTTAAAGTTTAAACAAAGATACAGAGCACTTGAAACTAAGTGAAGAGCTGAGAAGCAAAGCAGAGATTCAATGAAAAGAAGACAAAAATGGTGTCTTTATACCTTTATACTCAAAATAACAGAAATTCTTCAGATAGAAATAATCCAGTTAATAGACTATACCCTACAGTTTGAGAAGGAGAGAGTAAAGTCAGATGTATTGGTACCACAGTGGAGTAAATGGAATTACAGAGGGAGGAGAGAGGAGCTTGCTAAAGTTGCTTCGAAGGGGATACAAGCATGTATGACAAAAGAACAGCAAAGCTTCCAGAGGCAATTCAGAAGACACAGGATAGATTCATCCCAAAGATGAAATAGTATTCTAAAGGGAGAATGGTTCCACTGTGGCGGACAAGGGAAGTCAAATACGGCATAAAAGCAAAGGACAGGTTAAATAATATAACAAAAATTATTGAGAAGTTATAGAAAGCATGTAAAAGCCAACAGAAGGCAGCTAAAAAAACCATAAGGAATGAAAAGGGAGAGAAAAAATAAAATATGGAAGTAAAATACCCAATAATGAAAAAGAGGCTGTCAAACAGTAGATATATAAACAGCAAAAGAGAGGCAAGAGTGGATATTGGACCACTGGAAAGTAAGACTGGAGAGGTAGTAATGGGGGAAAAGGAAATGGTAGACAAACATAATAAATATGACATCACCATGGATGTCACTGGCAGTGTGGCAGAAATTCAAGAGTGTCAGGGGGAAAAGTGAGTGTCATTGCTATTACTAAAAACAGGTGCTTGGGAAGCTGACTGAAGGTAGATCAGTCACCTGGACCAGATAGACTACACCCCATTGGTCTGAAAGAGGACACTGAAGAAATTGTGGGGGCATTAGCAATGATCTTTCAAGAATCACTAGATTTTGGAAAGGTTCCAGAAGAGTGGATAATTGCAAATGTCACTCTACTCATCAAGAAGGGAGAGAGGCAGAAGAAAGGAAACGATAGGCCAGGTAGTCTGACCTCAGTGGTTCAGAAGATGTTGGAATCGATTATTAAGGATGAGGTCTCAGGATACTTGAAGGCACATGATAAAATAAGTCATAGTCAGAATGGTTTTCTTAAGAGGGAACCTTGCCTGACAAATCTGTTGGAATTCTTTGAGGAAATAACAGATAAGATAGACAAAGACGAGTCAGAGGATGTTGCTTACTTGGATTTTCAGAAGGCCTTTGACAAGGTGCTACACATGAGGCTGCTTAACAAGGTGAGAGTCCATGGTATTACTGGAAAGTCGCTATGGATAAGACCATAAGACCATAAGATACAGGAGCAGAAGTAGGCCATTCAGCCCATCGCATCTGCTCTGCAATTCAATCATGGGCTGATGCAATTCTTCAAGTCATCCCCTCTCCCCTGCCTTCTTCCCATATCCTTTGATACCCTGGCTAATCAAGAACCTATCTATCTCTGCCTTAAATGCACCCAATTATTTGGCCTCCACAGCCGCTCATGGCAACAAATTCCGCAGATTTACCACCCTCTGACTGAAGTAATTTCTCCACATCTCTGCTCTAAATAGACGTCCTTCAAACCTAAATTCGTGCCCTTTTGTCCTAGAATCCTCTACCATGGGAAATAACTTTGCCATATCTAATCTGTTAAGGCCTTTTAACATTCAGAATGTTTCTATGAGATCATCCCTCATTCTCCTGAACTCCAGGGAATACAGCCCAAGAGCTGCCAGATGTTCCTCATACGGTAACCCTTTCATTCCTGGAATCATTCTCGTGAATCTTCACTGAACCCTCTCCAATGTCAGTATATCTTTTCTGAAATAAGGAGCTCAAAGTTATGGAATCTTCATTTTGCAGCATATGGAGCATTTCTAGCGGCTATTTCTCTTATAATATATTTTATATCCCACTAACAGATCCCTTTTAGCTTTGATGACTTACTTCTTCTACTGAAGGATTTATTATTTCTACTAAAGGAATTATGACTTAATTACAATGGCCGGAAAAAGTCGTTCTGGTAACAAATTGAGAAGCGGCAAGACTTTCCATGAAATAGAACAAACCAAGAAAACGGAAGAATCTGTTATACTAACGGGAATATTTTCTTCAATACAAGACATGAAGTCGGAATTCGGATTGCTTAATATTAAAATTGATAAGCTGACCGGTTCAAACGGGAAGCTCGAAAAAGTTATTTCTACGATTCAAGACTCGCAACTTCAAACACTTCAGCAGACTACAACCCAAATCGAGAGTGAGCATGATTTATTCAAGCAAACTATTAAAGAACAAGAAATGAAGATATCTTCGATGGAAAAGAAAATCAATGAAATTACCTCAGAACAATCTAAAATGAAGAAAAGAATGGCTGATTTAGATAGTAGAGGGCATCAGAGGAATCTGCGTATTCTGGGACTGCCTGAAAATACTGAAGCTGGCGATCTGTTAAAATTCTTTTCAGATATGCTGTTCTCACTTTTCAATGAGACCCTCGAAACTAGCCCCTTAATCGACAGAGCTCACAGAATTCCATTCTCTTGGCATTCTACCGAATTACGTCCTCGAGCAATTGTACTTTCTTTGCATTATTATACAACTAAAGAAGCTATTATTCAAGAAGCCAGAAAGAAACGGAAATTACTCTTTAATTCAACACAGATCCGTACAGTTGAAGATTATCCTCCCGAAATTTTTGCCGAAAGAAATACCGAGAAGTTATGAGTGAAATGTATAAATTAGATTTAAATCCCTCCCTTCGCTTTCCAGTAAAGCTGATAATTTTTCCTGAAAAATCTCAACCATTGAGAATCTACTCTCCTCAGGAGGGAAGGGAGTATATCAAAAACTTTAAAGTTAAGCCTACTGAATAAAATATTAAAGTTACACCGATTATTCAATAGGCAATATTTTTTGGTTTAATCTGTACTTTATGTAATACAAAACTCAATTTTAAACATGGATGTTAATACAATTAATATAATATCTTGGAATTGGAACGGTGTTAATCATCCCATTAAGCATAAAAAGATTTTTAAGAAATTAAAAACACTTAATGCTGATATTATTTTTGCGCAAGAAAATCATATACAAAAACAGGATGAGGATAGATTTTTTCGCTTTTGGAAAGGGCTTTTATTTCACTTGCTGTCAGATAGTAAAACAAGAGGCGTTTCTATATTTCTTAGTCCCAAAATCCCTTTTGTACACCTTAATACTACTACTGATTTAATTGGAAGATATTTAATTGTTACCGGTTTATTATGTGAGCAAAAGGTAGCTCTGGTGTGTGTATACGCACCTAATGTAGATAATTCTGATTTTTTTAAGAAACTTTTTTCAGTTACCAAATCTCAATGAATGTAAGCTGATCATGGGTGGTGACTTTAATTGTTGCTTAAATCCGGCGATTGACAGGTCATCAACCAATCTGTCAATTCCTAATAAAGCGGCAGCTTATATTAACTCTTTTATTAGAATATTGTCGATATTTGGAGATATAAACACCCCAATGATAAAGATTTCTCTTTTTCCTCACACGTCCATCACAAATATTCTCGAATTGATTACTTTTTTTAGATACACGTCTGTTAAATTCCATTGTTGAGTGTGTGTATGACATCAGTGCGCTCTCAGATCACGCACCTTTAAAGTTAACCCTTAAGTTTTCAGATAGATTTTTGAAATTTTCACAGTGGAGATTGAGCCCCGTTTTGTTACAGGATCCAGCTTTTGTTAATTTTATTAAGGAGCAAATTTCTATATTTTTTGAATTTAATACAACTGAGGGAATGTCAAATCTGGTTATATGGGACACCTTGAAATCTTTTCTTAGGGGGCAGATAGTCTCATATTCAGCAGCCTTGAGAAAGAAAACTAAAGCAGAATTGTCAGTGCTTATCAATAAAATTAAACAGATAGATAAAGCGTATTCAGTTAAACCTACTGAAGACCTATATAAAGAAAGGGTCCAACTTCAATCACAGTATGATTTGCTTCTGACCTTTCCCATTGAACAGCAAATTTTTTAATCTAAAAGTTTATTTTATATACATGGGGAATAATCTGCTAAGCTTTTAGCGGGTCAGTTAAAGGTTGGGATGGTCAGAAGACAGATTTTTAAAAATTCGCCGACCAGATAGAACAGAAACTTTAGATCCTTATGAAATTAATAAGATATTTATGGACTTTTATTCTAATCTTTATTAATCTGAATTCTCTGATAGTAATATTATTATGAATAGATTTTTGCAAAGGTTAAATATACCTCAAATTTCGATTCAAGATACTGATATGTTAGATGCACCTATTAAACAAGAGGAGATAGCCAAGGCTATATTCTCTATGCAATTAGGTAAAGCTCCGGGACCTGATGGTTATACGGTAGAATTTTATAAGACCTTTCATGAAATGCTTATACCACATCTTCACCAATTCTACATCCTCTGGGAACCTTCCTAAAACTTTTTATGAAGCACTAATTTCATTGATTACAAAAAAAGGAAAAGACCCACTGGAATGTGTATCCTATAGACCTATTTCTTTACTGGATGTAGATTTTAAAATTCTCTCTAAGATTCTAGCAAATAGGCTTGAGACTATCTTGGCTAATGTTATCTTAAACGATCAAACAGGATTTATTAAAAATAGGTACTCACATTTTAATATTCAAAGATTATTAAATATAATTTATTCCCCCTCAGTCAAAGAATCTGAATGTATTGTATCTTTGGATGCAGAGAAAGCTTTTGATAGGGTGGAGTGGCTTTATCTATTTCAGGTTTTGAAGAGGTCCAGGATTTATTTCCTGGATTAAACTGATCTATCATGCCCCAGTAGTTGTGGTTCTAACTAATTATCAAAAGCCTCCTTACTTTAGATTATATAGAGGTACCCGTCAGGGCTGTCCCTTTAGCCCTTTATTATTTAATTTGGCTTTGGAACCTCTTGCTATTGCTCTTAGAATTCTAATTCTGTGTAGGGTATTAGGAGAGGGGATAAATTACATAAAGTTTCATTATACGCGGATGATTTATTAGTTTACATTTCAAGTCCTAAGAAATCTAATCCTTCTATGTTATCTATACTTATGGAATTCGGTAATTTTTCTGGATATAAACTTAATTTACATAAAAGTGAATTATTTCCTATTAATAATTATCTTGAATATTATGATCAAATACCTTTTAATATTGCCAAAAAACATTTTACTTACCTTGGTATCAAAATTACAAAAAATTTTAAAGACCTATATAGATATAATTTCTTCCCTTTAGTTGAATATACTCAACAGGCACTTTCTAAATGGTCACCTATTTCAATGTCATTGATGGGTCGAATAAATGCTATAAAAATGGTTATTCTACCGAAATTTTTTTATATATTTCAAGCAGTTCCCTCTTTTGTTCCAAAAACATTTTTTGATAAAATAGACTCTCTGATTTTGTCTTATGTTTGGAATAATAAAAGCTCTAGAGTGAATAAACTTTTATTGCAAAGATCAAAAAAAGATGGAGGACTGGCTTTACCAAACTTTAGATTTTATTATTGGGCAGTTAATATTTACTATATTACTTTTTGGATTTATGATATGACCAAGATCGCCCTTTATGGATACAACTGGAGGAAAATTCAGTAAAGGGGTTTTCGTTAACTTCTTTATTAGGAGCTCCTCTTCCCTTTTCGCTCTCCAGAATAGGTAGACAAGCTCTTAACCCTATTGTTAAACATACTTTAAAAATTTGGTTTCAATTTGGTAGATTTTTTGAATTAAATGATTTTTTACTTTCTAGTAATATTTATTCTAATTTCTTTTTTAAACCATCAACTTGGGATAAAGCTTTTCTAACATGGAAAATTAAGGGAATAAAAACTTTTTAAGATTTTTTTTACAAGTCTTTTTCACAGTTAATGGATAAATATGATATCTCTAATACACATTTTTTCAGGTATTTACTGGTTAGGAATTTTTTTACGTGATTTTTTTACCAAATTACCCCTTGGCTTGCTCTTTAAATTTGGCTTATGTTATTTTTCAGTTTAAACCTTTTCAAAAATGATTAATAGCTATCATTTATAAACAGTTAATGAATGCTCACTTGTCACCTAATGATAGGGTTCAACGTACCTGGGAAGTAGAACTTCAACATTCACTTTCAGATAATCAATGGAGTAAAATTTATTATTTAGTCAATAATTCATCTATCTGCACACGTCACATCTTAATTCAGTTTAAGATAGTACATAGGGCCTATATGTCCAAAGATAAATTGGTGCATATTTTTCCTAATACAAGCCCTATTTGTGACAGATGTAACACAGAAGCGGCTACTCTAACTCATATGTTTTGGTCATGTGTAAGTTTAAGTAATTTTTGGAGGGATGTGTTTAGAATATTATCTAAAATTATAAATATGGATGTTCAACCTAATCCACTCACAGCAATTTTTGGGATTTTTCCAGAGGAAAGTGTCTGCTTCCGCCCAACATGTGATAGCTTTTTCAACTTTACTGGCTAGGAGAGCTATTTTGCTACGTTGGAAAGAATCCACCTACTGTTTTCTATTGGCTCTCCTCCATTATGTCATGTCTAAGCTTGGAGAAAATTAGAATCCAGACATTTGATACATCCTTTGATTTTGAACAAGTCTGGCGACCCTTTATTCAATATTTTCACATGATTTAATTTACCTTTATTTATTTATTTTTCTTTATTGTCTTTGGAAAATATCCTTGTCCATGAAGGTTCAGAGATGACTGGAAGGATGTGTTTTTTTCTCTCTCTCTTTTTTTTTTAAGTTTATCCTCAATTGGACTGCCCAATCTTTCCTCTTTTTTTCTCTTTCTCTTTTTTTGTTTCAGTTTAGTTAGTGGGTTTTTTTTTCTCTATCAATAAAATTTCCAATCTTTTATTTTATGATTGCTATGAGGAGTTGTAATTTCTTTCTGACCATTGTATATATAACAGCATAATATATTACCTATTTGATTCTGATATTATATACTTTCTGTTTTTACTATTGCTGTTTATATATCTTTTATATTATCTACTTGTTAAACTCCTCTTTCGATTTGTATATTCTTTATTTGAAAATCAATAAAAAAGATTGAAAAATGAAATCAAAGTTATACACAATACTCCAAGCGTGGTCTCACGAGTGCCTTATAGAGCCTCAACATCACATCCCTGCTCTTATATTCTATACATCTACAAATGAATGCCAACATTGCATTCGTCTTCTTCACCACCGACTCAACCTGGAGGTTAACCTTTAGGGTATCTTGCACAAGGACTCCCAAGTCCCTTTGCATCTCTGCATTTTGAATTCTTTCCCCATCTAATTAATAGTCAGCCCATATATTTATTCCAACAAAGTGCATGACCATACATTTTCCAACATTGTATTTCATTTGCCACTTCTTTGCCCATTCTCCTAAACTATCTAAGTCTCTCTGAAGGCTTTCTTTTTCCTCAAAACTATCCACTCCTCCACCTATCTTTGTATCATTGGCAAATTTAGCCACAAATCCATCAATCCCATAGTCCAAATTATTGACATACATTGTAAAATGCAGCAGTCCGGACTCTGACCCCTGTGGAACTCCACTGGTAACCGGCAGCCAGCCAGAATAGGATGCCTTTATTCCCACTCTGTGTTTTCTGCCAATGCCAATGCTCCACCCATGCTAGTAACTTCCCTGTAATTCCATTGTTTTTTTTTTATCTTGCTAAGCAATCTAATGTGTGGCACCTTGTCAAAGGCCTTCCGAAAATCCAAGTACACCACATCCACTGCATCTCCTTTGTCTACTCTGCTTGTAATTTCCTCGAGACACTGCAGTAGGTTTGTCAGACAAGATTTTCCTTTCTGGAAACCATGCTGGCTTTGGCCTATCTTGTCACATGCCTCCAGGTACTCCGTAATCTCATCCCTAACAATCGATTCCAACAAATTCCCAACCACTGATGACAGGCTGACAGGTCTATAGTTTCCTTTCTGCTGCCTCCCACCCTTCTTAAATAGTGGAGTAACATTTGCAATTTTCTAGTCATCCGGTACAATGCCAGAATCTATTGATCCTGGAAAGATCATTTTTAATGCCTCCACAATCTCTCCAGCTACTTTCTTCAGAACCCGAGGGTGCACTCCATCATATCTGGGAGATTTATCCAACCTCAGACCATTAAGCTTCCTGAGCAACATCTCAGTCGTAATTTTCACTGCACAAACTTCACTTGTCTGACGCTCTTCCCTGACACTGCAGATGTCTTCCAGTGTGAAGACTGATGTAAAATATGCATTTAGTTCCTCTACCATTTCTGTGTCTCTCATTACAATATCTCCAGTGTCATTTTCTATTGCTCCTATATCTACCTTCAACTCTTTTTCCACCCTTTATATACTTAAAAAAGCTTTTAGTATCTTCTTTGATATTAGTTGCCAGCTTCCTTTTCTAATTCATCTTTTCTTTCCTAAAAGCCATCTTAGTTTCCTTCTGCAAGCTTTTAAAAGCTTCCCAATCCTCTATCTTCCCACCAGCTTTGGCTTCCTTCTATGTCCTCTCCTTTGCTTTTACTTTGGCTCTGACTTCACTTGTCAGCCATTGTAGTGTCCTTCTTCCATTTGAAAATTTCTTCTTATTTGGAATATATCTGTCTTGCACTTCCCTTAGTTTTCGCAGAAATTCCAGCCATTGCTGCTCTGCAGTCCTTCCTGCTAGTGTCCCTTTCCAGTCAACTTTGTCCAGTTCCCCTCTCATGCCATTGTAATTTCCTTTATGCCACTGAAATACCAATACATTGGAACATAGTCTCTCCTTCTCCTTCTCAAATAGAAGATTGTTTGACTAACAGGAGGCAAAGATCCAGAATAAAGGGGATTGGTTCAGGGTTAGTGCTAGTGACAAGTGTCGTTTTGTATGAGTTGGTATCGGGACCACTTCTTTTCATGTTATGTGTCACCAATTTGGATGATGAAATTGATGGCTTTGTGACCACGTTTGCAAATGATACAAAGTGGAAGAGCAGGTGATGTGGAAAAAGCAGGGAGTCTGCAGAAGGACTTGGACAGCTTGGGAGAATGGACAAAGAAATGGCAAATAAAATATAGTGTCAGAAAGTGTTTGGTCATGCACTTTGGTAGAATGAATAAAGGCATAGGCTATTTTCTAAATGGGGAGAAAATTCAAAAATCAGAGGTGCAAAAGGACTTGGAAGTCCTTGTGCAGGATTCCCTAAAGGTTAACTTGAAGGTTGAGTCAGTATTTAAAATGGCAAATGCAATGTTAGCAGGTGTCACTTTATTTGATTCTGGCTATTTTATAGGTTAATTGGTATCAATAGAATTTTGTAATCTCTAGTCTGAGTCTCTAATACTGCTTTTTCTTTGTCTTGTCTTTGTTCTCTCAGCTCTCTCTTGTTTACTTTCTTCTCTTGTAACACTTGATAAAATGACTGTGAGCAAAAGATTCTATGCATTCTTAATTTCTGAAGAAACTCTGGATTACAAATGCATCAAGATCTCACATCATCAATAATGTGTTTACTGGTGTCCTGTATGGAACTAAATATCCCAGACTTCTTCACAGCCTTGGTCCAAATATGGACCTGAATCTACCAAATATTTTAAGGCCTCAATAGAGTGGATGTGGAGAGTTTGTTTTCTGTGGTGGAGGAGTCTAAGACCAGAGGGGACAATCTCAGTGAATGTGTGTTGTCCCCAAATCACCGGTATATACATTTGAGATTTTGTTATAGAGCATATCTAACACTGAGAATTAGACATCAAATGGGACTGGTTCCTGACCCATATTGCCCATTTTGCCCCACAGAAACGTTGGCTCTTTTATACATGTTGTATGGGAATGTCCAGGGGTTTTTGGTTTGTGGGGGAAGGTTATCAGTACTCTTACAGAACTAATGGGGGTACAGTTACCAATGGACCCCGCTGTACATCTTCTAAGTGATGACTCCCACCTTTCCCTTACGGACATTTGGGCTTTGATTTTCAGTATCAGCTCTCAAAATAGCCAACGATGGTACACAGAACATCAGGACTTGACTTCCAGGCTTGACTGACCAGACATCTAATCCTGGGAAAGCTCAACATCCACGGATATCTGTATGACCCAACAATCTTGGGCAGCCTGAAATCCATGGATGTCCTCTGCCACATGTCCATAATGACTGACCTTCTAGCGCAGTGTGAAGGTCCAGACTCTGGATGTCCTTTGCCGCATATCCATGTCACTGGCCTTCGAGCACTGAGCAGAGGCCTAGATTCAGACCTGACCTCTAACTCATCCACATTTCTGTCACTAAATCCAATCTGACCACAAACGTCTTCTTGCCGAATTCCTACCCGACGGAGAAAACACCTCAAGACTGGAACTCTGCATAGTGCTCCTTGCATTTCCAATAACTTCTGACCTGTTTTTTTTTGTTGGCATTATTAGCCATTAACCTTCAGATGTGACACACTTCCATTTGAATCTGTAGCTTGGTTCCACGGTACAGCACTGAGAGAATCTTACATCGTCAACAGCTCTATGCTTTGACTGAGGTGATAAACTAAGATCCCTCAGCACAGATGTAAAATATCCCTTTGCAATGCTCTGAAGGGCACCAAGGATATTATCTCTATTGCCCAGGCAAACATTCGTCCCTTAATCTACAAAACAATTGGAAGTTGTCACACATACAGAACTCTGGAGGAACTCCCCACCTCTAAGCACATCTTTCCCTCTCTACCCCTCTCTGCTTTTCGCAGGGATCATTCCCTCCGTGACTGCCTGGTCCACACGTCCCTCCCCACAGATCTCCCACCTGGCACTTATCCCTGCAAGCATAAGTGCTACACCTGTCCCTACACCTCCTCTCTTACCACCATTCAGGGCCCCAAACAGTACTTCCAGGTAAGGCAACACTTCACTTGTGAGTCTGTTGGGAGCATCTATTGCATCCGGTGCTCCCGGTGTGGCCTCCTCTACATCGGTGAGACCCGACGCAGATTGGAGGACCGCTTTGTCGAGCACCTCCACTCTGTCCGCCACAACAGACAGGATCTCCCAGCTGCCACCCTCTTCAATTCTCCTTCACATTCCCATTCGGATATGGTGAGGCCAAACTCTGGTTGGAGGAGCAACACTCATATACCATCTGGATAGTCTCCAGCCCCTTGGTATGATTATCGAATTCTCCAACTTCCGGTAATTCCCTCCCCTTCCCTTCCCCTATCCCACTTTCACTCTGCCTCCTCTTCCAGCTGCTTATCACCTCTCTCATGATTCTACCTTCTTCTACCTTCTACCAATAGTGCTTTCCCCTTACATACCTTCTTCACCTTTCCTGCCTATCTCCTCCCTGCTTCCCCTTCCCCACCCCTTGATCTTTCCTCTGATAGGTTTTTCACCTGGCACCTACCAGCCTTCTCATTCCCACCCTCCCCCCACCTTCTTTATGGGGCCCCTGCCTCCTCCCTCTTCAGTCCTGATGAAGGGTCTCAGCCCGAAGCGTTGACTGCTCATTTCCACGGATGCTGCCCGACCTGCTGAGTTCCTCCAGCTTACGCAAACTCTGGAGGAACTCAGCAGGTGAAGCAGGATCTATGGAGAGGAAAAAAGAACCTACATTTTGGACCGAAGCTCTTCATCAGGACTGGAAAAGAGAGTGAAAGAAGCCAGAATAAGAAGGTGGGGGAGGGGAGGGGAAGGGGCACCAACTGGCAGGTAATAAGTGAGTAAAGGTGAGCGGGAAAGTGGGTGGGTGGGGGGGAGAGGGCAGGATGAAGTGAGAAACTGGGAGGTGACAAGTTGAAAAGCTAAAGGGCTGAAGAAGGAATCTGATAGGAGACGTTGTCCACAGGGAAATTCTGCTTGTTGCTGACGAAGCAAAGGTGCTTGACAAGGTGGTCCTCCTGTCTGCACTGGGTCTCATTGGTGTAGTGGACGCCACATATGGAGCACCAGATACA
This sequence comes from Hypanus sabinus, assembly GCF_030144855.1. NCBI lineage: Eukaryota > Metazoa > Chordata > Chondrichthyes > Myliobatiformes > Dasyatidae > Hypanus > Hypanus sabinus. Next base: position 70,635,170 of record NC_082706.1, read on the forward strand.
GCAGATGACCCTGACAGACTTGCAGGTGAAGCGTGAAGCCTCACCTGGAAGGACTGCTTGGACCCTAAATGGAGGTAAGACATCAGTGGGGAGAAACAAATTGGAAGATGTCAGCACATTGCAGTGTCTGAGATCATATTGTATGTATAATTTTGACTGCATTCCCCTACTTTATAGCAGTGACTACATTTTATTTGTTGTAAAGCATTTTGAGCCATCCAAAGCATGCATGAAATGTTACATAAATACACATTTTTGTTTTTACATAACATTTTTTTAGATATTTATTGCATCAATCTGAACCAGTGAAAAACAGTGTTGCTGAATTCTGCTTGACCCAAAACTTTCACACTTCAATTCCCTTTCACCCCGTCTAAAAATTTGGCTAACTGATGTCTTTCAGTACAAAATACCAAAATTTTAATTACTGTTTGCTGTTCAATATTTTAAGCTTTTATGATTAATGAAATGATGCAGGAACTGAAGAATGAATCAGAGATACAGTCAGCTGCTTGCTAATGATCCAAAGCAATTGTTCTGAGAGAGATTCAGTGTCAGTCTGAGGAAAGTGACTCTCAGTGAAGAACACAAGGAGCCACATCTGATCCTTCCCAGGGCTTTAACTCCTTTGTTTTTGGCTCAGTTTTCTTTGGATGAGGTGATCTGACTGCTCTCCTTTAAAGGGTTGGAGAGATCTTGCTGGAATTCAGCAGAATGTTGAGATTGAACTGATGTTTGATTTGTACTGTAGATAGTAAGCAAATCACAGGAAATGGGGATAAGTACAGGAGATTCATATAGGTATCCATGAGGGAAATCTAGGTGGGACAAGATCAGCCATAATCTTATACAATGGCAGAAAAATCTCAGGAACTGAATGGCTTCGTCTGTCAACTGGTTATTCTCCTCCATGGCCTGCTGAGTTCCTCCAGCAGTTTGTGTGTGTTACTCTGGACTTCCAGCAGCTGCAAAATCTCTCGTGTTTCTGTCTTTTTATGACTTTGTTACTTTCTGTGAATTGTGACAAATGTCAACTATAAATTGTCTAAGGTGCAGACTATTAACTCAGTGATGAACTGGTTTAATGAATTCACCGGGGTAAGGTTTACTTGATTGACTATAGAAGGTCCATTTGGACCAGGTATCAAGATTTTTCTCTCTACTCCAATCCTCACACCAACCTTGAATATAACAAACTGCATTCTGGAATAACCAAGTGATCCAATAAAAACCTGGAAATCTTGAAATTAATTTCACAGAATTAAATGAAGAGTATAGAAACCCATTGATGAATGGAATCACTCCTCTGATGAAGGGTCTTGGCCCGAAACGTTGCCTGTACTTCTTCCTATAGATGCTGCCTGGCCTGCTGCGTTCCACCAGCATTTTGTGTGTGTTGTTTGAATTTCCAGCATCTGCAGATTTCCACGTGTTTCCATTTTTAATTCCCTCATCTTTACCCAGATTTTATCACTCACCTACAATGGCCAATTAAACCAGCAATCCATCTATTTGACGTACAAGAGTGCCTGAGTACAGAGGAGTACAAGGAGAACGAGCAAACTCCACACAGGTAACAGTGGAGGCCAGGATTGAACCCGAGACACCCAGGCAGATGGAGTTCAACCCAGAAAAGTGTGAAGTGATTCACGTTGGAAGGTGGAACTTGAGGACAGAGTACAGTTAATGGGAAGATTCTTGGCAGTGTGGAGGAACAGAGGGATCTTGGGGTCCACATCCATAGATCGCTCAAAATTGCCAATAAATTGATAGGGTGGTTAAGAAGATATATGATGTGCTGGCCTTCATTAATTGGGGGATTGAGTTCAAAATGTTGTTATCCTATAAAGCATGATTAGACTACACTTGAAATACTGTGTTCAGTCTGGTTGCCTCATTATAGGAAGGATGTAGAAGTTTTAGAGAGGATGCAGAGGAGATTTACCAGGATGCTATCTGGATCAGGGAGCATGACTTAGGAAGATGAGTCGAGTGAGCTAGAGACTTTCGCTTTGGAGTGAAGGATGAGAGGTGACTTGATAGAGGTGTGTAAGATGATAAAACACATAGATTGTGTGGCTAGCCAGAGGCTTTTTCTCAGGGCAGAAATGACTAATATGAGGGGGCAAAATATTCAGGTAATTGGAGGAAAGTATAGATGAATGTCAGGGATTTTGCACAGAGTGCTGGGTGCATGGAACACCCTGCCAAGAAGTGGTGGTAGAAATAGATATATTAGGAACAATAAAAAAATTAATAGAAATAAAGACACTAAGATTGGTCTTACTGCGGTTTAAAGGCCAGCACAACATTGTGGGTCAAAGGGTTCTATACACTTTGTTATATATACATGTCTATTGAGTGTGCAAGAATGCCAGGGTCCAGAGGAAACCATGGGGAAATTGTCCAAACTCCACACAGGTAACACTAGAAGTCAGGAAAGAATCCATGTCACTGCAGATGTGGGAAACGTTTAAGCATGTTGACACGCTCATTCTCTAAGTACTTTCAAAGCTGAGATATTGGAACCAACAGGAGGTTATGACTGAGGCATAGGATCAACCATTTATTTATGCTAAAGGTAGACTGTAAAGTTTTGCTGGACCTTCTGTGTAGACTTCTATATTGAAATTGGCATTAAGGGCAAATACACAGGAGGTTCTACAGATGCTGGAAATCTAGAACAGCATACACAAAATACTGAAGGAACTCAGCAGGTCATTCAGCATCTACTGAGAGGAATAAAGAGCCTATGTTTCACGCCGAGACCCTTCATCAGAATTTATACAGCACAGGCTTTTACACACTGTCAGCACTTTATTCCCTTCCATAAATGCTGCTTAACTTGCTGAGTTCCTCCAGCATTTTGTATTTGTTGCTCCTGATTAAGGGCAAATTTACTGAGGCAACATATTAGTTGATGAAACTGAGACAACATATTTGTTGACTTCAGTAGAATTTTCTGTTTTTGTTGCATGCCAACAGTTATAAGAGAGAGATTATGAGCTTGCTAGATGGATATCTGTTACCAGAACCAAATATATATCCTGGAATTTCTGTACAAGGGTCATCTTTCATGTGTGGATGATGACTGGACAGTATCTACAGAAGCGTCTGTGTCATGCTCGGATCTGTAACTGTTGGAGTTCCAGCAGAAATTGCCACAAGCTTTGAAGTGCAAGCTATGTCACGGCACGGGTTTCATGCTAACAGTTGCAAAAGCTGCCCTAATAATAACCAACAAAGAGCGCTAACACAAGAAAGCGGTATCCATCATCAAGACCACTCTCACTGCTGTCATCAGACAGGAGGTACAGGAGCCTCAGGTCCCACACTATCAGGTTCAGGAACAGTTATTACCCTTCAACCAATAGGCTCACTCACTTCAACTCTCAACTGATCAGTGAAACACAACCTGCGGACTCACTTTCAAGGATTCTATAACTCATCCTCTCATTCTACTTATATATCTATCTATCTATCTATCTATCTATTTATTTATTTATTTATTATTTTTTCTTGATTCTTTCTGTGTCTCTGTGTGTGCTGACAGATGACAGCACCCAGGTGTGAAGGATTGACAAATTCCCATGTTGAGACAGAGACGAGAATTTATTCTTCAGAACTCTAAATCAACCTCAGTGGCTTAATCCCCACCTCAGTTACTCAGACCACATCTCTGTTACGCTAATCCCAACATACAGACCGCTCGTCAGGCGCTCCAGACCAGTTCAGAAGCAGGTGAAAACCTGGTCAGCAGGAGCCATCTCTGCTCTTCAAGACTGCTTTGAGCACACTGACTGGCACATGTTCAGGGAGGCTGCAACCGATGGCGACTCTACCAATAGAGGAGTATATGGCATCAGTGACTAGCTACATTGGCAAGGGCATCAACAACATCACTGTGTCCAAGACCATCACTACCCGCGCTAATCAGAAGCCATGGATGACCGCGGAGGTGCGTGTGCTGCTGAGGACCCGTGACTCCGCCTTCTGAGCAGGCAACAAGGCAGCTCTAACAACGGCGAGGGCCAAACTGTCCCGGGCCATCAGAGGGGCAAAGCGTGCACATGCCCAGCGAATCCACAGCCACTTCCAGGACAGTGGTGACACGTGGCGCATATGGAAGGGCATCCAGGACATCACCAACTATAGGACAACATCACCTGACTGTGCGGGTGATGCCTCCCTCCCAGATGCGCTGAATAACTTCTACGCTCATTTTGAGGTGGAAAATGACGAGGCGGCGAGGTAGTCCACCCCTCCTCCAAATGACCAGGTGCTGTGTCTCACCGTGGCAGATGTGAGAAGAACTCTGTGCAGGGTCAACCCACGGAAGGCTGCTGGACCAGACAACATCCCTGGTAGAGTGCTCAGAGGATGTGCAGACCAGCTAGCAGATGTTCTCATTGACATCTTCAACATCTCCCTGAGCAGCGCCACCGTTCCAATGTGCTTCAAGGCTGCCACCATCATCCCCGTGCCGAAGAAGTCAAAGTCTAAGCTTGCCTTAGTGCCCTAGATTAAAGAGTGAGAATGAGTCAAAGTTTCAGCTACATGAGTCTATCAGGTAAGTAAGTGTCTGGCTTGTAGTTAGCAACAATGTAAATGAAAATAGAATTCTTTTTAACAGACAAGTGCTCAATTAATGCACAACAGAATAAGAAGCCCTTAGAATCATACCAGAGAACATTATTAATGGAAGGAGAAATAAAACGTGTGCTAGCACCCCAGACCATAAGACATAGGAACAGAATTAGGCCACTTGGTCCATTGAATCTACCTTCCCACTCCATCATGACAGATTTATTTTCTCTCTCAACCCCATTCCATATAACCATATAACGATTACAGCATGGAAACAGGCCATCTCGGCCCTTCTAGTCCGTGCCAAACGCTTAATCTCACCTAGTCCCACCTACCTGCACTCAGCCCATAACCCTCCATTCCTTTCCTGTCCATATACCTATCCAATTTTACTTTAAATGACAGTACCAAACCAGCCTCTACCACTTCTACTGGAATCACGTTCCACACAGCTACCGCTCTCCGAGTAAAGAAATTCCCCCTCGTGTTACCATTAAACTTTTACCCCTTAACTCTCAACTCATGTCCTCTTGTTTGAATCTCCCCTACTCTCAATGGAAAAAGCCTATCCACATCAACTCTATCTATCCCTCTCAAAATTTTAAATACCTCTATCAAGTCACCCCCCCCCCCACAACTTTCTACGCTCCAAAGAATGAAGACCTAACTTGTTCAATCTTTCCCTGTAACTTGGGTGCTGAAACCCAGGTAACATTCTAGTAAATCTTACGCATTCTCCTGCCTTCTACCTATAACCATTGACCATTGTTAATTGCAATTGCTAATCAAGAATCTACCAACCTCTGCTTTAAATATACGCAAAGGCTTGGCCTCCACAGCCTTCTGTAGCAGTGAATTCCACAGAATAATCACCTTCTGGCTAGAGAAATTCCTCCTCATCCTTGTGTTAAAGGGACTTTCTTCTATTCTGAGGCTGTGCTCCCTGATCCTAACTCCCTCACAATAAGAAACATCCTCTCCATGTCCTTTTGATATTCAGTAGAGCTTCAACAATGTATTTAAGACTATTTTGGCACTTAGCTGACAGCAGGAAACACAAAGAACCATGGAGTTTCCAACCCTCTTCAGTTCTGTGTTGTAACAAGAAGTGTTAAATCCGGGAGCTGGGAGCTGGTGTTGAAGGGACACAGCAGAATGCCAGCGTAATCTGTAGTGTTTCTGGCATCCATGTCAGTTCCTCTTTGGACAGGTTAGTCACCAGGTGAAAACACCATTCCATGTAGCATGGTAACTCAAAGCATAATTGTAAGTACATCAATTCAAAGATGGTGCCCCTTTCAAAATCATTACAGAGCATAATTTACTTATCTCAGTATCTCTGCATCAGGTGAACAGGAGAAATTTCATACAATTTCAAATAGTCTGGTTGAGAGGTGTTACATCAACAATCTCACACTGAATCTTAGTAAGACCAAGTAAATAGGTGCAGCCTTTAGGAAGAGGAAGTCGAGGAAACACACACCAGTCCTCGTTAAGAGTCAGCAGTTTCAAGTTCCTGGGTGTCAACATCTCTGAAGTACATCCCAGGCCCAATATGTTGATGCAATTATGAAGAAGGTATGCCAGTGGCCATATTTCATTAGGAGTTTGAGGAGGTTTGAAATGCCATCAAAGACTCTAGCAGATTTCTACAGGTGTACGATAGAGAGCAATGTAACTGGCTATATCACCGTCTGATATAGAGGGGCCACAGCATAGGATCAGAACAAGCTGCAGAGGGTTGAAATTTCAGCCATTCAATCATGGGCACTAGCCTCCTCACCATCAAGGACACCTTCAACAGTAACAACTCAAGAAGGCAGCATCCATCATTCACCACCTAGAATATGCCCTCTTCACAGCAGTGCTGACTGCTAAATATACAATCTACCACCTATCAAACATTGGACTTCCATTAACATAGCACACAAGACATGATTTATTCAGGTATTTTTGACTTTATTACTGTTCTTTGAGAATTGTACATATTTACATAGTTTACATTTCTAAAATAGTGTCTAGTATTCATCAGGAGGACATCACTGCCAGTATTGTTTCGTATTTGCCAGTAGTAATATTTTTCAAAGCTGTATCATAGATACGATAAGCTGTAACCATGAGCACACCAGAGAAATAGAAATATTTCAATGTCCGTTAAACTAACCTCATGATTATTATCTGACAAGTATTGCTTGCAAGGACTCACATTGACACAGTTGCTTTGCACACATCAGCACAATATTTTCTAACAATATGGAACAGAAATGACAAGACACCAATTATATGGACACTGTACATGAGGTATAAACAAAATATACACAGCAGTTAATGAAGGTTGCAACATTCAACTCTAGCCTGATCTTGCTGCTTTGGTTTCACCCCTACATGTGATGACTTTATTGAAGAGCTAGTTAACGAGCTCTTTAACAGATTGAAGAAAAACAATCTTTGAGATTACGAACACAACAAAAGGGACAAAGCAAAAATTGATCATGGTCATCAAGTGAGAGAGTGTATGGATATCTGTATAACATTTTAAAGTTCAACACAATCGTCTTAAGTGATGTTTCACAATGATAAAAAAACTAAAAGCTGAGATATGTTTACAGTTTGCCTAAGCTCTCAAGAGGTTCTCAAGTAATGAGTGCAGGAGTAACATCAGTGCTTTTTAATGTAAATTGTCCTATAAGGTTTTGTAACTGTATTAACATATGTACCCTTCCACAAATTTGCTCTTAAAGGTCCTCTTTTAAGTTCTGCAAGGAAACTAGGGAGAGGGCAAAATCGGGCAAATACTTCACAATGACTAATGTATTCTCATGGTATCCATATCACATTCTGAAACAGTCAAGATCAAAAAGCCAAGCGACAATGAAGTATTTTGACTCTTCTCAAAATTATTTGCTTCATTCATGTCAAAATTAATGTTTACACTTGAAGAATGGTACAGATCTCTTTCACTTATACCTTCTTTTAAAGACTGGCTGTATCTTAAAACAGCATCACCATATTAATTCAAAGTAGATGTTCTACATCAAAAAGGGCTAGTAAAGTTGAAGGGTTTTCCTATTTGCTTCTTGAAAGTTTCCATACCCTGAATTTAACAATATCGAAAACTCGGAGTGCATTATGTAACTATGCCACAATTGTTCAAGAACTCCAAGCACTTGTGTACACTACCTGAAAAGATTGAACATGCTTTATATGTACACACGCAGCAACTGTTTAATCCTATTGGTCAATATTACCATTTGAGATTGACCAGTTGTCAAAATGGTAAATTTCAGGTTACTCCAAAATCATCTTGAGCAGCAACACTATTTGTGGTACATGATGAGAAGGAGGAATTATAGGGTTGTGCCATTATCGGAAGCTGATAGGAAGAATGTTTTACTAAAAAGAGGGACGATTCATTGACTGCGTTATATCAAACTTACATGTAATGTGATGGTTAATGCAGTCAGTCATAGAATGAACAGGGCTAAATGACTACATAAAAGAAAGCACAAGTACTGGGAGGTTCTATCAGCATTTCTGGGCTCATTTCGCCTCAGCCCACCACATCTGCCTGACTAAAGGCAGGAAGTCAGACGCTGGCACATCTGACCTCACACTTCCTATTCAAGATGCCATTGAGCCCAGTGGCTGTCGTGCTGGAGAGAAGTTCCAAATGTGGTTTGTAGTGAAGTATTAAAGTTCATAAATACTTGCTAGTATACTAAGATGTTTTTAATTAAGTATATTTTGATATTTTTAATTTTGCAAATCTTTCTATGGTTTTTGAATGCCCAGGGGTAAAGTATCAGCAGATTACTTGATACCTTTCCAACTCACGGGAAACTTCTCAGCAAGGTCAGCTTATTTGGTCCTCAGCATCTGGAAGAGTCCCAGCCCTTGTTCCAAAGCTTTCCACTTTGTGAGGCCAATCAAATGGAGTTTATGCTCACTCCCCTCATTGGTGCCTTACCTCCCTGTGATCAATTCTCCCTCACACACTCGTCAGCTCCCACCCATCAATACCTGAGGACATTTATAGTCACCTACCTACCAACAGAAGCAGCTGTCTCAGTTCAGGACCACATACCCATAAATACATCAGCTGATCCCTATTTTTACGACATTTAAATAACTAACTTCCATTTATCAGAAGGTTCACATGATATCAAATTGGTCACTGTACAGTGCATAGCTTAAGAGCACCCTAAGGGTACTAGTTCACATTGCCAAGCTTCAATGCCCTCAGTGGGTTGGCACGTACTCCCGGATGGCCCACCAAGTTTCAGCGTTGTCACTGGGACAGAATGGCCCATGCAGGTTAAAAAGAGCTGGCACCGCTCTGAACTCTTATGAAATCCCTTCAACAGCCTGACTCTTAGAAAACAGCCATGAATGAATCCACCAGTCTTCCCAAATAGCAGGCCAGTCCACAGAGGAGAGAAAGGACATATTACAAAAAACAATCACATACAAATTAATGAAATTCACAGCCTTTTCAATGTTGAACAGGTAATAAGTTAAATGCCTGTATTGGTTGCCTTTTAAATATATCTTTAAATGAATAAATAGTTTAGGAATTGATATGAGGATATGAATTTCAACTGCACCAAGGATTCCAAAAGAGTTCTAACAAAAGTTAGAGTTAAAAGGGTATCTCAGTTCCTCTCCCCGCAAATGCTGCCTGTTTATTCTAATATACACTGGCGTTACATTGGGATCCAACTAAACAACTGCTGTTGTGGTAAGTTGCACACAGAGAGTTAAATGCCCACTCAGATGATGTTTGTTCTACACGTTAGGTGAATGGAACAACATTCAATAATAAAAGATTTGGGTGGACAACCTTAGAGTCTTGACTCTCTTCCTGTCGATATAGAAATTCCTCACTTTGGTGTCAACAGAGCCTTCCTGTCAGTCGGTCGCAGGCTTAGGAACAGTCTGGTCAGAAGTGGGATAGTCCTGATCAGCAGGGGCTTGCCGAGAGGCGGCCTGGAACCAAGGGTGCATAAGGATCTCACTAGCTGTCAGTCGCTCCAGGGGCTCACGCCGCAGCAGGCTACGGATCAGACACTTGGCTTTGGGTGAGACGCTGTCCGGGATACAGAAGTGCCCGCGCCGGATCTTATTGAAAAGGGCAATGGGGTCAGAATCGTGGAAAGGATAGCGTCCCAACAGGAGGGTGTAGAGCATGATGCCGAGACTCCAGATGTCCGCTGCCTTCCCAGAATAACATCCACTCGTGTTCAGTATCTCTGGGCTTACGTAAGCCGGACATCCATGCTTATCAGACAGGGAGTCATCCTTTCCCTTCAGGATATGAGCATCATCCAAGTTTTCCAGCCTCAGCCAGCTCCTGTGGGAATGGCAGACAAATAATCAGCACTGTGCTTAAAAACAGTACAAGGCAAGAATGGATGTGAAAACCAGACACTCTTTAGTGAAATACCACTGCCCCATTCCAATCACACAAACACACAACACAGATGTGTTGCATGCATACACACTCATGCTTACCGAATAATTCATCCCCTCACATTTACTCAGTGAACACTTTGGACAGAATCTCTTGTCTTCCCTTTTCAAAGTTCTGCAGTAATTTGATTTTGTAAAGCTGCTGAAAGCTGTTTGATCAGTGTTGATGATATTCTAAATAAAACAGCCTTGTAAAATTTGAATGTGTGAACATTTAAATGCAGATTTCACATGTTGCTTAGTGCAATTAAAAATACATATTTTTAATAGAGTAAAAGCTTTGGAGCTAAAAGGCCATATATTTATAACAAGTACAATTAGACTGATGCTGTGCTTAGCACTTGCAGCTATTGAAGAGCAGATCAATCGGGTGATTGAAGGGATGTGCCCTACATTTGAAGCTGGAATCTGTGGAAAGGGCAGAATGTTCAGCTCTTGTGTTTTGTAAATGGAAAACATGACGTGTGTGTGTGTGCGCGCATCTGTGTGTGTCCAAGAGTGTGTGTGTGTGTGTGTGTGTGTGTGTGTGTGTGTGTGTGAGTCTGTATGTGAGTCTATGAGTGAGCATATGTGTGTATGAAATAAAAACACAAAATGCTGGGAGAACTCAGCAGGCCAGACAGCATCTATGGGAGGAGGTAGAGACAATGTTTCAGGCCAAAACCCTTCATCATATGTGTTTATGTGTGTGTCTATGAGAGTGTGTGTGTGTGTGTCTGTGAGTCTGTATGTGTGTGTGTATGTCTGTGTGTGTGTCGTATCTGTGTGCGTGCATCTGTGCATGTCTGTGTGTGTGTATATATTATGGTCCCTTATGACATTGAATCAACAATCAGCACCTGCTTTGACAATGAGACTACCTTACATTGCAACACCACCCACCCTGTGATGCCAAATCTGTAGCACATGATGAAGGGGGAAAATATAGCATGCACCTTGCTGGTTGCGGTAATTCACATCTTTCTAACTAATGTGCTATATAAATACTGCTGTTAACCTTAATACCTGATAATGTAGATTCTCACTTGTGAATTATATACAACCTACAGCAGCGAAACATTACTGGCTGAGTTACAGACAAGGGGGTTTAGCTACAAAAATATAGGCTAGTTATTCAAAACTGTGAAGTGTGATGCATAGAAATTACTTCTCCTGGAGTACGGAGTCTCTCAATTCTCTATCGCTGGAGAACATACACATAGTTAAGGTGGCGAGAGAGATAAACATTTAAAAGTTTATAGGAGCTGGGTGTAGAAGAGAACATAAATTCAAGGAATTTGCAAGATGCTGAAAATCCAGAATAGCACACACACAAAATACTGGAGGAACTCAGCAGGTCAGGAAGCGTCTCTGAAGAGGAATAAACAGTCGACATTTCAGGCCAAGACCCTTGAAGCCATAATGGTAGTGAGTGGCAGGGTGAGCTGGAAGACTCTGCTTCTGGTATGTTCTTACACACCACATAAACCTTCACCCACCCCACTTCATCAAACTCTACCACCAAACTGTCCCACATTCGTGAGCTTATTAAGCTTCCTCTAAAAGGCACTGCACAATTCACCTAACTGTCCCATGCTAGCAGCATGTTACAGTCTAACCTCAACTGTGAAATAAACAAACTAAAATAGAATTGGAATTCACTTACCTCACCGTACAATAATTATAACTCAGGCCAAATTGTTTTGTTAGTCACATAAAGAGGGTAATTTTGCTTAGGCAAATACTGTGGTTTATATCTGAGATAAACAAGACCTTTTCTGCAGTTTAAGTAGCTATTTTGCTTTCGTTTGTAAATGCTGAGGGAAGATCTGAAATGGGAACATGCAATCAAATCTTTAATCACCATAGCTTTTGGGAATGGCCCCCTTAAAAATGTTGCTGCAAACCGGTGCTTAAACATCTATCAAAGCTGCATGCATCATTAGCCACAATTTTAAATGTTTATTATTTCTATTAATAATTTACTCATTTAAAAAGGCTGGAGATAATAGTATTTCTGTAAACCTGCACTTGCCCAAGTCCAGTCTATAAATGTTTGATAACCTTGTGCAATATGCTTTATTCATCTAAAATAAACAATAGTTTTGAAATATTGAGAGACCCATTGAGTTTTGTCTCTATTGTTGCAAATATATAGAATACAATTACCATTCACTAAAAAAAAATTAAAATTATTTTAAAACCAGTAGAACAAGTGGATGCAGGTCTGATTTCAACATTTAAGAGAAATTTGGATAGGCACCTGGATGGGAGGGGTATGGAGGACTATGGTCCGGGTATGAGTCAATGGGACCAGGCAGGATAATAGTTTGGTATGAACTAGATAGGCATAAGGGCCTGTTTCTGTGTTGTGGTGTTCTACATCTCTAAAGGAATAAATCTATACGTAAATCATTGCAAGATGTAACTATTTTATGGCTTATTGCCTGAGAACACCAGAAGAACTTTAGGGAAGTATTAACCTATTCCCATATAGATATTCCCCTAGTAGAAACTATTCATTCAGTATCTTGTGTGTGTTAAACCATCCTGAGATTCTATACTGAGCATTTAGTAGAGCTGTACAACTTTCCTTGATCTAACAGGAGCACAGAAATATTGTCTAAACACCTGGAGATTCACTGAAGCATTTACAAATTCATAAAACGGTTACTGATTACTATTTTGGAAATGTAGTCTTTTTATTTAACAGGTGATTTAATAATCATCTTCTGACCGTGCTTATTAATTAACTCTGGTTTATAAAACTCCAAACCTTATTTGTCACTTTATACTCATTTTCTTGCGGGCATTCTTTGATCCTTTGGAATAATACCCTATGCTTAAGAAGTCAATTATTTTGCCAGTCACGTCTAGAAGTTGTACTAACATGGCATTAAAATTTCAAAAAGGAGTCAGATTAACCATGTCGGTTACATTACAGATACAGCACACACAACCTATTAAAGAAACCACATTCAGTTTATCTAAGCATTCAGCACAAGTGTAATCTGAGGGTTATGACGTGCTTTTTTCATTCTGTGTAAAAGATTATGGTGACTTCCAAGGGATTTTAAAATAATTTATTCACTGACTGCGTGTTCCACATTTTATGAAAGACCCGCCACCGCTCGTTGCCCTCGGTTCGTTTGAAGAGGGCGGTTAGGTGGAGCACGATAGACGCAAGGATAACAGATTCTCTTACGGACTTTGTTTTGGCAAAATGTGATATTTTCATAGCGTTACTGTGGATAGCTTTTGTGTTTTTTTTTAAGAATCAAATTTTGTTAAGATTACTAGCCCAGCAACAGAACCAGCCGCTCAGAGCTGGGATTAAAGTGAATGCAATCGCTTTTGTTTTCGGTGTTGGATGCACCCGTTTTGAACGCACCTCTGCTCATCAACAAAGACGAATTTCCTGAGTTTGAGGTCTCGCAGGACGATGCCGGAATCGTGGCAATGGGCCACCGCCGAGACGATCTGGTGAAAGAGACGCGCCGCTTCCTCCTCGCCCAGGCGCTTGCGGTTCCGCATGTACGAGTGCATATCGCCATGGCCCCTCTCCAGCAACACGTAGCACTGCCGTTCCCCGAGGATTACTTCCTCGATCGCAGTGATGTTGTCGTGGAGTGACATCTGCAGATACGGTCCGATTTCATCCTGGTATTGCCTAATGTCAAAAACCTGTGGATGCAAAACAACGTCTTATTTCTAAATAAAACACTCAACGCTTTTGCTATTTATGCGAATGGAAAGGTGTTTTAACCTTTATTTTATCGAGCAAGTCGCAAAATCCCGAGTTTAGGCAAATTAACACGTTAACACAAAAGCAAATTAGTGCTTATCCGCTAAAATCTGATTTGATAGATGTTGATGATATCTGTGCGGAACTTTGATCTGATCCAAAAGGTCATCGCTGGGCCACCGTTCACACAAATGCTGACTATTTCCAGCAGTTGGAGTTAATAATTCAGAACAGGTGGTGAGTGGTAAGGAAAAAGCTGCTTTTAACTGCTTCGCAACACACACACACACACACACACACAAAATGCCGAAGGCAGATAGAACAGTACAGAACAAAACAGGCCCTTCGGCCCACGATGTTTTGCTGAATCAGCTAAAACGAACAATAAAATAACAAAGACCTACCTCCTACCTGCCCAATGTCCATAACCCTCCATCTCCCTGACATCGGTGTGCCTATCCAAATATTTCTTAAAACCCTCTCATGTATTTCCCTCGACCACCATTGCCAGGCAGCACATTCCAGGTATCCACCACTCTCTGAGTAAAATACTTAGCCCTCACATTCCCCTTGAACCTACTTTCAATGCATGCCCTCTGGTATTAGACATTTCAACCCTGAGAAAGGTACTCTATAATTACTCTATCTATGAACGATCTCGGTCCGAAACGTCGACTGTTTATTCCCCTTCATAGACGCCGCTCGACCTGCTGAGTTCCTCTAGTATTTTGTGTGTACTGCTATAGATTGTAGAGCCTCCTGTGTTTGCAAAGGGGAAACTAGGGGTGCAAAACAAAAAAAAAGCCACAGAAACTGGCAGGGGAAGGACAGGTGGGATTGGCTGGACAGGCATGGAAATTATTAGACAAGGTGTCAAAGGTTACTGGGAGAACGCAAGAGAATTGGGTTGACAGGGACAACAAATCAACCCTGACTGAAAGTTAGAGCGGACTCTATGGGCCGAATGGCTTAATTTTGCCCCTATGATTTATGGTCAGCATGGAAATTGTGGGCCGAAGGGCCTGTTCATATAAAATGTCCTTTAATATCTCATTCAGGAAACCTCATTGCTGCCCTCTAGATGGCGGCACCGCCATGCGCTGCTTAAATACACTAACCCGCATCCGTCAGATAGTAAAACGCCTCAAGTTGGGTACAAACTCTCAACTAATTTACGCAGCGCCGGGGAGTTAAACACACAAGGCAGGAGAGGAAGAGAAGTTATTAAAATTATGTTCTGAAAAAGGCATCCCCCATCTAAATATAAAACAGTCGTGACTTTTTTGGAGTGTTTTTTGTTCCATACCTTGCACACAAATTCCTTCCCGGTGTGGCTCCCGATTGCCCTGAAGACATTGTCCTTCTCGGGGTTTTGTAGCAAGAGGTAGTTTCCTATCCGAGCCCACGCCTGGCTGCTGCAGGGGCTGCTTGGAATCGGGCTGGGGGATCCCGGGCCGGAGAAGTAGGCAGCGTCCGGGGAAGAGTCGCTCAGCCGCGGGCACTTAGGAGCCGGCTCTTCGGCCTCCAGTCGCTTCGGTCTCCATCTGCCATTGCGGAGGATTGGGATGGGGCTCGCCCTGTGCACGTTTAAACTCATCAAAGGGAGCTGGAGATCTAAACAAAAAAAAAGCCGAAGCAGGGAAGAGCGGGTGGATTTTTTTAATTTCACTGTGGTTTGCAACAAGATTGTACTCCGCGATGCGCAAGGAGGACGGTGGACGCAACTTGTAGGGATGTCTCTTTCATTCCTTGATGGCGAACACCCTTCCTCTAGGGTGGTTGATGCAGCAAGGAGAGATCCTTGAAACAGTTTGCCCGGCCGCTTCTGCAGGAAAAAAATCAAAAATACATCCAATCCACTGTCCCCGGTACCGGGATGAAATGTCTCGCTCGTTTCTCCGGCAGCAGGCAGTGGCGCTTGTTTCCAAAGCAAGGTCGCGGGTGTTCTGTGCAAAAACAAAATAACCTCAGCACTTGTGTGCAGGTGGTTCACGGACGAATTACCTCAGGGTAACCGGTCGGGGTGAAGGGGCGCATTGCAAACTTTAACCGGTCTCCGTGCTTGTAACCGGCAGGGGTTGCAACTGGAATCAAAGTTGCTCTGTTCAGCAAAAAGTTACAGTAATTTGGAGGGAGGTGGAAAAGAGAGAGAGAGAATGCCTCAGAGGAATGCAGGCTGGCTCACAGTGTGTCTGAATATAACAGTCTGCAGGATTGCAACATCACCCTCTGGATGAGAGTCACCCAGCAATAGAGAGCGGCAAAAACACAGATACTTTTACCTGTTCTACGCAGTCTGGCACCGCCCGCGACAGATTCCTTGTTGAAGCGGCGTATCGATTTCTTTGCTTCTTATCCCTCTATACACGGGCAAAACAAATTTCGAAACAGATCAAGATTTTCTATATTACCTGAGAAACAAAAATACTTTTTCTATTCATTTCACGATCCAACCTACTAACAAAGTGATTTGTAAGTTTTCCCTCCATTATTTCTGAGCGTAACCTTACATACATTACGGTAAATTCTCTCCTTTCACAACACAATCATGACCATCACATGGGTTGTCTTGAATGACGCAAGGTTCCAGTCTAGGCAACTCTCTTGACGTAGAGCCACGTTAAATGACACTCCAACGGCACTTATACCAGGTCATTGCAACGGGCAAATGTATTTTTCTTGAGGCGTTGTGCAATAGCATTTCAAAGTAACCAGGTCGTGTTTTACCCGTGAGAAAACAAAGCAGACTGGTGCAAAAATGGAGAAAGTTGGATTTGAAGTAATCCAAGACCCTAAAATTTAACGCAGCTATTTTAATCGTTGTGCTCTGATCATCAACAAGATCTGACACCGAACCAGATACTGTATCAGGATAATTTAGCCAAAGGTAATTTAGGTAACATCAAAAAGAAGTGGCGAATTTTACAGATTATAGGTCCGGACCTTTGAAGCACATACTGTTTGTAGTCTTTTGTTTAAGTCGCAGTATTTCTGATGAGTGTGTACATTAAACTTAAATAGATAAATAAATTTAAATGCAGATATTTAAGCTGAAATTATTTTATAAAGACACTTGAAAATTAAAATAAATGCAAAGATTGAAGTTAATTCATGAAATAAAATATTTGACTAATGTTATCCCATCCTTAAACAAGATAGTCACCGGACTGAAGTTTCAGTGAACGGAAACCCCAGCCCTTCCTAGAGGTCGAACATTTTGGAGAATACGTTCAATTTTTTTTGCCTTTCGATTCTTGACTTTTTATGTAGGCTTAGTAGCTTCTTTCCTCACTATCTGCTCTGCCACTCTGTTTCCCATCCACCTACAACTGGAGTTTAAATCTCTCCATCCCCTTCCCCCATGCACCCATGCAGTATTAACAAGCCTTCCCCCTTCCTGCAAGGGTATTAGTACACCTCCAGTTCAGGTGCAAACTGTCCCTTCTGTACGGGTTCCACCTTCTGTGGAAGAGAGCCCAATAATCCAAAAACCTGAAGCCCTGCCTTGCACCATCTCCTTAGACTGTTAAACTGTAATAATTGGCATCTTTTAGTTTCAAGAGACCATGGATTTGTGCCTTGGAAAGTTTCCAGGGCGCAGGCCTCGGCAGGTTTGCAAGGGAGACCTGCAGTTGCCAATGCTGCAAGTCTCCCCTCTCCACACCACCGATGTTGTCCAAGGGAAGGGCAAGGTCTGATACAAGGGCCGTGTTGTTGCAGAGCAATGTGTGGTTAAGTGCCTTGCTCAAGGGTACAACACGCTGCCTTAGCTGAGGCTCGAACTAGCGATCTTCAGATCACTAGACCAACGCCTTAACCACTTGGCCACGCATCAACACTGTTAAACTGTATGATCTTCCTATATCTAGCTTCACCATATGGCATGTCCTTGCTCTGTAGGTCCTATCCTTTAACTTAGCATCTAACTCCCTGAACTCATTTTGCAATACCTCGTCACCCTTCTTACCAAGGTCATTGACACCAACATGGACAAGGACCTGTGGGTGCTTAGCCTCCCACTAGACTCGATCCGAGATCTCTCTGACCCTGACATCCGGGAGGGAATAAACCACCCAGGAAGCTGGTTCTCATCCACAGAACCTCCTGTTTGTACTTGTAACCAAAGAATCCCCTCCCACTACAGCTGCCTCCTCTCCCCCTTCCCTCTGAGCTACCTTAGAGCTCATCCCTTAGTAGTAGAGATTGCACTCTCTAATTAGATATATTTCTTATTATAATTCTTACTGTACTTGTTTTTATTTATTTTTATGTATTGCACTGTACTGCTGGCACAATGCAACAAATTTCACCAAGTATGCCAGTGATATTAATTCAGATTCTGATTAATGCATCCCACAATTTTGTCAACAAGTTATTTTTTGATAAGTTATTCCTGCTCTTGTAAGAAAGATGTCTGGGTTATAACCATGTTCTTCGTTCTGTTGAGTGATTTAAACCTTTACAAAGATTTATGAAGCAGAACTGATGTTCCGCTTTATCTTATAACAGGATGCTGAGTTTCTGAGCGATGTGGAATGCAAGTACATTTGGTGAGAACCTACATTACTGACAGCTAAAGCTAATGATTGGAGAATTCCACCAGGCAAGCAGAAGGCCAAATACCTCCCATCTCCTAATTGCCTGCAATTTTCATAAGGATCACAAACCTCTGTAGAAATAGAATAAGTAACTGGGAATTGTGCTGACAAGTTGATTGTGTTGACCTTCATTAATCATGGATTGAGTTCAAGAGCCGCGAGGTAAGGTTGCTGTTCTGGAAAGCTCTGGCCAGACTACACTTGGAATATTGTGTTCAGTTCTGGTCTCCTCGTTATAGAAAAAATGTTCAAAGGAGATTTACCAGTAAGCTGCCTAGATTAGACAGCATGTCTTATGAGAATGGGTTAAGTGGACTAGGGCTTTTCTCTTTGGACAAAGGAGGAGGAGAGCTGACTTGATAGGGGGGTGCACAAGTTGATCGAGTGTATAGCCAGGACAAGATGGCTAAAATGAGGTGGATATATTTTTAAAATGATGGAAGAAAGTGTAGCAGGGGTGTTACATTTTTTTGCATAGAGGGTATTGTGTTTGTGGAATGTCCTGCCAGCGGTGATGTAGAGACAGATACATTAGGGGCATTTAAGACAGCTGTAGGCACATGAATGGTAGAAAAATGGAGGGCTACACAGGAGGGAAGTGGTAAATTGATCTTAGAGTAAGTTAAAAGGTTGGCTCGGAAGGATCTGTACAGGCCTGTTATGTTCTATGTCAAGTTTTGATTCCTACTGCTCCAAGAATGATCTTTTGATGTTATGTTGTGGAATGCAAATTATGCTGCTCTAGTAAAAATCTACCGTACTAGATTGATCACATGCTGAATCAACTGGACTTCCTACTTTTTTTGGCCACAGTCCTTTGATTTGGTATGTAATGGTAGTTATACACATTGTGTGTTTAACAGTGACGTGATTGGTGGGAGACAACCATGACTGCTACCCATTCCCTTTGTTCGCTGCAGTGTTTTCAATTTATCATCATCTATGCCTCACAGGGTTAACCTTTGATTCTCTGTATCCACTGTCTCTGGGCACTAGGTCACCCTCAGAAGGTAGGCTGACAATTTTCCATCAAACTTTGACCTCATAGCACCATTTCGTCATTTTGTCAACTCTAACCTAATGCCAGATTGACCAAAGCCATACCTTTTGGTCTTGTTACCCTCATACCTCTTCCCAATTTACCTCCATCCCCCATTCATCCCCTATGTTGATTGGAGGCACCTTTGTTGAATTTATTCTTTATCCCATCCACCACAAAAGGTGGGAACTCTCCAGTAGCCACACGTGTTAATTCAACTTCTCATTCTCATTCCAACATATGGGTTTTTAGCCTCCTCTACTGCCATGATGATGCCACTGTCAGGTTGGAGGAGCAACACCTCATATTCCATCTGGGTAGCCTCCAGCCTGGTGGCATGAACATCAATTTAACTTCCTGTAATTTCACCCCCTCACCCTTCTTTCTTGTTCCATTCTTCATTCTGGCTTCCCTATTACCCCTTCTTCACTCAAACCCTCCTGGAAAACCCTCTGAGGGAGCAGTATGTCACTCATGTCATATACTAGATTACTTATATAAAAGCAGCAGGCTATTTCAGGGATTTCTGACTAAAGTAAAATGTTACTTAAACGAGCAGTGGAAGGATCTACAACTGATTCTGATCCCAGACAAGTGCAGATGAAATGAATTACAGTTCAGTGAAACTCACTTAAACTCACAAGTGCACACTTATGGAATGAGATTGGCATTGGGTACAATTCTGCTTGCGAAAAAATACCTCACTGTGTACATGTACAGAATGGTAGTTAGGTGAAATTCCAGCAAGCAATAGTACAAGAAAGTGTCAGATTGTGGAGATGTGGTAAAGACAAAAAATAATTATAAAATTATAAATTATAAATAAATATAAAAGACTTAGTCACTCAAGACATGTCCTCTTCTCATTACTACCATCAGGGACAAAGCCCAGGAGCCTAAGGACCCACACTCAATGTTTCCGAAACAGCTTTTTCCCCTCCACCATCAAATTAATGAACCCTACTTCACTGTTTCTTGCAAACAAGAGAAAATCTGCAGATGCTGGAAATCCAAGCAAAACACACAAAATGCAACAGGTCAGGCAGCATGTATGGAAAAGAGTACAGTCGTCGTTTTGGGCCTAGTCTGCTGAGTTCCTCCAGCATTTTGTGTGTGTCACTATTTTTTGCTCTCATTTTGTACTTTGTTTAAATTAATTTTATATATATTTTTTCCTGTTGTCCTTTATACTATTTTTATGCCTTTGTTATTAAACCTGATTCTGATTCTGATTAAACCTCAAAATCAGAACACTGCTTAAATTTTCTTAATAAACTGTGTTCAATCAACTTGATGTGATACTCAGGAGTTATATGCAATGCAGGAATGGGCCAACATCAAAAAAAATGAGAGTCATTGTGTCTTGTATGTTTACTTTTGAGAATGTGCCCTAGTATCTATTCACCCCAGTGGTATGCAGAAGACTCCAGAATGAAGAATCATCCTAAATACTGGTTGATCCACATTCATAACATAGAAGAGTTTTACTTTTAATGCTGTTTGTAGCAAAGCTTCAATAATTAACAGATTGGTCTCAAGTAGTTCCAACAATGAGTCATTCCAATTGCATCACCTTTCCCACTGCAATCTAATGCAGTTAACAATTCTGCTTGGCATTCACTAGAAATTACGAAATAACAAAGATGACACAGATCCATTTATTTAAAGTGGTACTGTTGAGTGTTCTCAGTAGGTCCATGGGCAAGTGACTGTCAATATTGGCAATCCCCAACCTACAGACTCACTTTCAAGGACTCTACAACTCATGTTCTCAGTATTATGTTTACACTTATTTATTATTTTATTTGCACAGTTTGTCTTCTTTTGCACATTGGTTGTTTGTCAATCTTTGGTTCTGTGTAGTATTTTGTCAATTCTATTTATGTCTTTGTCCTGCTGTGAATGCCTGCAAGAAAATAAATCTCAAGGTAGTATATGGTGACATACAGTATATAGACTGTGGTAACACTGGACAACAAATTTTTTTGACAGTGCTGTTTCCTCAGAAATTTTTTAATATTTTATGATAGACTGGTTGAACTGAACACAAATATAATTTCAGACTACTTGTATCACGTATGGATTTGGAGAAACAAATTAACTTTTTAATGGTGATTTTCAGCAACCCAAAATCCACAAGAAACACCCAAGAGTATTCAGAAAGCAAGGTCTTTGTTGTCCGGTGTAATAAACTTACTTCAAATTTTGATTAAGTCACAGGAAGAACTGAGGTTCTATTCCAAATCTGTGTTGGATTATCCAGTTTATAATTTGTGTGTTCCAGATTACTGTCCTCATGGTTTGGAGGATTGAAAGTTGAACCTGGCCACCCAGTAGTACTGAGTAGAAATGATTTTGCATGGAAAGAGGGTAAAAAGAAATGAGAATCTTTAAAATCTTCATTATGTCTTTGCTTGAGTTCAAAGTGGTCATATCTCACGTACAAGCCTTAACATTTAACATCTTTAAAATTTAAGATCATAAAAATTAGCCCCTTAAAGGTAAAGATTGGTAGAGCAAAGGAAAAAAACAACATGCTATAATTTCATTGTCAGCTTGGATGTTGATGGCTATATTTTTAGCAACATGTAATGCCACTAACGTACATCTTTCAGGTGAGATATACTAACAAGTCTGTCTCAGCAGTCCTAGGTGAAATCAACATGATGTTATTTCAAGGAAGGGTGGGAACAACTACCCTATGTTTGCCAGAGCCACAATTTCAGACTCAGAATCAGAATCAGGTTTATTATCACTGCCATAAGATGCAAAATTTGTTTCGTGGTATTTGTACAATGCATACATAAAATATCACTATAAATCACAATAAAAAATATATATCATAAACCAGAGGTCAATGAGCCAGTCCTCATTGGAAGATCAGAGGTGGAGAGGGTCAGCAACTTTAAGTTCCTAGGTATTACTATTTCAAACGACCTGTCCTGGGCCCAGCACGTAAGTGCAATTATGAAGAAGGTACAGCAGTGACTCTACTTCCTTAGGAATTTGCATAGGTTCAGCATGACATCTAAAACATTGACAAATTTCTATACATGTGTAGTGGAGAGCATATTGACTGCTTGCATCACAGCCTGGTATGGGAACACCAATGCCCAGTAAGAAAATTTTACAAAGATTAGTGGATACAGCACAGTCTCTGACAGGTAAAGTCCTTCCTACCAGTGAGCACATCTACAAGAAACATTGCCACAGGAAAGCATCATCCATCATCTGAGACCTCCACCACCCAGGATATGCTCTCTTCTCACTGCTACCATCAGAAGAAGGTACAGGAACATCAGGACTCGCACCATCTTTGTTAACTAGTAAGTTTAGAGAGAATGCCAGGCAGGATGTTGGAATGCTCCTCTTGCAGGATGTGGGAAGTCAGGGAGACTTCCGGTGTCCCTGACATCGACACCTGCAAGAAGTGCATCCAGCTGCAGCTCCTAACAAACCGTGTTAGGGAACTGAAGCAGGAGCTGGATGACCTCCGGATCATTCGGGAGAATGATGAGTTTATTGATAGTAGTTTCAGGGAGGTAGCTACACCAAAGGAGCAGGGCACAGGTGATTGGGTTACCGTCAGGCGAGGGAAGGGGAAAGGGCAGGCAAAGCAGGGCTCCCCTGCGGCCATTCCCCTCAACAACAAGTATACTGATTTGGATACTGTTGGGGGGGGGGGGTTGACTTACCTGGGACAAGCTGCGGCAGCTGAAACTCTGGCACTGAGTCTAGTTCTGCAGTGCAGAAGGGGGGGGGGGAAGAAGAGGAGAGCGGTAGTGACAGGGGGCTCGATAGTTAGAGGTACAGACAGGAGGTTCTGTGGTTGTGACAGAGACTCCCGGATGGTTTGTTGCCTCCCGGGTGCCAGGGTCAGGGATGTCTCTGATCACGTGCACAGCATTCTGAAGTGGGAGGGTGATCAGCCAGATGTCATGGTACACATCGATACCAATGACGTAGGAAGAAAGAGTGAGGAGGTCCTGAAGAATAAGTATGGAGAGCTTGGTAGGAAGTTAAAATCAGGACTTCAAGGGCAGTGAGGTTAAGAATAGGATGCTCTGGAGGATGAACATGTGGCTGAGGAATTGTTGTTGGGGGCAGGGTTTCAGATTTTAGGATCATTGGGACCTCTTCTGGGACAGGTGTGACCTGTACAAGAGAGACGGGTTACACCTGAACTACAAGGGGACCAATATCCTTGCAGGGAGGTTTGCTAGTGCTATGGGGGGGGGTGGGGTTTAAACTAGATTTGTAGGGGGATGGGAGCCAGAGTGCCAGAGCAGATAGCGGAGCGGGGTGAAAATAAATGATGTTAAAGTTTCATGCAAAGTCAGAAATAGAAGGGTTGTGTGTGGTGGTAATAATCTTCTGAGGTGTGTCTATTTCAATGCGAGGAGTATTGTGGGGAAGGCAGATGAGCTGAGGGCATAGATTGACACATGGAATAACGACATTATAGCCATTAGTGAAACCTTGGCTACAGGAGGGGCAGGACTGGCAGCTTAATGTTCCAGGGTTCTGATGTTTCAGTCGTGATAGAGGCAGAGAGATGAAGGGTGGTGGGGGGGGGGGGGGGGGTGGCATTGCTAGTCAGGGAAAATGTTCCAGCAGTGCTCAGGCAGGTCAGATTAGAGGGCTTGTCTACCAAGGCCATATGGGTGGAGCTTAGAAACAGGAAAGGTATGACCACACTAATGGGATTGTATTATAGACAACCCAATAGTCAGCGAAAATTGTAGGAGCAAATCTGCAGAGAAGTAGCAGACAACTGCAGAAAACATAAAGTTGTGATAGTAGAAGATTTTAATTATCCACATATTGATTGGGACTCCCATACTGTTAAACGTCTGGACCACTTTGGGTCTAGTGATCATAAAGCCATTAGTTTCAATTTGGTCATGGATAAAGATAGATCTGGTCCTCGGATTGAGGTTCTAAACTGGAAAAAGGCCAAATTTGAAGAAATGAGAAAAGATCTAAAAAGTGTGGATTGGGACAGCTTGTTCTCTGGCAAGGATGTGATTGGTAAGTGGGAAGCCTTCAAAGGAGAAATTCTGAGAGTGCAGAGTTTGTATGTTCCTGTCAGGATTAAAGGCAAAGTGAATAAGAATAAGGAAACTTGGATATGGAGGTATATTGGAAATCTGATAAAGAAGAAGAGAGCGATGTTTGACAGGTATAGGCAACAAGGAGCAAATAAGGTGCTTGAGGAGTGTAAAAAGTGCAAGAAAATACTTAAGAAAGAAATCAGGAGGGCTGAAAGAAGACATGAGGTAGCTTTGGCAGTCAAGGTGAAGGATAATCCAAAGAGCTTCTACAGGTATATTAAGAGCAAAAGGGATAAAATTGGTCCTCTTGAAGATCAGAGTGGTCAGCTGTGTATGGAACCAAAAGAAATGGGGGAGATCTTAAATGGGTTTTTTGCATCTGTATTTATTAAGGAAACTGGCAAGGAGTCTATGGAAATAAGGCAAACAAACAGTGAGATCATGCAACCTATACAGATTAAAGAGGAGGAGGTCCTTGCTGTCTTGAGGCAAATCAGAGTAGATAAATCCCCAGGACCTGACAGAGTATTCCCCCAGACCTTGAAATTGCAGGGGCCCTGGCAGATGTATTTAAAATGTTGGTATCCACTTGAGGTGCCGGAGGATTGGAGGATAGCTCATGTTGTTCCGTTGTTTAAAAAAGGCTCTAAAAGTAATCGGGTAAATTATTGTACCAGTAAGTTTGACGTCAATAGTAGGTAAATTATTGGAAGGAGTACTAAGAGATAGGTTCTACAAGTATTTGGATGGACAGGGACTTTATTAGGGAAAGTCAGCATGGCTTTGTGCATGGTAGGTCATGTTTAACCAATCTATTGGAGTTTTTCGAGGAGGTAACCAGGAATGTGGATGAAGGGAAGGCAGTGGATGTTGTATACATGGACTTCAGTAAGGCCTTTGACAAGGTCCCGCATGGGAGGTTAGTTAGGAGGATTCAGTCACTAGGTATACATGGTGAGGTAGTAAATTGGATTCGACATTGGCTCAATGGGAGAAGTCAGAGAATGGTAGTGGAGGATTGCTTCTCTGAGTGGAGGCCTGTGACTAGTGGTGTGATCAGTGCTTGGTCCATTGTTATTTGTCATCTATATCAATGATCTGGATGATAATGTGGTAAATTGGATCAGCAAATTTGCTGATGATACAAAGATTGGAGGTGTAGTGGACAGTGAGGAAGGTTTTCAAAGCTTGCAGAGGGATTTGGATCAGCTGGAAAAATGGGATGACAAATGGCAGATGGAGTTTAAAGCAGACAAGTGTGAGGTATTGCACTTTGGAAGGACAAACCAAGGTAGAACATACAAGGTAAATGGTAGGACACTGAGGAGTGCAGTAGATCAGAGGGATCTGGGAATACAGATACAAAATTCCCTAAAAGTGGCATCACAAGTAGATAGGGTTGTAAAGAGATCTTTTGATACATGGCCTTTATAAATCAATGTATTGAGTATAAGTGTTGGAATGTTCTGGTGAGGTTGTGTAAGGCATTGGACAGGCCAAATTTGGAGTATTGTGTGCAGTTTTGGTCACTTAATTACAGGAAGGATATTAATAAGGTTGGAAGAGTGCAGAGAAGGTTTACAAGGATGTTGACAAGGTTTACAAGGACTTGAGAAACTGAGTTACAGAGAAAGCTTGAATATGTTAGGACTTTATTCCCTGGAGCATAGAGGAATGAGGGGAGATTTGATAGAGGTATATAAAATTATGATGGGTATAGATAGAGTGGATGCAAGCAGGCTGTTTCCACTGAGGCTAGGGGAGAAAAAAACCAGAGGACATAGGTTAAGGGTGAAAAGGGAAAAGTTTAAAGGGAACATTAGGGGGAGCTGCTTTGCACAGAGAGTAGTGTGAGTGTGGAATGAGCTGTCAGTTGAAGTGGTGAATGCGGGCTCTCTTTTAACATTTAAGAAAAACTTGGACAGGTACATGGATGAGAGGTGTATGGAGGAATATGGACCAGGTTCAGGTCAGTGGGACTAGGCAGAAGAATGGTTCAGCACAGCCAAGAAGGGCCAAAAAGCCTGTTTATGTGGGATAGTTTTCTATCGTTCTGTCAGGTTCAGGAACAGTTATTACCCCTCAATCATCAGGCTCTTGAACAAAGGCAATAACTCAACTTCACTTGCCTATTATTAAAATGTTCCCACAACAAATGGACTCACTTTCAAGGACTCATCATCTCATGGTCTTGATATTTATTTAGTTATATTTGCAATTGTACCATTTGATGTCTTCTACATCAGGTTGAATGCCCTAAATGGGTGGTCTTTCATTGATTCTGTTACAGTTAATATTCTATAGATTTGTTGAGTATGTCCACAAGAAACTGAATCTTAGGGTTGTATAAGATGACATATATGTACTTTGATAATAAATTTGCTTTGAACTTTGAACTTTTTAAATTAAGTAACGTAAAAAGGGAGCAAAAGTGTGAAGTGGTTCATTCCTGTAGGTCAAATATGATGGCAGAATATAGTATTAATGTTAAGACCCTTGGCAGTGCGGAGAATCAGAGGGATCTTGGGGTCCAAGTCCATAGGATGCTCAAAGCAGCTGCTCAGGTTGACTCTGTGGTTAAGAAGGCGTATGGTGTTTTGGACTTCATCAATTGTGGAATTAAATTTAGGAGCCGAGAGGTAATGTTGCAGCTATATAGGACCCTGGTCAGACCTCACTTGGAGTACTGTGCTCAGTTCTGGTCGCCTCACTACAGGAGGGATATGGAAGCCATAGAAAGGGTGCAGAGGAGATTTACAAGGATGTTGCCTGGATTGGGCAGCATGCCTTATGAGAATAGGTTGAGTGAACTCGGTCTTTTCTCCTTGGAGCGATGGAGGATGAGAGGTGACCTGATAGAGGTGTATAAGATGATGAGAGGCATCGATCGTATGGATAGTCTGAGGCTTTTTCCCAGGGCTGAAATGGTTGCCACAAGAGGACACAGGTTTAAGGTGCTGGGGAGTAGGTACAGAGGAGATGTCAGGGGTAAGTTTTTTACTCAGAGAGTGGTGAGTGCGTGGAATGGGCTGCCAGCAACATTGATGGAGGCGGATATGATAAGATCTTTTAAGAGACTTTTGGATAGTTACATGGTGCTTAGAAAAATAGAGGGCTATGGGTAAGCCACGTAATTTCTAAGGTAGGGACATGTTTGGCACAACTTTGTGGGCCGAAGGGCCTGTATTATACTGCAAGTTTTCTATATTCCTATGTTTCTAAAAATAGGTAGTGTTAATGGGATC
Source organism: Hypanus sabinus (assembly GCF_030144855.1). Lineage (NCBI taxonomy): Eukaryota > Metazoa > Chordata > Chondrichthyes > Myliobatiformes > Dasyatidae > Hypanus > Hypanus sabinus. Next base: position 70,662,886 of record NC_082706.1, read on the forward strand.
ATTGTCTGTCCAGAAAACTGATGGTGGAGAGGAAGAAGCTGCTGCTAAAACGTAGAATGTGTGTCTTCAGCCTCCTGTACCTTTTCTCTGTTGTAGTAATGAGAAGAGGGCATGTCCTGGGTAGTGGGGGTCCATAGCAATGGTAACTACTTTTTTGAGGCATCACCTTTTGAAGATGTCTGCGATGTGGGGTGTCTAATGTCCATGATGGAACTGGCTGTGTTTACAACCCTCTGCAGCTTTCTTCAATCCTGTGCCCCTCCATATCAGGCAGTGATGCAATCAGTCAGCTCTCCACAGTACATCTGTAGAAATTTGCTGAAGTCTTTGAGACATACCAAATCTCCTCAAACTCCTAGTGAAGTATAGCTGTTGACATACCTGCTTCATAATTATATCAATATGTTGGGCCCAGAATAGATTCCTACAGATGTTGAAGCTGCATGATTCGAAAATCCAGATAACCTAGTTAAGGCATAGAAAAGTCTTAACTATCCAGGTAACCTAGTTAAGGTGCAGAAGAGCAGGCAGTATGAGTGACCTATTATACCACATTGCAGGAAAGATATGATAACACTCGAGAGGATTTAGAGGGGATTTACAAGGATGTTGCTAGGGAATATATTAGTTATAAAGATTGATATGGCTGTGTAGAATTGTTTATTTAGAATGGAAGAGAATTAATTAAGTGGTACAGGAATATGAGATACCTAGATAAGGTAACCATGAATAAAATATTTCCTGTATCAGTGAGCTCAATTCACAGGTACAAAAGTTGAAAGAATTTGGAGGAAGGATGAGTAGAAGAAAGATTTTTTCACCCAAGGACGAGCAGGATGTCAGTTATTAGATGGTAGAAGAGTAAAACCTCACCATTAAAAAGTTCAATGTAAATTTATTATCAAAAACTTATATTCGCCATATACAACCCTAAGATTCTTTTTCGTGCAAGCATTCACAGTAAATATAAGAAACACGATAGAATCAATGAAAGACTGCACCCAACAGGACTGACAAATAACAAGTGTGCAAAATCAAAACAACAAACTATGCAAATACAAAAGGAAGGAATAAATAAACAAACAAATAAGCAATAAATATTGAGAACTTGAGATGAAAATTCCTTGAAAATTGTTGGAGCAGTTCAGTAATGCAGTGAGTGAAGTTCATCAAAGTTATGCCCTCTGGGCCTGATGCTTGTGGGTAATAACAGTTGTGAACCTGGTGGTGAGTGTGCTGCGGCTTCTATACCTTCTTTCTGATGGCAGTAGCAAGGAGGTATCATGGCCTGCATGGTGGGGGTCGCTGATGATGGATGCTGCTAGCCTGCAATAGCTTTCTGTGGAAGAGGCGGTTTTTGTACAGGTCACACCTGCCCTAAAAGAGATCCCAATGATCCAGAAATCTGAATCCCTGCCACCTGCTCCAATCCCTCAGCCACATGTTTATCCTCTGCCTCATTCTATTCCTATACTCACTGTCACGTGGCACAGGCAGCAATCCTGAGATTACTACCTTTCCAATCCTGGTTCTCAACTTCCTTCCTAACTCCCTGTAGTCTGTTTGAGCTGGGCTGAATCCACAAATTTTTATAGGCTTTTCCATTCAAGGGCATTGGTGTTTCCATACCAGCCCATGATGCAACCAGTCAATATACTCTCTACCACACATCTATAGAAGTTTGTCAAAATTTTAGATAACATGTCAAATCTTCACAAACTTCTAAGAAATTAGAGGTGCTGCTGTGCTTTCTTCGTAATTGTACTTATGATCTGGGCCCAAGACAGTTCCACCAAAATAATAACACAGAGGAAGTTAAAGTTGCTAACCCTCTCCACCTCTGATCCCCTGATGAGGACTGACTTACAGACCTTTGGTTTCCTCCTGAAATCAATAATCAGATTCTTGGCCTTGCTGACATTGAGTGAGAGGTTGTTGTTATGGCACTTTCTTCTTCTTCTTAAGTCTGTCACCTGTACTGGAGCATAGGTCACTGACAGCAGCTCACCAGATTCCCGTGTCTTGGGCTGAAATGTAATCAGCCCCATGGCTTCTGCTTTCACCCCACAACATGCCTTCTAGGTGAACATCTTTCCTCTCACAGAGATAAGGTCTCTAGAGCTTCTGTACATGTTTCTGTAGCTCTAGGGCTACTTGCCTCATGCCCAACCCTCCTCCTTTTGCAACTGAGTTTGACACCACTCAGATACCATGATGGAACCATTCAATCTCCCTGCTATATTCTGATTTGTCACCAGCCAAATGTGGTGTTGTCAGCAAACATAAATATGGAATTGGAGCTGTGCTTAGCCTCTCAGCCATAGGTAGAAAGTGAAAAGAGCAGATTGCTAAGCATACAGTCTTTTGGTGGGCTTGTGCATTTGGAGATAATGGGGGAGATGTTGCCAATTTGAACTGGGGTCTGCAAGTGAAGAAATCGAGGATCCAGTTGCCAAGGTCTTGAAGCTTATTGATTAGTTTTGGGAGATGATAGCATTCAATGCTGAGCTGTAGTCAATGAAGAGCATCCTGGTGTACGCATCTTCACTTTCCAGATGTTCCAGGCTGAATGAAGAGTCAATGAAATGGCATCGGCTATGGACCTGTTGTGACAATAATCAGACTGGAGTAGATTTAAGTCACTTCTCAGGCAGAAATTGATAGGTTTCATCACCAATCTCTCAAAACAATTCATCATTATAGATGTAAGTGAAAATCATTGAGGCAGGTTACCACATTTTCTTAGGTACCAGTATAATTAAAGCATGCGGATGTCTCAGAATGACAAGGCAAGAGTTAAAGAGAATTTTTAGCTTCTGACTGTATCGGATCATGTTTTTAGTATCTGCCTGCATGGGGGTAGGAAGAGAACAGCCAAATATTCAGACTTCCCAAAATGCAGTCTAGTGATCAAAAGGTAGGAAAGTCTGGATGTGCAGATGTAGGAAACAGGATTAATCTTATTAGTGAAGTGGCTAGCACAATGTCTTAAAGCACCAGTTGGGGTTGATTCCAGCCACTGTCTGAAAGAAAGAAGTCTGTACATTCTCCTCATGACTGTATGGGTTTCCTCTTAGTGCTCTGGTTTCCTCCCACATTCCAAAGACATATGGGTTAGGTTTAGTGAGTTGTGGTGCCACTTGTGGGCTCCCTCCAAGCACAATCCTTGGACTGTGTTGGTCATTGTTGCAAATGACACATTTCACTGTATGTTTCAATTTAATCTTTAAACATCTTTCACCTTCTATGGATCATCAATGAGCTAATGGCTACGCTGGCAATACCCAATGCTATTTTCTGTGATTATATTAATATTTGTGTAAATATTAATATTAATACATCTATACACAATCTGTTAGTTGTTTCTCACAACAGAGAATACACTTTGAAAAGTATTTCTTTGGCTGGGCTGGAGTGTAGTGTAATGTTGTTGTCGAGTGTGGTTGAGTTATCGGCAACTCATGACAACCCTAAGGGTATTGTAATTGTCCACAGGGCTTCGTGGCAAGATACAGAAGTAGATTCCCAACTTTTTCTTCCATGCAGATACCGCTGCTGCCCAGGTTTCACTTTAAGAGGTTGGTCGGACGTGATGACTTAAATGGTTTTCAGTGGCTTTTGTTCAGTTTTTTTTTGTATTCAATAAATCAGTTGCTACAGCTTTTCTAAAACATAAACAGCCTCCGCCATTTTATTTGTGAAATCCTACATTGTTGACCTCAATGCTCGAGGATGATTCCGGAGTTATTGCAGTCACTTTGAAACTGCCAGAGTTTTGGGAGCAAAATGCCATCGCTTGGTTCGTATAAGTTGAGGCCCAGTTTACCCTGTGAGAAATCTCCACCAATAACAGCAAATATTTCTATGTAGTAGCGTTGTTCAACAGTTCCATGGCTGTTAGAGTAGTGAGTCTGCTTTGAACACTGCTTCTCCTGCATAGTGCACTTAAAGGCAATATCCCTAATTAAGAGCTTGACTGGTCACGGACATGACCAGGGCATTTGATGATAGCAGACAAGCTCTTTCCGATGCGACCCATCTGCTCCCCAGTGTACCTATTACCATTATGACTGACGCTTCAGATGATGCAGTGGGCGCTGTGCCCGAACAGTTGGTTGGAGATGTGTGGCAGCCGCTCGCCTTCTTCAGCCAGCAGATCCATCTCCCCCGAAAGGATGCACAGCACGTTTGACCGTGAGCTCTTGGTCTCTATCTGGCTGTCTGCCATTTTTGTTTTTTTCTTAAGAGCTGCCATTTCACAGCGTTTGTTGACCACAAACCCCTCGTGCACATGATAGATGGCCAAAATATCAGACCCTTCGTCTGTATGGCTGCAATGCACTGGGCCTACCTACCAGAGTTCAGAACTGATATACCATTTATCAAAGGGAAACATAGTGCTGTGGCTGATTGCCTCTCACAGCCAGCTGTTGAGGCTGGCATGGCTGCCGACCAAGTTACTGACCCAGAGGTTCAGGCTTACAGATCAGCAGTCACATTCCTGTGATTGACTGATATTATCTTTGGGGAAGCTAAGGTTTCTCTCCTGTGCAATGTCTCAACTGGTTGCCCTCGCCCCATAGTACCCACAAAATGGAGGTAGACTGTTTTGACTCCATACATGGCTTGCATCCATGCCGGAAGGCCTCACAGAAATTGGTTGCACTAAAGTTCGTGTGGCATGGCCTCAGAAAGGACATGCATGATTGGACTGCAGCCTTTGTAGGGTGCCAGCGGGCAAAAATTAATCATCATGTTCAGGTGCCATTGGCACCTTTTGAGGTCCCTGAACAATGGTTTGACCATGTCAATGTGGAACTTGCTGGTCCCCACTATGGTTTCACATACCTCCTTATCATGGTGGACTGTATCACCAGGTGACCAGAGGTTATCCCTCTAGCATCGACGACGGCTGCAGATGTGGCTCGGGCATTGATCAGCAACTGGCTTGCTTGGTTTGGTACCCCATCTGATATTTCCTCTGATCATGCTCCCCAATTCATATCAGATATCTGGTCTGTGATGGATCATACCTCAGTGTTAGGCTACATCATACCTGCAGCCCAAAGGCCTAAGTGAGTGGTTTCTTCGCTCCTTAAAGGCTGCTCTGAGGGCATCCCTGATGGATGGGTGTTGGCACAATCATCTCCCATTTGTCCTGCTGGGGTTTAGAATTGATCCAAAGGAGGACCTGCGGTCATCCACGGCTGAGGGTATATGGGCAGCCATTATGAGTGCCTGGTGATTTCATCCCTGATGCCAGGACCACTTGGTCGGCCTCTCAACAGCATTCCACCATCCTCAGTAAATTCAGTTCTTTTTCATCTATTCCTGCTTCCCATTATGGTGTGCAACACTCTTGGGTTCTTGTTGACCTACATTCTACCTCGTTTGCTTTCGTCTGCCATAATGCTCACCAATATTTTCTTAGGTCCCTTTACAATGGCCCATTCTGTGTTTTGGAATGGAGAGAAAAGACTTTTATCATAGATAAGAAGGGTAAACCTGAGTGTGTTTCAGTTGATTGCCTTAAACAGGCCCAACAAGATTTGGAGGACTCCGCTACCATGCCCCTGCCATCATGGCATGAGTGTGACAACACATCTCTGGATGAGCCAGAGGCATCTGCTGTTCCACCACCAATGGAATACAGGACCCATGCCAGGTGGCTCATCTGAGCTCTGGACAGGCTGGTTTTAGTGAATTCTGGAAGGCCTGTGTCAGGTAACGTATTTGGGAGAAATGTACACAATTCGCAACCACTGAAATTGAGTTGGGGTTTCACTTTGAGAGGCTGATGTGATGTGATTATGTTATTACGTAAAGGGTTTTTAGCACATTTTGTGTTCAAATTTGGTGTTCAATAAATGAGTTGCTATGACTTTTCTGAAACATAAAACACCTCAGCCATATTATTGATGAAAACCATAGGAGAAACATGCAAAATAAAGGCTTTTTCTCATGTGAACAAAATCCATTTTGAAACTATTTTAATGCTAAATAAGATATTTCAATTCTAATGACATATCAATATATTTGAAATGAAGTGGAAAGGCTGAGCAATTTCAAATTCCTGGCTGTCAATATCTCTGAGGATCTAACCTGGTCCCAATATATCGATTCAGTTACAAAGAAGGCACAACAGTGGCTATATTTCATTAGGAGTTTGAGAAGGTTTGGTATGTCTCCAGAAACACTCAAAATTTTCTACAGATGTACCCTGGAGAGAATTCTAGCTGGCTGCACCACTGTCAGGTATGGGGTGGGCGGGGTGATGGTGGTGGCTACTGCACAGGATTGAAGTAAGCTGCAGAGAGATGTAAATTTAGTCAGCTCTGTCATGAAGACTAGCCTCTGTAGCATCCAGGACATCTTCAAGGAGCGATGTGTCAAATAGTTGGCATCCATAATTAAGGAACCTCATCACCCAGTTCATGCCCTCTTCTTATTGCTGTCATCAGGAAGAAGGTACAGGAGCCTGAAGGGAAACACTGAACAATCCAGGAATTGCTTCTTATCCTCTGCCATTCGCTTTCTGAATTGACATTGAACACATGAACACTACTTCACTACTTTCTTATTTCTATTTTAGCACTACTTATTTGATTTAGCAATTATATATATATATATATATATATATATATATATATTTACCTTCTGTAATTCACAGTTTTTATTCTCTATTATTATGTATTGCATTGTACTGCTAAGGCAAAGTCTTGTCAACATATCTCAGTGATATTAAACCTGATTCTGACTCTGAATTTTTCATCATCGTACCTATAAACTGTACACTTTGGATTAAAGCTCTTTTATTCAAAATGGTGACTTATATAATGAAAACATAATTTTTGCTGTAATTTAAAAGAAGCACAACTCTATACAAACAGTGAGTAACTCACACGCACACACACATACAAAATGCTGCATGAACTCAGCAATTCAGGCAGCATCTGTGAAGTAGAATAAACAGTCAATGGTTCAGGCCAAGACCCTTCATATGGACAAATCTATGGATAGGAATAAAGAGTTAACATTGTGGGCCAAGATCCTTCATCAGTCTTGTGTCTATAGAAATAGTCATAACAGTTCAAGACTACATCCATTTATAACAGCTGTCCTCATGAAATTAAATCAAATAAATTCCCATATTTAGATTCATTGGATTATTTTCTTCCTGTTATGATGTAGGTGTTAAAGCCGCCCACGTGTGTTGCTTAGAAACTCAATAGTTGGAAGTATAAACTAATGAATGAAGAATTTTAAAAATAAAAGTGTTTTTTTAACAGATTATTCTTCACTACTGCAAGTACAGACCTAAATTGTATGGTTAGAGGGAAAAGGGTGATATGAAAGTGAGCCAATTGATTGTGAATATCCAGAAATGTCAACATGTAGTTTCCTGTATGGGATAGTTTGCAATGATTATTACATAATGAATGCAACTTATCTACCTGCCAGTTTTCAGAATACATTCGAAACAGAAGAGAGATATACGCACGACAAGCTGAGAGCACAAAGCTTCCCTCGTCATTTCATCTGTGAAATGGTGTTGCAAAACACAGCAGCGCGACTGGATGAACAGGTTGCCAGCTGCTCGGAAAAGGTTTGCAGAGACTGTAATATGATGACAGGGCTGAGCTGTGACTAGGAAGGCATGACTGCAAACTCACATCATCCAAAAGAATCATAGAATCTTAGAACACTTCAGCACAGAAACTGGACTTTCGGCCCTTCTAGTCCGTGCTGAATTATTTTCTGCCTAATCCCATTGACCTGGACCTAAACCATAGTCCTCCATACTCCTTCTATCCATGGACCTATCCAAACTTCTGTTATATGTTGTAATTGAACCCACATCCGCCACTTCTGTTGGCAGCTCATTCTAGTCTCACCACCCTCTGAATGAAGAAGATCTCCCTCATGTTCCCCTTAAACATTTCACCTTTCACCCTTAAAACAGACCTCTAATTCTAGTCTCACCCAACCTCAATGTAAAAAGTTTGTTTGCATTTACCCTGCAATACCCTCTTAATTCTGCAAACTTCCATCAAGTCTCTTCTCATTCTTCCATGCTCCAGGGAATAAATTTCTAACCAATTCAAACCTTCCCTGTAACTGGTCCTTTTCCCTTTAACTGGTCTTCATGTCCCCGCAACATCCTTAAAAATTGTCCCTGTACTCATTCAATCTTATTGATATATTTCCTGTAGGTATGTGAACAGAACTGTAGATAATGCTCTAAGTTAGGTCTCATCAATGTCTTGTGCAACTTCAATATAATATCCCAACTCTTGTAATCAATATTTCGGTTTATGAAGGCCAATGTACCAAAGGCTCTCTTTATGACCTTATCCAACTGTGACGTCACTTTCAAGGACTTATGGATATAAAATTCAAGTTAGACAAGGTACAGCTAAAGGTGGATAAGGAACTCAACAGGTCAGGCAGCACCTATGGAAATGAGTAAACAGTTGATGTTTCATGCCAAGACCCTTCCTTCTTCAGGACTGGAAAGGGTGCCAGAATATAAAGGTGGGGGAGGGGGAGGTGGCTAGCTAGAAGGTGATAGGTGAAGCTAGGTGATAGGGAAAGGTAAAGAGCTGGAGAGGAAGGAATCTGATAGGAAAGGAGAATGAACCATGGGAGAAAGGGGAAGAGGGAGGGGGCTGGGGTAGGTTAAAGGCAGGTGAGGCCAGAGTGGGGAATTGAAGAAGGGGAAATGACATTCATGCCATCAGGTTGGAGGCTACCCAGCTGAAATATAAGGTGTTGCTCGTCCAACCTGAAAGTGACCTCATTGTGGCAAAATAGGAGGCCAAGGACTGACATGTTGAAACAGGAATGGAAATAGGAATTAAAATTCCACTTCCGGTGGATGGAAAGAAGGTACTTGACAAAGTGATCTCCCAATTTACGATGGGTCTCACCAACGAAGAGGAGGCTACATCAGAATCACTGGATACAATAGGCACAGGTTTGCGGGTGAAGTGTTGCCTCGCCTGGATGAACTGAATGAAGAGGAGTTAAGTGGTGAATGGGTGTAGCACTTTGCAGGGATAAGTGCCAGGAGGGAGAAGAGTGGGAATCACAGAGAGTGAGGGAGGGAGGTAGACATGTGTTTGGTGATAGGGTCCCATTGAGGGTGGTGAAAGTTGTGGAAAATGATGTGTTGGATGCAGAGAATCATGGGATAGTAGAGGCTGACAAGAGGAACTCTATCCCTGTTAAGGCAGTGGGAAAATGGGGTGAGCGTGGATGTCCGGGAAGTGGGGTTGAGTGCAGCATCAATGGTTAAGAAAGGGAAACCCCATATTTTGAAGGAGGACATCTCTGATGTCCTAGAAGGAAAAGCCTCAGCCTGTGGACAGATGAGGCAGAGATGAAGGAACTGAGAAAAGGGAATGGCATTTTTACTAGAGATAAGGTTGGAGAAAATATAATCAAGGTAGCTGTAGGAATCAGTAGGTTTATAAAAGGAGTTGGTAAACAGTTTGCCTCCAGAGATGGAAACAGAGAGATCGAAAAAAAGGATGGCAGTGTCTGGACCAAGTGAATTTAAGGGCAGGATGACATGGTTTATGGTGATATTTTAACTTTTACAGGAGAGATTGTGTCTTTACAAAAAAAACCCATAGACTGATAAAAGTAACCAACAGTTTAGCTGAATATTTGCCAGTAAATTGGACCAAAACCTAACACTGGCACCTAAGACCAGGAGACATAGGAGCAGAATTAGGCTATTTGGCCCATCAAATCTACTCCACCTTTCCACCACGGTTGATTTACTATGCCTCTCAATTCCATTCTCCCACCTTCTCCCCTTAATAATCAAGAATTTATCAACATCTGCTGAGGCAGTGAACTCGAAAGATGCACCAAAATGTAAAAGGCCAACAGTGGCTGAGCCAAGTTTTCAATAGTATCCTGTGGGGACTTTGAACACTTGCTGCAATTTTCTTTGGGCATTTTGAAATATTTAGCAGTTATGAATATTGGATTGTTTTTAATCTACACAAGGAAAAAGTAATATCTTTTGAGTTAGAAGAGTGGAACCGATGCTGCCCAATGCATCAATGAAAGTAGCCTATTGGCCATCATGGACATACTGTACATACAGACAGGTGGGCTCTACAACGTAGTTAAAACTGCCCAACACATCTCCAACACCAGCCTGTCCACCATCAAGGAAGGGTGCTAGAAAAATACCAGAAATATCATAAAGGATCTCTCACACCGTGCTGGTGGACAATCTGTCCAACTCCCATCAGGGAAGAGGAGACATAGCATCCATGCCAGGTCATGTTTAGTTTGTCGTTCAACCATACACATGAGTCGAGCCAAGTGAACCAAGTCACCTTCTCTGGTGACAAGGTGCAAAACACAGTACTATCACTCACGGAGCACAAGACACATTCAACACACATAATTAAGATAGAAGTTAGAAACCCGTCTCAAAATAATATAGCCCAAGTCCCTGAGTATCACAGCCTGTAGATTGATAACCTGGGATGTTATCCTGGAGCCATGTTTCTGCAAGAACTAACATGTGGCAGCAGAAAACAGAAGGGAAAACCACCAGTCCAGCTCAGAACCTTGCACCACTCCACTTCCAGCACCTCTCCCCCAGGACCACTCCACTTCCGACATCAATCCCCCCCACACCACTCCACTTCCGGCATCTCTCTCCCAGGACCACTCCACTTCCGACATCAATCCCCCCACAACACTCCACTTCCTGCATCTCTCCCCCCACACCACTCCACTTCCGGCATCTCTCTCCCAGGACCACTCCACTTCCGGCAACTCCACCCCGCACCACTCCACTTCCAGCATCTCTTCCCCGCACCACTCCACTTCCGGCATCTCCACCCCGCACCACTCCACTTCCGGCATCTCTCTCCCAGGACCACTCCACTTCCGACATCAATCCCCCCACAACACTCCACTTCCTGCATCTCTCCCCCCACACCACTCCACTTCCGGCATCTCTCTCCCAGGACCACTCCACTTCCGGCAACTCCACCCCGCACCACTCCACTTCCAGCATCTCTTCCCCGCACCACTCCACTTCCGGCATCTCCACCCCGCACCACTCCACTTCCGGCATCTCTCTCCCAGGACCACTCCACTTCCGGCATCTCTCTCCCAGGACCACTCCACTTCTGACATCTCTCCCCCAGGACCACTCCACTTCCGACATCAATCCCCCCGCATCACTCCACTTCCGGCATCTCTCTCCCAGGACCACTCCACTTCCGACATCTCTCCCCCAGGACCACTCCACTTCCGGCAACTCTCCCCCAGGACCACTCCACTTCCGACATCTCTCCCCCAGGACCACTCCACTTCTGACATCAATCCCCCCACAACACTCCACTTCCAGCATCTCTCCCCCAGGACAACTCCACTTCCGGCAACTCTCCCCCAGGACCACTCCACTTCCGACATCAATCCCCCCACAACACTCCACTTCCGACATCTCCACCCCGCACCACTCCACTTCCGACATCAATCCCAACACAACACTCCACTTCCGGCATCTCTCCCCCAGGACCACTCCACTTCCGGCAACTCTCCCCCAGGACCACTCCACTTCCGACATCTCTCCCCCTGCACCACTCCACTTCCGGCATCTCCCCCCCAGGACCACTCCACTTCCGGCATCTCTCCCCCAGGACCACTCCACTTCCGGCATCTCCCCCCCGTACGACTCCACTTCCGGTATCTCTTCCCCCTGCACCACTCCACTTCCGGCATCTCCCCCCCAGGACCACTCCACTTCCGGCATCTCTTCCCCGCACCACTCCACTTCCGGCATCTCCCCCCCCCCCCCGCACCACTCCACTTCCAGCATCTCTCCCCCAGGACCACTCCACTTCCGACATCTCTCCCCCAGGACCACTCCACTTCCGGCAACTCTCCCCCAGGACCACTCCACTTCCAGCATCTCTCCCCCAGGACCACTCCACTTCCGACATCAATCCCCCTCCACACCACTCTACTTCCGGCATCTCCCCCCCCCCACACCACTCCACTTCCAGCATCTCTCCCCCAGGACCACTCCACTTTCAGCATCTCCCCCCCCCCCCCGCACCACTCCACTTCCAGCATCTCTCCCCCAGGACCACTCCACTTCCGGCAGGACCACTCCACTTCCGACATCAATCCCCCAGGACCACTCCACTTCCAGCAACTCCCCCCCCCGCACCACTCCACTTCCAGCATCAATCCCCCAGGAACACTCCACTTCCAGCAACTCCCCCATCGCACCACTCCACTTCCAGCATCTCTCCCCCAGGACCACTCCACTTCCGACATCAATCCCCCTCCACACCACTCTACTTCTGGCATCTCCCCCATCGCACCACTCCACTTCCAGCATCTCTCCCCCAGGACCACTCCACTTCCAGCATCTCTCCCCCAGGACCACTCCACTTCCGGCAGGACCACTCCACTTCCGACATCAATCCCCCAGGACCACTCCACTTCCGGCAACTCTCCCCCAGGACCACTCCACTTCCGGCATCTCTCCCCCAGGACCACTCCACTTCCGGCATCTCCCCCCCGTACGACTCCACTTCCGGTATCTCTTCCCCCTGCACCACTCCACTTCCGGCAGCTCCCCCCCAGGACCACTCCACTTCCGGCATCTCTTCCCTGCACCACTCCACTTCCGACATCAATCCCCCAGGACCACTCCACTTCCGGCATCTCCCCCCCCCCCCCGCACCACTCCACTTCCAGCATCTCTCCCCCAGGACCACTCCACTTCCGGCATCTCCCCCCCCCCCCGCACCACTCCACTTCCAGCATCTCTCCCCCAGGACCACTCCACTTCCGACATCTCTCCCCCAGGACCACTCCACTTCCGGCAACTCTCCCCCAGGACCACTCCACTTCCAGCATCTCTCCCCCAGGACCACTCCACTTCCGACATCAATCCCCCTCCACACCACTCTACTTCCGGTATCTCCCCCCCCCCCCCACACCACTCCACTTCCAGCATCTCTCCCCCAGGACCACTCCACTTTCAGCATCTCCCCCCCCCCCCCGCACCACTCCACTTCCAGCATCTCTCCCCCAGGACCACTCCACTTCCGGCAGGACCACTCCACTTCCGACATCAATCCCCCAGGACCACTCCACTTCCGGCAACTCTCCCCCAGGACCACTCCACTTCCGACATCAATCCCCCAGGACCACTCCACTTCCAGCAACTCCCCCATCGCACCACTCCACTTCCAGCATCTCTCCCCCAGGACCACTCCACTTCCAGCATCTCTCCCCCAGGACCACTCCACTTCCGGCAGGACCACTCCACTTCCGACATCAATCCCCAGGACCACTCCACTTCCGGCAACTCTCCCCCAGGACCACTCCACTTCCGACATCAATCCCCCAGGACCACTCCACTTCCGGCAACTCCCCCCCTCACACCACTCCACTTCCGGCATCTCCCCTCCAGGACCACTCCACTTCCGGCAACAATCCCCCCCCCCCGCACCACTCCACTTCCGGCATCAATCCCCCCCCACACCACTCCACTTGCAGCATCTCTCCCCCAGGACCACTCCACTTCCGGCAACTCTCCCTCAGGACCACTCCACTTCCAGCATCTCTCCCCCAGGACCACTCCACTTCCAGCATCTCTCCCCCAGGACCACTCCACTTCCAGCATCTCCCCCCCCCCCCGCACCACTCCACTTCCAGCATCTCTCCCCCTGGAACACTCCACTTCCAGCATCTCTCCCCCAGGACCACTCCACTTCCAGCATCTCTCCCCCAGGACCACTCCACTTCCAGCATCTCCCCACCCCCCGCACCACTCCACTTCCAGCATCTCTCCCCCTGGAACACTCCACTTCCGACATCAATCCCCCCCCGCACCACTCCACTTCCGGCATCTCCCCCCCAGGACCACTCCACTTCCGGCAACTCCCCCCCCCCCCCCGCACCACTCCACTTCCAGCATCTCTCCCCCAGGAACACTCCACTTCCGACATCAATCCCCCCCCGCACCATTCCACTTCCGGCATCTCCCCCCCAGGACCACTCCACTTCCGGCAACTCCCCACCCCCCCGCACCACTCCACTTCCAGCATCTCTTCCCCAGGAACACTCCACTTCCGGCATCTCCCCCCCCCCCCCCCGCACCATTCCACTTCCAGCATCTCCCCCCCCGCACCACTCCACTTCCAGCATCTCTCCCCCAGGACCACTCCACTTCCGGCAACTCCCCCCCAGGACCACTCCACTTCCGGCATCTCTCCCCCAGGAACACTCCACTTCCGGCATCTCTCCCCCAGGACCACTCCACTTCCGGCATCAATCCCCCTCCACACCACTCTACTTCTGGCATCTCCCCCACCGCACCACTCCACTTCCAGCATCTCTCCCCCAGGACCACTCCACTTCCGACATCTCTCCCCAGGACCACTCCACTTCCGACATCTCTCCCCCAGGACCACTCCACTTCCGACATCAATCCCCCAGGACCACTCCACTTCCGACATCAATCCCCCAGGACCACTCCACTTCCGACATCTCTCCCCCAGGACCACTCCACTTCCAGTATCTCTCCCCAGGACCACTTCACTTCCGACATCAATCCCCCAGGACCACTCCACTTCCGACATCAATCCCCCAGGACTCACTCCACTTCCGGCATCTCTTCCCCGCACCACTCCACTTCCGGCATCTCTCCCCCAGGACCACTCCACTTCCGACATCAATCCCCCAGGACCACTCCATTTCCGGCATCTCCCCCCCCCCCCCGCACCACTCCACTTCCAGCATCTCTCCCCCAGGACCACTCCACTTCCGACATCTCTCCCCCAGGACCACTCCACTTCCAGCATCTCTCCCCCAGGACCACTCCACTTCCGACATCAATCCCCCAGGACCACTCCACTTCCGGCATCTCTTCCCCGCACCACTCCACTTCCGACATCAATCCCCCAGGACCACTCCACTTCCGACATCTCTCCCCCAGAACCACTCCACTTTGACATCAATCCCCCAGGACCACTCCACTTCCGACATCTCTCCCCCAGAACCACTCCACTTCCGACATCAATCCCCCAGGACCACTCCACTTCCGACATCTCTCCCCCAGAACCACTCCACTTCCGACATCAATCCCCCAGGACCACTCCACTTCCGACATCTCTCCCCCAGAACCACTCCACTTCCGACATCAATCCCCCAGGGACCACTCCACTTCCGACATCAATCCCCCAGGACCACTCCACTTCCGACATCAATCCCCCAGGACCACTCCACTTCCGACATCAATCCCCCAGGACCACTCCACTTCCGACATCAATCCCCCAGGACCACTCCACTTCCGGCATCTCTCCCCCAGGACCACTCCACTTCCGACATCAATCCCCCAGGACCACTCCACTTCCGGCATCTCTCCCCCAGGACCACTCCACTTCCGACATCTCTCCCCCAGGACCACTCTACTTATGGCATCTCCCCCCCCGCACCACTCCACTTCCAGTATCTCTCCCCCAGGACCACTCCACTTCCAGCATCTCTCCCCCAGGACCACTCCACTTCCAGCATCTCTCCCCCAGGACCACTCCACTTCCAGCATCTCTCCCCCAGGACCACTCCACTTCCGACATCAATCCCCCCACAACACTCTACTTCCGGCATCTCCCCCCCCCCCCCCCCGCACCACTCCACTTCCAGCATCTCTCCCCTAGGACCACTCCACTTCCGACATCAATCCCCCTCCACACCACTCTACTTCCGGTATCTCCCCCCCCCCCCACACCACTCCACTTCCAGCATCTCTCCCCCAGGACCACTCCACTTTCAACATCTCCCCCCCCCCCCGCACCACTCCACTTCCAGCATCTCTCCCCCAGGACCACTCCACTTCCGGCAGGACCACTCCACTTCCGACATCAATCCCCCAGGACCACTCCACTTCCGACATCTCTCCCCCAGAACCACTCCACTTCCGACATCAATCCCCCAGGACCACTCCACTTCCGACATCAATCCCCCAGGACCACTCCACTTCCGACATCAATCCCCCAGGACCACTCCACTTCCGGCAACTCTCCCCCAGGACCACTCCACTTCCGACATCAATCCCCCAGGACCACTCCACTTCCAGCAACTCCCCCATCGCACCACTCCACTTCCAGCATCTCTCCCCCAGGACCACTCCACTTCCAGCATCTCTCCCCCAGGACCACTCCACTTCCGGCAGGACCACTCCACTTCCGACATCAATCCCCCAGGACCACTCCACTTCCGGCAACTCTCCCCCAGGACCACTCCACTTCCGACATCAATCCCCCAGGACCACTCCACTTCCGGCAACTCCCCCCCCCACACCACTCCACTTCCGGCATCTCCCCTCCAGGACCACTCCACTTCCGGCAACAATCCCCCCCCCCCCCGCACCACTCCACTTCCGGCATCAATCACCCCCCACACCACTCCACTTGCAGCATCTCTCCCCCAGGACCACTCCACTTCCGGCAACTCTCCCCCAGGACCACTCCACTTCCAGCATCTCTCCCCCAGGACCACTCCACTTCCAGCATCTCCCCCCCCCCCGCACCACTCCACTTCCAGCATCTCTCCCCCTGGAACACTCCACTTCCAGCATCTCTCCCCCAGGACCACACCACTTCCGGCAACTCTCCCCCAGGACCACTCCACTTCCAGCATCTCTCCCCCAGGACCACTCCACTTCCAGCATCTCCCCACCCCCCGCACCACTCCACTTCCAGCATCTCTCCCCCTGGAACACTCCACTTCCGACATCAATCCCCCCCCCGCACCACTCCACTTCCGGCATCTCCCCCCCAGGACCACTCCACTTCCGGCAACTCCCCCCCCCCCCGCACCACTCCACTTCCAGCATCTCTCCCCCAGGAACACTCCACTTCCGACATCAATCCCCCCCCGCACCATTCCACTTCCGGCATCTCCCCCCCAGGACCACTCCACTTCCGGCAACTCCCCCCCCCCGCACCACTCCACTTCCAGCATCTCTTCCACAGGAACACTCCACTTCCGGCATCTCCCCCCCCCCCCCCGCACCATTCCACTTCCAGCATCTCCCCCCCCGCACCACTCCACTTCCAGCATCTCTCCCCCAGGACCACTCCACTTCCGGCAACTCCCCCCCAGGACCACTCCACTTCCGGCATCTCTCCCCCAGGACCACTCCACTTCCGGCATCTCTCCCCCAGGACCACTCCACTTCCGGCATCAATCCCCCTCCACACCACTCTACTTCTGGCATCTCCCCCACCGCACCACTCCACTTCCAGCATCTCTCCCCCAGGACCACTCCACTTCCGACATCTCTCCCCCAGGACCACTCCACTTCCGACATCTCTCCCCCAGGACCACTCCACTTCCGACATCAATCCCCCAGGACCACTCCACTTCCGACATCTCTCCCCCAGGACCACTCCACTTCCAGTATCTCTCCCCCAGGACCACTTCACTTCCGACATCAATCCCCCAGGACCACTCCACTTCCGACATCAATCCCCCAGGACCACTCCACTTCCGGCATCTCTTCCCCGCACCACTCCACTTCCGGCATCTCTCCCCCAGGACCACTCCACTTCTGACATCAATCCCCCAGGACCACTCCATTTCCGGCATCTCCCCCCCCCCCGCACCACTCCACTTCCAGCATCTCTCCCCCAGGACCACTCCACTTCCGACATCTCTCCCCCAGGACCACTCCACTTCCAGCATCTCTCCCCCAGGACCACTCCACTTCCGACATCAATCCCCCAGGACCACTCCACTTCCGGCATCTCTTCCCCGCACCACTCCACTTCCGACATCAATCCCCCAGGACCACTCCACTTCCGGCATCTCTCCCCCAGAACCACTCCACTTTGACATCAATCCCCCAGGACCACTCCACTTCCGACATCTCTCCCCCAGAACCACTCCACTTTGACATCAATCCCCCAGGACCACTCCACTTCCGACATCTCTCCCCCAGAACCACTCCACTTCCGACATCAATCCCCCAGGACCACTCCACTTCCGACATCTCTCCCCCAGAACCACTCCACTTCCGACATCAATCCCCCAGGACCACTCCACTTCCGACATCAATCCCCCAGGACCACTCCACTTCCGACATCAATCCCCCAGGACCACTCCACTTCCGACATCTATCCCCCAGGACCACTCCACTTCCGACATCAATCCCCCAGGACCACTCCACTTCCGGCATCTCTCCCCCAGGACCACTCCACTTCCGACATCAATCCCCCAGGACCACTCCACTTCCGGCATCTCTCCCCCAGGACCACTCCACTTCCGACATCTCTCCCCCAGGACCACTCTACTTCTGGCATCTCCCCCCCCGCACCACTCCACTTCCAGTATCTCTCCCCCAGGACCACTCCACTTCCAGCATCTCTCCCCCAGGACCACTCCACTTCCAGCATCTCTCCCCGAGGACCACTCCACTTCCAGCATCTCTCCCCCAGGACCACTCCACTTCCGACATCAATCCCCCCACAACACTCTACTTCCGGCATCTCCCCCCCCCCCGCACCACTCCACTTCCAGCATCTCTCCCCCAGGACCACTCCACTTCCGACATCAATCCCCCAGGACCACTCCACTTCCAGCATCTCTCCCCCAGGACCACTCCACTTCCGATATCTCTCCCCCAGGACCACTCCACTTCCGACATCAATCCCCCTCCACACCACTCTACTTCCGGCATCTCCCCCCCCACCCCCGCACCACTCCACTTCCGACATCAATCCCCCAGGACCACTCCACTTCCGGCATCTCTTCCCCGCACCACTCCACTTCCGGCATCTCTCCCCCAGGACCACTCCACTTCCGACATCAATCCCCCAGGACCACTCCACTTCCGGCATCTCTTCCCCGCACCACTCCACTTCCGACATCTCTCCCCCAGAACCACTCCACTTTGACATCAATCCCCCTCCACACCACTCTACTTCCGGCATCTCCCCCCCCCCCGCAGCACTCCACTTCCAGCATCTCCGCCCCCCCCGCACCACTCCACTTCCAGCATCTCTCCCCCAGGACCACTCCACTTCCGGCAGGACCACTCCACTTCCGACATCAATCCCCCAGGACCACGCCACTTCCGGCAACTCCCCCCCCCCCCACACCACTCCACTTCTGGCATCTCCCCCCCAGGACCACTCCACTTCCGGCATCAATCCCCCCCCGCACCAGTCCACTTCCGGCATCAATCCCCCCCCGCACCACTCCACTTCCAGCATCTCTCCCCCAGGACCACTCCACTTCCGACATCTCTCCCCCACACCACTCCACTTCCAGCATCTCTCCCCCAGGACCACTCCACTTCCGACATCTCTTCCCCACACCACTCCACTTCCGGCATCTCCCCTCCAGGACCACTCCACTTCCGGCAACAATCCCCCCCCCCCCGCACCACTCCACTTCCGGCATCAATCACCCCCCACACCACTCCACTTGCAGCATCTCTCCCCCAGGACCACTCCACTTCCGGCAACTCTCCCCCAGGACCACTCCACTTCCAGCATCTCTCCCCCAGGACCACTCCACTTCCGACATCAATCCCCCTCCACACCACTCCACTTCCAGCATCTCTCCCCCAGGAACACTCCACTTCCGACATCAATCCCCCTCCACACCACTCTACTTCTGGCATCTCCCCCATCGCACCACTCCACTTCCAGCATCTCTCCCCCAGGACCACTCCACTTCCAGCATCTCTCCCCCAGGACCACTCCACTTCCGGCAGGACCACTCCACTTCCGACATCAATCCCCCAGGACCACTCCACTTCCGGCAACTCTCCCCCAGGACCACTCCACTTCCGGCATCTCTCCCCCAGGACCACTCCACTTCCGGCATCTCCCCCCCGTACGACTCCACTTCCGGTATCTCTTCCCCCTGCACCACTCCACTTCCGGCAGCTCCCCCCCAGGACCACTCCACTTCCGGCATCTCTTCCCTGCACCACTCCACTTCCGACATCAATCCCCCAGGACCACTCCACTTCCGGCATCTCCCCCCCCCCCCGCACCACTCCACTTCCAGCATCTCTCCCCCAGGACCACTCCACTTCCGACATCTCTCCCCCAGGACCACTCCACTTCCGGCAACTCTCCCCCAGGACCACTCCACTTCCAGCATCTCTCCCCCAGGACCACTCCACTTCCGACATCAATCCCCCTCCACACCACTCTACTTCCGGTATCTCCCCCCCCCCCCCACACCACTCCACTTCCAGCATCTCTCCCCCAGGACCACTCCACTTTCAGCATCTCCCCCCCCCCCGCACCACTCCACTTCCAGCATCTCTCCCCCAGGACCACTCCACTTCCGGCAGGACCACTCCACTTCCGACATCAATCCCCCAGGACCACTCCACTTCCGGCAACTCTCCCCCAGGACCACTCCACTTCCGACATCAATCCCCCAGGACCACTCCACTTCCGGCAACTCCCCCCCTCACACCACTCCACTTCCGGCATCTCCCCTCCAGGACCACTCCACTTCCGGCAACAATCCCCCCCCCCCGCACCACTCCACTTCCGGCATCAATCCCCCCCCACACCACTCCACTTGCAGCATCTCTCCCCCAGGACCACTCCACTTCCGGCAACTCTCCCCCAGGACCACTCCACTTCCAGCATCTCTCCCCCAGGACCACTCCACTTCCAGCATCTCCCCCCCCCCCGCACCACTCCACTTCCAGCATCTCTCCCCCTGGAACACTCCACTTCCAGCATCTCTCCCCCAGGACCACTCCACTTCCAGCATCTCTCCCCCAGGACCACTCCACTTCCAGCATCTCCCCACCCCCCGCACCACTCCACTTCCAGCATCTCTCCCCCTGGAACACTCCACTTCCGACATCAATCCCCCAGGACCACTCCACTTCCGACATCAATCCCCCAGGACCACTCCACTTCCGGCAACTCCCCCCCCCCCCGCACCACTCCACTTCCAGCATCTCTCCCCCAGGAACACTCCACTTCCGACATCAATCCCCCCCCGCACCATTCCACTTCCGGCATCTCCCCCCCAGGACCACTCCACTTCCGGCAACTCCCCCCCCCCCGCACCACTCCACTTCCAGCATCTCTTCCCCAGGAACACTCCACTTCCGGCATCTCCCCCCCCCCCCCGCACCATTCCACTTCCAGCATCTCCCCCCCCGCACCACTCCACTTCCAGCATCTCTCCCCCAGGACCACTCCACTTCCGGCAACTCCCCCCCAGGACCACTCCACTTCCGGCATCTCTCCCCCAGGAACACTCCACTTCCGGCATCTCTCCCCCAGGACCACTCCACTTCCGGCATCAATCCCCCTCCACACCACTCTACTTCTGGCATCTCCCCCACCGCACCACTCCACTTCCAGCATCTCTCCCCCAGGACCACTCCACTTCCGACATCTCTCCCCCAGGACCACTCCACTTCCGACATCTCTCCCCCAGGACCACTCCACTTCCGACATCAATCCCCCAGGACCACTCCACTTCCGACATCTCTCCCCCAGGACCACTCCACTTCCAGTATCTCTCCCCCAGGACCACTTCACTTCCGACATCAATCCCCCAGGACCACTCCACTTCCGACATCAATCCCCCAGGACCACTCCACTTCCGGCATCTCTTCCCCGCACCACTCCACTTCCGGCATCTCTCCCCCAGGACCACTCCACTTCCGACATCAATCCCCCAGGACCACTCCATTTCCGGCATCTCCCCCCCCCCCCCGCACCACTCCACTTCCAGCATCTCTCCCCCAGGACCACTCCACTTCCGACATCTCTCCCCCAGGACCACTCCACTTCCAGCATCTCTCCCCCAGGACCACTCCACTTCCGACATCAATCCCCCAGGACCACTCCACTTCCGGCATCTCTTCCCCGCACCACTCCACTTCCGACATCAATCCCCCAGGACCACTCCACTTCCGACATCTCTCCCCCAGAACCACTCCACTTTGACATCAATCCCCCAGGACCACTCCACTTCCGACATCTCTCCCCCAGAACCACTCCACTTCCGACATCAATCCCCCAGGACCACTCCACTTCCGACATCTCTCCCCCAGAACCACTCCACTTCCGACATCAATCCCCCAGGACCACTCCACTTCCGACATCTCTCCCCCAGAACCACTCCACTTCCGACATCAATCCCCCAGGACCACTCCACTTCCGACATCAATCCCCCAGGACCACTCCACTTCCGACATCAATCCCCCAGGACCACTCCACTTCCGACATCAATCCCCCAGGACCACTCCACTTCCGACATCAATCCCCCAGGACCACTCCACTTCCGGCATCTCTCCCCCAGGACCACTCCACTTCCGACATCAATCCCCCAGGACCACTCCACTTCCGGCATCTCTCCCCCAGGACCACTCCACTTCCGACATCTCTCCCCCAGGACCACTCTACTTCTGGCATCTCCCCCCCCGCACCACTCCACTTCCAGTATCTCTCCCCCAGGACCACTCCACTTCCAGCATCTCTCCCCCAGGACCACTCCACTTCCAGCATCTCTCCCCCAGGACCACTCCACTTCCAGCATCTCTCCCCCAGGACCACTCCACTTCCGACATCAATCCCCCCACAACACTCTACTTCCGGCATCTCCCCCCCCCCCCCCCCGCACCACTCCACTTCCAGCATCTCTCCCCTAGGACCACTCCACTTCCGACATCAATCCCCCTCCACACCACTCTACTTCCGGTATCTCCCCCCCCCCCACACCACTCCACTTCCAGCATCTCTCCCCCAGGACCACTCCACTTTCAACATCTCCCCCCCCCCCCGCACCACTCCACTTCCAGCATCTCTCCCCCAGGACCACTCCACTTCCGGCAGGACCACTCCACTTCCGACATCAATCCCCCAGGACCACTCCACTTCCGGCAACTCTCCCCCAGGACCACTCCACTTCCGACATCAATCCCCCAGGACCACTCCACTTCCAGCAACTCCCCCATCGCACCACTCCACTTCCAGCATCTCTCCCCCAGGACCACTCCACTTCCAGCATCTCTCCCCCAGGACCACTCCACTTCCGGCAGGACCACTCCACTTCCGACATCAATCCCCCAGGACCACTCCACTTCCGGCAACTCTCCCCCAGGACCACTCCACTTCCGACATCAATCCCCCAGGACCACTCCACTTCCGGCAACTCCCCCCCCCACACCACTCCACTTCCGGCATCTCCCCTCCAGGACCACTCCACTTCCGGCAACAATCCCCCCCCCCCCGCACCACTCCACTTCCGGCATCAATCACCCCCCACACCACTCCACTTGCAGCATCTCTCCCCCAGGACCACTCCACTTCCGGCAACTCTCCCCCAGGACCACTCCACTTCCAGCATCTCTCCCCCAGGACCACTCCACTTCCAGCATCTCCCCCCCCCCGCACCACTCCACTTCCAGCATCTCTCCCCCTGGAACACTCCACTTCCAGCATCTCTCCCCCAGGACCACTCCACTTCCGGCAACTCTCCCCCAGGACCACTCCACTTCCAGCATCTCTCCCCCAGGACCACTCCACTTCCAGCATCTCCCCACCCCCCGCACCACTCCACTTCCAGCATCTCTCCCCCTGGAACACTCCACTTCCGACATCAATCCCCCCCCCGCACCACTCCACTTCCGGCATCTCCCCCCCAGGACCACTCCACTTCCGGCAACTCCCCCCCCCCCCGCACCACTCCACTTCCAGCATCTCTCCCCCAGGAACACTCCACTTCCGACATCAATCCCCCCCCGCACCATTCCACTTCCGGCATCTCCCCCCCAGGACCACTCCACTTCCGGCAACTCCCCCCCCCCGCACCACTCCACTTCCAGCATCTCTTCCCCAGGAACACTCCACTTCCGGCATCTCCCCCCCCCCCCCCCGCACCATTCCACTTCCAGCATCTCCCCCCCCGCACCACTCCACTTCCAGCATCTCTCCCCCAGGACCACTCCACTTCCGGCAACTCCCCCCCAGGACCACTCCACTTCCGGCATCTCTCCCCCAGGACCACTCCACTTCCGGCATCTCTCCCCCAGGACCACTCCACTTCCGGCATCAATCCCCCTCCACACCACTCTACTTCTGGCATCTCCCCCACCGCACCACTCCACTTCCAGCATCTCTCCCCCAGGACCACTCCACTTCCGACATCTCTCCCCCAGGACCACTCCACTTCCGACATCTCTCCCCCAGGACCACTCCACTTCCGACATCAATCCCCCAGGACCACTCCACTTCCGACATCTCTCCCCCAGGACCACTCCACTTCCAGTATCTCTCCCCCAGGACCACTTCACTTCCGACATCAATCCCCCAGGACCACTCCACTTCCGACATCAATCCCCCAGGACCACTCCACTTCCGGCATCTCTTCCCCGCACCACTCCACTTCCGGCATCTCTCCCCCAGGACCACTCCACTTCTGACATCAATCCCCCAGGACCACTCCATTTCCGGCATCTCCCCCCCCCCCCGCACCACTCCACTTCCAGCATCTCTCCCCCAGGACCACTCCACTTCCGACATCTCTCCCCCAGGACCACTCCACTTCCAGCATCTCTCCCCCAGGACCACTCCACTTCCGACATCAATCCCCCAGGACCACTCCACTTCCGGCATCTCTTCCCCGCACCACTCCACTTCCGACATCAATCCCCCAGGACCACTCCACTTCCGGCATCTCTCCCCCAGAACCACTCCACTTTGACATCAATCCCCCAGGACCACTCCACTTCCGACATCTCTCCCCCAGAACCACTCCACTTTGACATCAATCCCCCAGGACCACTCCACTTCCGACATCTCTCCCCCAGAACCACTCCACTTCCGACATCAATCCCCCAGGACCACTCCACTTCCGACATCTCTCCCCCAGAACCACTCCACTTCCGACATCAATCCCCCAGGACCACTCCACTTCCGACATCAATCCCCCAGGACCACTCCACTTCCGACATCAATCCCCCAGGACCACTCCACTTCCGACATCTATCCCCCAGGACCACTCCACTTCCGACATCAATCCCCCAGGACCACTCCACTTCCGGCATCTCTCCCCCAGGACCACTCCACTTCCGACATCAATCCCCCAGGACCACTCCACTTCCGGCATCTCTCCCCCAGGACCACTCCACTTCCGACATCTCTCCCCCAGGACCACTCTACTTCTGGCATCTCCCCCCCCGCACCACTCCACTTCCAGTATCTCTCCCCCAGGACCACTCCACTTCCAGCATCTCTCCCCCAGGACCACTCCACTTCCAGCATCTCTCCCCCAGGACCACTCCACTTCCAGCATCTCTCCCCCAGGACCACTCCACTTCCGACATCAATCCCCCCACAACACTCTACTTCCGGCATCTCCCCCCCCCCCCCCCGCACCACTCCACTTCCAGCATCTCTCCCCCAGGACCACTCCACTTCCGACATCAATCCCCCAGGACCACTCCACTTCCAGCATCTCTCCCCCAGGACCACTCCACTTCCGATATCTCTCCCCCAGGACCACTCCACTTCCGACATCAATCCCCCTCCACACCACTCTACTTCCGGCATCTCCCCCCCCCCCCCGCACCACTCCACTTCCGACATCAATCCCCCAGGACCACTCCACTTCCGGCATCTCTTCCCCGCACCACTCCACTTCCGGCATCTCTCCCCCAGGACCACTCCACTTCCGACATCAATCCCCCAGGACCACTCCACTTCCGGCATCTCTTCCCCGCACCACTCCACTTCCGACATCTCTCCCCCAGAACCACTCCACTTTGACATCAATCCCCCTCCACACCACTCTACTTCCGGCATCTCCCCCCCCCCCGCAGCACTCCACTTCCAGCATCTCCGCCCCCCCCGCACCACTCCACTTCCAGCATCTCTCCCCCAGGACCACTCCACTTCCGGCAGGACCACTCCACTTCCGACATCAATCCCCCAGGACCACGCCACTTCCGGCAACTCCCCCCCCCCCACACCACTC
The DNA here is from genome assembly GCF_030144855.1 of Hypanus sabinus. Lineage (NCBI taxonomy): Eukaryota > Metazoa > Chordata > Chondrichthyes > Myliobatiformes > Dasyatidae > Hypanus > Hypanus sabinus. The sequence continues at coordinate 70,688,917 of NC_082706.1, forward strand.
CACTTCTGGCATCTCCCCCCCAGGACCACTCCACTTCCGGCATCAATCCCCCCCGCACCAGTCCACTTCCGGCATCAATCCCCCCCCCGCACCACTCCACTTCCAGCATCTCTCCCCCAGGACCACTCCACTTCCGACATCTCTCCCCCACACCACTCCACTTCCAGCATCTCTCCCCCAGGACCACTCCACTTCCGACATCTCTTCCCCACACCACTCCACTTCCAGCATCTCCCCCCCAGGACCACTCCACTTCCGACATCAATCCCCCTCCACACCACTCTACTTCCGGCATCTCCCCCCCCCCCCCCACCGCACCACTCCACTTCCAGCATCTCTCCCCCAGGACCACTCCACTTCCAGCATCTCCTTATCACCTTATAGTTTGTACTTCTTCTGTTTTCCCCAACTTCTTATAGGTTCCTCCCCTTTCTTTTCCAGTCCTGATGAAGGGTCTTGGTCCAAAATATCGACCCTTTTCATAGAAGTTGGCTGACTGCTGAGTTTCTCCACTATTTTTCATGTTGCTTTGGATTTCCAACAACTGCAGAATCTCTTGTATTTACAACAAGCTGAGAGTATCAACCAGCCTTTGTGCAATTCTATGTGTGACAGGCACAGCTGTTTTCCTGTTTGGCACAGAGATAATTTAATCTTTTCTCTTGTCCTGCTGGTGATATTGACATTGTGGCACCTATATTGGCCTACATTATGTTGAGAGCTGCACAAAGTTCTGTGGAGAGATGGTGTGGCCACTGATCAACACTTTTTATATTATTTTGAAAGGAGCTGCAGTAATGTGTTGCTTATCTAACATTTCTGAAAACTCTCATCTTTGAAGTACTCCATATTGGCTCCAATCAGTTTAACCTATTTACACCTGCAAATGTTTAGACAGTATATTTTACACCATTTGTGTTTTCTAGATTATTATGTCAACTGTATTTGCAACTGATTTGAAATCCCTATGAGATCAATTCAGGAAAAGGTAAGACCTGAAAATTAAAAAGCCCAGGACTTAGCCATACGAGGGTTAAGGGCAAAAGGTGAAATGTTTAAGGGACCAACTTTTCTCCAACTGAGAGGGACCAACTTTTCTCAGGGGATGGTGAGGGTGTGGAACAAGCTGAGGTGGAAGTGGTGGATGCAGGTTCAATTTCAACATTTAAGAGAAATTTGGATAGGTATTTGGATGGGAGGGATATGGAGGACAATGGTTAATGCAGGTTGATGGGACTAGGCATAATAATAGTTTGACATGGACGAGACTGTTTCTGTGCTGTAGTGTTTCATGACAATAACTCTATGCACTCCTGTTGTGGTAGATAAAAAGATCTGGAGTCACTAGTTTTATTTAATATTAGATATATTAATACTAGATTCAATATTAATACAGTATTAGATTATGTTTCTGATTGCATCCAAGATATCCTGAAGTGGGAGGGTGAGGAGCCAGAGGTTGTGGTACATATAAGTATCAATGACATAGGTAGGAAAAGGGAAGAGGTCTTGAAAGGAGAATATAGGGAGTTAGGAAGGGAGTTGAGAAGAAGGACCACAAAGGTAGTAATCTCAGGATTACTGCCTGTGCCACGCCACAGTGAGAGTAGAAATGGAATGAGGTGGAGGATAAATGCATGGCTGAGGGAATTGGAGCAGGGGGCAGGGATTCAAGTTTCTGGATCATTGGGACCTCTTTTGGGGCAGGTGTGACCTGTACAAAAGGGACGGGTTGCTCTTGAATCCTAGGGGACCAATATCCTAGCCAGGAGATTTGCTAAGGCTACTGGGGAGACTTTAAACTAGAATGGTTGGGGGCGGGGTGGGAATCAAATTGAAGAGACTGGGAGAGAGAAGGTTAGTTCACAAATAGAGAAAGCTTGGAGACAGTGTGTGAGGGAGGTTAGGCAGGTGATAGAGAAGGGGAACGCTCAGACCAAAGACATAGGGGAGAAGGAAGAAGAAGAAGATAGTAAAGTTATTTGCACCGTTAGGGATAAACAGAGGGTAAGAGGTGGAGAATTTCTTAAATGCATTTATTTTAATACTAAGAGCATTGTAAGAAAGGTGGATAAGCTTAGAGCATGGATTGATACCTGGAAATATGATGTTGTAGCTATTAGTGAAACATGGTTGCAGGAAGGGTGTATATGGACCACCTAATGGGGAGTGAGAATTGGAAGAGCAAATTTGTAAGGAGATAGCAGATATTTGTAGTTAGCACAAGGCTGTGATTGTGGGAGATTTTAATTTTTCACACATAGACTGGGAAGCCCATTCTGTAAAAGGGCTGGTTGGTTTGGAGTTTGTAAAATGTGTGCAGGATAGTTTTTTGCAGCAGTACATAGAGGTACCGACTACAGAAGGGGCAGTATTGGATCTCCTGTTAGGGAATGAGATAGGTCAGGTGGCAGAGGTATGTGTTGGGGAGCACTTCGGGTCCAGTGATCACAATGCCATTAGTTTCAATATAATTATGGACAAGGATAGGTCTGGACCCAGGGTTGAGATTTCTGATTGAAGAAAGGCTAATTTTGAAGAGATGTGGAAGTATTTAGAAGGAGTGGATTGGGACAATTTGTTTTATGAGAAGGATGTAATAGAGAAATGGAGGTCATTTAAAGGTGAAATTTTGAGGGTACAGAATCTTCATGTTCCTGTTAGGTTGAAAGGAAAGGTTAAAAGTTTGAGAGAGTCATGGATTTCAAGGGATATTGGAAACTTGGTTTGGAAAAAGAGAGAGATCTACAGTAAATATAGGCAGCATGGAGTAAATGAGGTGCTCGAGGAATGTAAAGAGCATCTTAAGAAAGCAATTAGACAAACTGACAGAAGCTATGAGGTTGCTTTGGCAAGTAAGGTGAAAATAAATCCAAGGGGTTTCTACAGTTATATTAATAGCAAAGGGATAATGAGAGATAAAATTGGTCCCTTGGAGAATCGGAGTGGACAGCTATGTGTGGAGTCAAAAGAGATGAGGGAGATTTTGAACAATTTCTTTTCTTCGGTATTCACTAAGGAGAAGGATATGAATTGTGTAAGGTAAGGGAAACAAGTTGGGTAGTTATGGAAACTATAATGATTAAAGAAGAGGAAGTACTGGCACTTTTAGAGAATATAAAAGTGGATAAATCTCCTGATCCTTACAAGATATTCCTTAGGACCTTGAGGGAAGTTGGTGTAGAAATAGCAGGGGCTCTGATAGAAATATTTCAAATGTCATTAGAAACGGGGATGGTGCTGGAGGATTGACGCATTGCTCATGTGGTTCCAATGTTTAAAAAGGGTTCTAAGAGTAAACCTAGCAATTATCAGTTTGACCTAGCAGTCAAACCGATACCTAGCAGTTTGACATCAGTGGTGGGTAAGTTAATGGAAAGTATTCTTATTGATGGTATATATAATTATCTGGATAGACAGGGTCTGATTAGGAACAGTCAATGTGGATTTGTGCGTGGAAGGTCATGTTTGACAAATCTTATTGAATTTTTTGAAGAGCTTACTAGGAATGTTGACGAGGGTAAAGCAGTGGATGTTGTCTATATGGACTTTAGTAACTTTAACAAAGTTCCACATGGAAGGTTCAATCGTTAGGTATTACTATTGAAGTAGTAAAATGGATTCAACAGTGGCTGGATGGGAGATGCCAGAGAGTAGTGGTGGATAGCTGTTAGTCAGGTTGGAGGCTGCTGACTAGTGGTCTGCCTCAGGGATCTGTACTGGGTCCAATGTTGTTTGTCATATACATTAATGATCTGGATGATGGGGTGGTAAATTGGATTAGTAAGTATGCAGATGATACTAAGGTAGGTGGTGTTGTAGATAATGAAGTAGGTTTTCAAAGCTTGCAGAGAGTTTTAGGCCAGTTAGAAGAGTGGACTAAAGATGGCAGATGGAGTTTAATGCTGATAAGTGTGAGGTGCTACATTTTGGTAGGACTAATCAAAATAGGACATACATGGAATAAATGGTAGGGCATTGAAGAATGCAGTAGAGCAGAGTGATCTAGGAATAATGGTGCATAGTTCCCTGAAGGTGGAATCTCATGTGGATAGGGTGGTGAAGAAAGCTTTTGGTATGCTGGCCTTTATAAATCAGAGCATTGAGTATAGGAGTTGGGATGTAATGTTAAAATTGTACAAGGCATTGGTGAGGCCGAATTTGGAGTATTGTGTACAGTTCTGGTCACCGAATTATAGGAAAGATGTCAACAAAATAGAGAGAGTACAGAGAAGATTTACTAGAATGTTACCTGGGTTTCAGCACCTAAGTTACAGAGAAAGGTTGAACAAGTTAGGTCTTCATTCTTTGGAGCATAGAAGGTTGAGGGGGGACTTGATAGAGGTATTTAAAATTATGAGGGGGATAGATAGAGTTGACGTGGATAGGCTTTTTCCATTGAGAGTAGGGGAGATTCAAACAAGAGGACATGAGTTGAGAGTTAGGGGACAAAAGTTTAGGGGTAACATGAGGGGGAACTTCTTTACTCAGAGAGTGGTAGCTGTGTGGAACGAGCTTCCAGTAGAATTGGTAGAGGCAAGTTCGATATTGTCATTTAAAAAGAAATTGGATAGGTATATGGACAGGAAAGGAATGGAGGGTTATGGGCTGAGTGCAGGTCAGTGGAACTAGGTGAGAGTAAGCATTCGGCATGGACTAGAAGGGCTGAGATAGCCTGTTTCCGTGCTGTAATTGTTATATGGTTATAGATGAAACAACTTTTTAATGTTCCTCACCCAATGAAATTCTTTGCAATATGTTCAGAAGTCCTTAAGGTAATTTTTTATAATCCAATATAATCTTGCAGTTTACGTAATGTATCTATGTTAATTAGACAGGGAGTTGATTAAAGACATTGCTAAGATTAAAAAAGCTGACATGTAGAATATATAAATATCTGGAATGGCAGTAATCCAAACCACAAAAGTTATGTTGTTTTAAACAGCAAGGATTGGATTGTGTATTAGATTTATTCATTGTTTTCTTTGATTTTCCTTATCGCAAGTCCCACCACATAAATATTTCTGAAATTAGATTGTGTCACAGTTATGTGACACCCATGACTTTGTTATGCCCATTTTCGATTCAAGTTTATGAATAGGTAGAATCTTACAGTTTATTAATGTATGTACATTGAGCCTCAATTTCCAATCTAAAGGTATGCACATTCAATTTAAAAAAAAATCAGTTTGCCAGCTGTTTGAATTTTGGTGTTTGATTTTGTGTTTGTTAAATCAAATGCATGTGTTCTCTCTTCAGCACTTAGAAAGTAATGCAATTTTGAACACAAATCTGTGCTGAGAATTACTAGAGCATCAGAAGTCACGTTCAGGAAAACCACAATGCTGATGAGCATGACAAAATGGTACTTCCAGGAAGAAAATCTTTTGCATTCGTAGAAACAGTGATAATATCGTTACGTTCTAAATGGTGTCAATTGAGATTGGAGACAATTGTTTGTGCAATTTAAGTGCCAGATTTAAGAAATGAATCAGGGCCTGTTGGGATTTTCTGTGGGGACTGAGATTGTCTAAGTTAAATAGGATCTTGGCAAGGGCCAATAAAAAAAGTTAGAGAGGCCTTGGTGGGAGCAGCCACAGTGAGAGTGGGACAGGTGTCTATCAGGAGAGGGAAAGGGAATAGGCAGATAGTGCAAAGTACTTCTGTGGCCATTCCCCTTAATAATAAATACATTGCTTGGGATACTGTTGGGCTGTTTGGGAACTGACTTACTTGGAAGTTGTAACAACTAGGTCTCTGGCTCTGTTGTTCAGAAGGGAAGGGGGAGAAGAGAAGTTCAGCAGTGAAATGGTTTTCCAAAGTTAGAGGGACAGACAGGAGATTCTGTGGACAAGAAAGAGTCACCCAGATGGCACATTGCCCCCCAGGTGCCAGGGTTAGGAATGCCTTGGATCGGGTCCATAGCATTCTAAAGGGGAGGATGAGTAGCCAGAAGTTGTGGTACATATTGGTAGTTAGGTAGAAAGCTACATTCCAAAGACATACTGGTTTGTAGGTTAATTGATCACATGGATACAGATGGGCAGTGTGGGTCCATCGGGCCAAAGGACCTGTTACCATGTTGTTTCCCTAAATGGAATTAAAAATTAAAATCTCCAGATTACTGCCTGTACCACACACCAGTGAGGATAAAAATAGGATAATTTGGCAGATGAATATGTGGCTGAGGAACTGTTGCAGTGGGCAGGGTTTCAGATTTCTGAATGATTGGGATCTCTACTGGGGAAGGTACAACCTGTACAAAAATACAGATTACACCTGAATTCAAGGGGGACCAATATCCTTGTGAACAGATTTGCTAGAGCTGTTGGAGAGGGTTTGAACTAGTATTGCAGGGGAATGGGAACCAGAGTCATAGGATGGGACAATTAGTGTACAGATAGATGCTACATGTAGAGAAATCGTGAGGAAAGGACACAGTTGCAGTCAGTGGGATTGTTGAAATATGTCTTTTTTAATGTGAGATGTATCAGGAACAAGGGCAATGAACTTAGAGCATGAGTTGGTACATTGAACTATGATGTTGTGGCCATTATGGAGAAATAATCTCAATGACTACAGATTACATAAACTTAAAAAATGTTTTCAGAGACACAGCACAGAAATTGTGAAATGCAAAGCCTCTTTTAGGTTGGATGATTCTGTGACTTCATTCGGAACAGGAATGTCACTGAGCAAAACACAGAAAGCTTGGTGCTAAATTAACGTACGTTGTTTCTCTTTCCTTTAACTACAGTACTTCAGTTTACTCAGCAACTCACTCCAGTTATGAAAAAAGTCTGGTTGATGTAAAGTAGATGAACCACATTTTTGGCAGAAGCTCAGCTTTAAATTCTTCATGAGTAATTACATTATTACCATATCTTGTGAAGTGAACACACATGTATATAAAGTTAGTCTTGCTGAAGTATGGCTGAACAATTGCAATCCAGAAAACTAAATATTTTATGCAATTAAATCTTATGCAAATATTATATGCAATTAGAAGGTTTACAAACAGAAATATTAGAAATGTGTGAAAAAAATTAAAACTCCTTTAAAAAGCATTGGCATTTAAATCCCAGTTTATAGTACAAGCACAAAAAACTACGTATCAGAAAAGACTCAAATTCTTGTACATTGCCAGCTTCAGCCAAAGTGACTGGCATTCTGTAACAGATCAGTACTGGCATCTTGTAAGTGTAGCGGCATCAGCACTGGACTATCAGGCAGATAGTCCTGAGTTCAAATCCAGCCGGGTCCCAACCTGGGTAGCAGCAATACCTGCACAATCTACTTCCATAGCTTGCCAGGAAAACCCAAATTAGTTATTCCGCAATTTAATATGCAACAGGTAGAACGAAGAGGAATCACAGTCAAGACCTACAGATTGGGGGAGAGATTGAAAATAGTTAAAACCATGACAAGTGAGTGTATTCCAGGCTACAGAGATGATCTTCAGAAAGGTGCAGGCTGACCACTGCATATACAGATCCAAGTATCTGAGTGCACAATCTCACCTGGTCGTTCTTTAGTTAAGCAAGCACAGCAATGAATCCACATCCTGAGGAGATTGAAGCAAGTGAGGCTCCCTGCATCCCTCCACCCCATTCTAACCAATTTTTACAGGAGCACCATCGAGAGTGTCTATACCATCACTGTATAGTACAGGAGTTGCAAGGCATCTGACTGCAAGTCCCCACAAAGAATTGTGAGTATGCTGAGAGGATCATCGGGGTTTCTGTTCTACTCACCAGAGACATTTATCAGCAGCTCAGGGCCCTTAGCATTGTCAATGATCCCTCTCATCAGCCTAACAATAATCCCTTTGACCCCTACCATCGGGCAGGATGTACCATAGCATTAGGACAATAACTGTTAGGATGGGAAACAGCTTCTTCCCCAGGCCATAAGACTACTGAACCCCTGCCATCACCTAGGCCTCTTCAGGAATGAAGTGCCAGTGGTGTTATACTGTTTACTTATTAGTTTTTTACCTTATTAGTTTACTAGTGGTATATTATGTGCTGTGTGTGTCAGTTATATGTACAGTGTTGTGCACCTTGGTCCAGAGAAATGTTGTTTCATTTGTCAGTATACATGAGAACATCTGTTTTCTATGTTAAAGCATAAAACGTAAGAAGCAAAACAACTATTGTTATTATCCATTCTCATATTTCCAGCAACTGTTCTGCATCTCAGAGATGCTGTATTTTTTTTCTCTTCTATCTGCTTCCTTCTGTTTATATTTCTCGAGACAGAGCACTCCTTTAGCAAACATGTCACCTGAACACCTCATCACACACATTCTCTGTCTCTTCCCTACCTCGTAACTTAAATAGAATTGTTTTCTTGCTGTAATACACACAAACTGCTGGTGGAACACAGCAGGCCAGGCAGCATCTATAGGAAGAAGCACTGTCGACGTTTCGGGCATCCTGACGAAAGGTCTCGGCCCGGAAAATAGACAGTGCTTCTCCCTATAGATGCTGCCTGGCCTGCTGCATTCCACCAGTATTTTGTGTGTGTTGCTTGGATTTCCAGCATCTGCAGATTTCCTCGTGTTTGTTTTCTCACTGATCCAGTTCTGATTACCTCAGAAGAAAATTTCATTTGTCTCCACAGATGCTGCCTGAGTAGGGAGTGTTTTCAAAAGAATTTTGATTTCCATTCTTAAGTTCATAGTTAACTGAGTAATCCTTCTGTATAAGATAGCACTAACAAAGGTGTACAAGACAAAGGAATTCAATTAAAAACATTATTAATAACACTTTTTTGAAGTAAATTGTGGTAAACTATCAGCACCAATAATGAAGAGGTGAGCAAAGGCAAAGTGAATTTGCAAGATGTGCCCTGCTGGTGAAACATTGAAAACCTACAGCGCAGTACCGACCTTTTGACCCACAATGCTGTGCCAAACATGTACTTACTTTAGAAATTACATAGGGTTCCAGCCTATATGCGCAATCTAACAGGCACAGGCAAGTTAACATCCTAGCTGTGAAGTTCTCTGGTTATTCTTTTATTGGAAAGTCATTTGATGCGCTTTTGTATTTAGTTGATTAAGGGGCTAGTTTGTTTCTGAGTATTGCAGGTCAGAGTTTTAAGGCAATGGCTCAGTTAACTAGTTAGTACAAGGATAACATTGTAATGTGATTCAAGTCCACCTAGAATATACTTTTTATCTTTTACTTTCTAAGGTGATATTCAACACACCCAAATGTCAATACTTCATCAAGAATGAAGCTGAAAAATGACTGTTTGTTCTGAATAACTTTAGTTGTACATGTTCATTTCGGTTTATGTCTCCAGTAGACTTGTTTATGTTCACGGGCACCAGATAAGACGTCACTGGTGTCATCGCTAAGCGACGGACTATTAAGACAACAGTCTCGCGCAAGAGGCTGTTGGGCTCTAGATTATGTGTTATATTTGAGACGGGAATGCTTTTAATTATAGAGGTTAATGGGTTTGACCAGGTTTTTCTTTCTCGTATCTTTGATATGACTGTCTATGAGAACCGCTCTGTCTTTCTAATGTGTTGGTGCTAGAGGGGGGCGGTTAACGTTCAGTGTCTGACATTGCTAATGTCACAGATATTATAAAGTAAAGGGTTGAATGTGAGGGGTGATGGGAAGGGGGTAACTCAGGGCTCCACAACCAACTTACAACAACAGATCCAGGGGAAGATGAGCAACTCAGATAAATTAGAAAATCTTACTATTGTATCAGTTAATGTTAGAGGATTAAACTCTCCCTACAAGCATTCAAAGGTTTTAGATTTCTTAAGCAGAAAGAAAATAGATATCACGCTGTTACAGGAAACACATTTTAAACCTAATTACATTCCCAGGGTTCAAAACTGCTTTTATAAACCTGTTGTGGCATCAGTTGATGGTACTCATATGAAAGGAGTTATGATATTAATGAGACAGAGTATTAATGTATCAATTGAAAGGACTGGCTAAACACTCTCTTTTCTTCTAGTAAGATCAGCTTGTAAAGCCTACGGGGTTCCCTGGGGGTCAGATTTAAAGGACCATACCATTTTAAGTTAGATACAGAGTGCTCCAAGACAGATAGTGTCATATATCATGTTAAATTAAACTCCCAGAAATATATGCCCACATCAGGGATGAAAGCCTGGGATAGGGACATATCTGAATTGGTACAAGACTGAGACTGGGATGCAATTTGGAATA